>NC_084480.1:84457096-84762480 GCF_030035675.1 Rhineura floridana
CCAAATGGAGCTGGTCTCGCAGCTAACAGAGTCAAGTGGGACCTGCAATCCCATCTCTCCCTTTGCTGAAGCCTGATGGAACAGCTGCTGCCTAGTGACAATTGAGACAGGAAGGAAACTGATGGACCTGGTCTCTGCAGAGCAGATGGAGGAGTAGCCTTGCTTCCCTTCTCCCTCTGCAGCCTGATCTATGCCAAAATCCACTCTATCAATTGTGAAGGGCAAACACACATACAAAGAGCCGCTCTACCCCTTGAAAGGAATTGTATTGCCTTTTTTCATTCTTGAATACAAATTAAAAAACAACCAGAAATGGAAACTGGGAAAGGCTCAGCAACCAACTTCTATGTATGTCAAGAAGTAACACAGCTCTTGATACACATGTGCCCTTCGGCGTTCCCATAAACTATGCATTAGGGTATCCATGACCTGGTAGGCAATCATTTATGAAGCTGCCCACAGGTGCACATGACCACAGTGAACGTTGCAGACATTTCCAGCTTTCTAACCCTTGTCTTCCCCAAGTGAGCAGTGCCTGTTAAATTGATTGAACAGTTTTTCCTACTTTGTCACCCTCATCTCTTGTGACACAAGAGTTTTCCCCTCAGCAATACATGCCTCTAGTCAACGACTGCAGCTGTCTATTTTTGTGACTCAGGACAATGCAACAGCCCAGGAAAGGTCAAAACAACTAATTGGTTGCAGAGATATTTTGCGATGTAGAAGTCCATGGTGAAGGAAGGTGTGTACTTATGAAGTAATCAACTTGACATAGCTGGATTAGTTGCTGCAGGTATTACTGTCATTTGCAACTCTGAAAACTATAATTTTTCATTCACATTTCAAGTTGATTAAACACAATCCTGCCACAGACATCTTAAGGAAAACAGACATCTCACTACAAATATATGGCTAAGTTATCTATTTTCAAATAATCTGTTTGTATTTATAGTCCATCTTCTTCCCAAAGCTCACAGAAAAGGATCACATTTCCCTTTTTTAATTTATCCTCATAATAGCCTGAAGGGTGGTCAATGTTCTCATTTTACCAGACAGAAACTGAGCTAAAGGCCATTCATTGCCAGATGATTTGTTTATAGTGAAATAAATAAGTAAAATAAGTAACAAATGTGCATTTGTGGAGAATTCAAATGTCTTTCCTTAAGGTAGAATTTCTGCGGTAGTGACAATGTTGGATTCTAAAAGGTGTCCTTCAAAAACTCCAAGGAGTCTTTCAGTCAGAGAAGATGATGGAAGTTGCTTAGATCTAGCGGAGGCTTCTACAAACAGATGTGGGGGCTTGGACGACATTCACCAATTCTTTCTCCTCCCTTCTGCAGCCTCATTCCACACACACCCCAGTGATATAAATTCTCTCTTGATATTCTGTACTCTGGTTTGATATCAGATTCAATACATGTGCATCCAATCAATTGTAAAGGTTGCACAGGTTTATAAAGAGCTCCATTGCCCATTTAGACACACACTACCCAGGAATGAATCAGGGGCATAAATTCAGAGAAGTAGGCATACTTCATGGTCTTCACTCACTGTGTTTCCCCAGCAACATTAAAAGGAATCTGGGAGAGAATGGGGAGTGGGGGTGGCAGGGAAGAGATGAAACCTTTATGGCAAAGTTCAAAGATCTAATCTTGGGGGCTGGGGAGATCCATGTATATTTAAGAGCATGACTCTGGTTTCCCCTTCCATTATTTCGGAACTGGATGTCACCCCAATACATTTGATCAGTGTTTGAGCACGTATAGCACAAAAGAGGGTTTTAAGTCTGAAACTTAAAAGTCTTAAAGTTTTGAGAGCCAGTCTGGTGTAGTGGTAAGAGTGTTGGATGAGAACCTCGGAGACCCAGGTTCAAATCCCAGTCAGCCATGAAGCTGTGTGACCTTGGGCCATTCACTATCTCTCAGCCTAATCTATCACACAGGGTTGTTGTGAGGATAAAATGGGGAGGGGGAGAACTATGTATGCCACTTTCAGCTCTTGAAGAAAAGCTGGGATACTGGTGTAATATAATCAGTTAATATAAATAAATAAATCTGTAAGGCCTCAAGAGTAAACAGCCACCAATAGCCAATAGTCAATAGCCAGGAAGATACATGCCCCTTTCTGCTCTTTCATGTCTCACCCCTGATACTCACCTAGCCAAACTGCTGCTCTATGGAAATATTGTCAGTCTCCATTGTTAGTCTCCCACCAAAGCAGCATTTCCATTCTAGCTTATTTGCCTTAAATAAAAGCAGGTCTTTCCTTCTCTGCTTTGTGGCTCAGGTGAGCTTCTAAGATCTGTTTTATTGGTCAGTCACTCAGTTTTATCTTCATGGCTGTAGAAGCATCACTAAGACTTCTGCTTTCTCCAGATTTAAAAACTTACATCAATGCTGCTTTCTGCATCAACTACGGGGGGGGGGGGGAAGATGCTGAAGAGTTGAGAATCTGGCATCTTCCCAGAAGACCAATCATACTGCTCCTTAATGTGCTTACACTCCCTTCCCCCCTCCTCCAACCCTTATCTGGCACCAGAGAGAATAAAGCAAGACACCAGGCAAAGAAAACAGTGCCTTTTTCATGGCAGCAGAGAGCAAAATCCTCAAGGGTAGACCACTCCCAGACCAATCTATTCCTTTCTCATTTGAAAAAGGAAGAAGCTCCTGGGCTCAGCATTCTGGAGCATCCTTCATCTGAGCATGTGTGATGTTCAGCTGTTTTCTGTAAGAACATATCCCACCTTCCCCAACAGTTTTAAAAAGAAATCAGTGGAAGAAGGAAGGGGAGGACAGAATACAGTACTAGGGTCATCTGTCTTGGCTTCGAGTAAGATTATGGACTTCAGGTTTAAACTTTAAAAGGTCACTTCCCCTGGGAAGCTTCCCATTAAGTAAAATGTGCCCTAAAAATCTTTGAAAGGAAAAGAGAGAACGCATCCTGAAGCCTGTTTGATGGCAACATATGTATTCCATGTAACTGCCTTAAGTTCGGGGAGGGAAGGGAGAGGGGGGTGGAATGAGGGAGAAGCAAGCCTAGAAATGTCTCATAACTGCAACAGCTACACAGCCATCTGTGCAGAGTACCCTACATTCATAAGCTAATCTTAGGTTATTTCTGCTGTTTGGCAAATGAAAGAATACTTGCTCTCATAACAGATTCAAATTCAATCATCACTGCATGCCTCCATCTACGCATCCAAATAACCTCAGGCATTTTGGGCATGGATTCAACTGCTTAATCTAGCATGAGGGGATGGTTTCTATCACTAGCCAAAGCAAAGATTCAAAGTGGCACCAGCAAATATGGCATCAGAGGCAGAACAGGGACCCAAACTCTTATATTTTACTGCAGTATGTTCTTTGCGTAATTTTACAACATTTTAAAATAGTATTTTTAAATGAGGTATGTCTTTATTGATATACAAATACCTGGCTTGGGCCCCCCTCCTTTCTGGGGGATTTACTGCAAAACCTTAAAAATCAGTGAAAGCTTGCTCTTTCATTCCTGTTGGAATAAACTAAGTTCACTGTTTATTACACACACACGTATGTTATGACTGCCATACAGATACGTTCTCAAGCAAATGATTTTAGAGTTCTTATCCATGCATGGCCATCCTCGGCAATGAGAACTGGGGACCTGACAGCACAAGTGTAGCTTTGCATAATTATGTTTGCAGTGACAATGAAGCAGCCTCAAGGTTCATCAACAAATACCCAGTGTTTATATTACAAAGTGCTCCACAGCTTTTATTTATTTATTAAAATATTTATAAGTTGCACTTTTCATAAAAGTGTATCAAGGTGGCATTACAACATACAAAAACCATGACAGAGTTAAAAACCAATAAAAACATTGTAAAGGTAATAATGAAAGCATGAGCATCCATAAGCACTGCATTGGTTGGAAAAGCAAATGCATATAAAAAGGCCTTTTTAAAAAGTTCAGTTTTTAGGCAACACCTGAAAGAAAGGATGGTTCCTACCAAGCTTCTATTAGTAGGGAGTTGCACAGGAGTTAGTGGAGGCCAACCAAACCTCAGGGGTGTGAGAAATCACTAAAAGTGCCCCATCAGAAGATCTTTATGATTGTGGAACATGGGGAGTCAGGTGGTCCTTAAGGTACTTTGGGCCCAAGTTGTTCAGGGCTTTGTGAAGTAACAAACTAGCAACCAGTGCAGCTCTTTCAGCAGCAGGGTAACATGTTGCTAGTAATCTGCTCCTGTAAGCTGTCTGGCGGCTGCATTCTGCACTAATTGCAGCTTCCAGACCAGATACAAGGGGAGCCCCACATAAAGCATGCTACAGTAATTGAGTCTTGAGGTTACCAATACATGGACCACTATGGTCAGACAATCATGGTCCAGGAACGGTTGCAGTTGGTATACCAGCCGAAACTGGGAGAAAGCACTCCTGGCCACTTGAGCCTCTAGTGACAAAGATGGATAAAGTATCCCCAAACTGTGTACCTGCTCCTTCAGAGGAAATGCAACCCTATCCAGGACAGACAATTGACCTATTTCCTGGACATAGGAAGCACCCACCAGGTTTGATTTAAATCATGATTTAAATAGCTTCTCTGAAGGCCTAAAATTTAATTATTTAAATCACAGTTTAAATCACTAGTGAAGAAGGTTCTATTTAATCATCTTTTTTAGTAGAAGTACATTATTGTTTAATATAACCTTAATACATATCCAAAGATGTAGGTTTCATTGAAAGGTAGGTACACGCTATGCAATTATTCTGAATCGTTTTCAGATTAATTTTATCCAAAAAATGGAATGATAATTTGGTCATTTTAGTATTAAAGCAGAATGAACTTGTGAAGTAATTCAGGAGATGAACCAGCTCCAACTGTTCAATTAATCATGATCTTTTGTCATGATGTGCCAGAATTGCCACCACCAAACAGGCTTTTAAATTGTACTAATAAGATTGTTTATTATTCTAGTTAGTTTCTTCTTCAACAAACAAAATTAATAAAACATGCACATGGATTTTTGAATGGTTAACTATTTCAGTTTTTAGTTGTAAAGTTCTTTAAAAAATAAAATTTAGGCCATTTGAACCAAGTCAACATGACTTGAGAAGCTTAAAATATAAGGTGGTACGGTTAACACAGTCTTCTTCTTCCTCACCTTTGTCTACCTTGTTCATTGTCTGGAAAAGAAATACAAGCTTTCTTGCTTTTTCAGTTCCCAATTTATTTCTCATTTTAGAATGAATAGTCCAAAGGAAGAAAACATTCTCTCTACACCTGCAGGCTACCGCTGTTAAGAGCTGGATTACCACTTCTGTAATCTCATCCTTGTTCTGATCTACTCCATTGCCCCAAATTCTCTATTCACTGACCTTCTCTATCTTTGCACAGAGAGAGCACATGTACACTTCATGTACACCACCTGCATAACAGGACTGATCAGATTATCTCCCACCTCCATATACTACCGTTAACATATTCAAAGAATATAATTAGAAGTGTATAATTAGTATTCATGATGATATCTTTCACTTTTACTACTTGTTTTAAGAAAAGTTTGAAATCTGTTTTAAATAAAAAAAGATTTATTTTTTTAAAAATCTGATTTTTATTTTTTTTTAAAAAATGATTTTTTATCAAACATGTCACCCACTACAAAGGCCTCTGTCTTTCTGGGATTCAAACTTTATTGAACCTCATCCAGTTCACCACTGTATCCAGGCACCAGACCAGGGTTGGCACAGCATCTCCTGATTCAAATGTAATGGAGAAATAGAGCTGCGTATCATCAGTATACTGAAGGTACCTTGCTCCAGTTTTTATGGCATATGGTTATTTTTATGACATATGGTTAACTTTGCTCAGTTTTTATGACATATGGTTATCTCAGAGCACATCCACACTGCAGCTTCCCATGCTATTGGTTCAATGTGCAAACAAGAGCATGGGAAGTCTCCCAGGAAGATAAATGCCCTTATCCAAGAACATCCTGAAACAAAAGCATCCCCTCTACTAGATTAGGGTTGTGCACTAATCCATAATGAAGCGCTGACATTTGTATGTATTTTCATAATTGATTAGTAGCTTTCAAACAGAGTTCCTTTGAAGCTTAATCAGGAATGTCTCAATCTGTAGTAGCAGATTCATTTCTCTAGAAGACATCCTTCCTACCACTACCTATCTTCGCTTACAATGTGCAGCCACAGGGACCATAGAATATATTCTTGGGAGCCTCCTAGAGTGTTACACTCCCCAAAGTACATGCATAAAGGGCTCACTTCATGCAGTGTGTGGTGAAGGAGAAGGAAGGAACTACATGCATTCTTTCACCACCCAAATGGAATACAGCCTAGCAGCAGGGTTGCCAGGTCTCCGGGCCCTACCCAGAGTCTCCAGCCTTGGCATTTCCTCTCTGGGCTGATGGGCAGGAGACTGAATCTTCAGATGGGCAAGAGGGTTGATTCTTTTCTCTTTTTTTGGCTCTTTCTTTCCCCTTCTCCATTAGTGCAGCTGAATTTGCCTCACGCATAACAGTCGCACGCTTTTCACCTTCCACAGCTGCCTGCTTCGTGCATTCACACGTTACAGTTCCAAATTATTTTAAACAACCGCATGCTTCAATGTGTAGCTTTCTTTAACCTCAGTGAAATAGTCACATTTACCCACCCTCAAATGCGTTCACACCTTTGTGTTTCAAAAGTCATTTGCTTCATTGAAACAGACACACTTTTACACACACACATACCACGCTTAGTATATTCACACATTATGCCTGTGGGACTGAAAGGATTCCTCTAAGGTTGCATTTAAGATTGTGGGTTTATCACACTGGCTACCCCTGCATTATTATAAATTATTTATTCAGATGAAGGACTATGGTGAGTGGTGACATTAAAAATAAGTCTTAAAGAAGTAAAAAAACTTTTTTTAAAAAAACCCTCCTTATTCAATATTCTGTACTTAAATTCAGGGAAAATGAAGGCAAGGGGATTAATAAATAAATACATACCTAAAAGGAGGGAATGAGAAAAAAATCACTAGTGTGGGGAAAAGAATAGGAGAGGACAAAGAAAAAAGAAAATAACAAGTATCTGCAACTGACTGAACACGGAGTGAGCTGTGAAATGTTATAAAATTAAAGGTGTTTAATATTTTAATATTATTGATTTACTCATTAAATTTATATCCCACCCTTCCTCATAGCAGGAACCCAGGGCACCAAACAGAAACACCAAAAACACTTTAAAACATCATAAAAACAGACTTTAAAATATATTAAAACAAAACATCTTTAAAAACATCTTTTTTTTTAAAAAAAAGACATTAAAATGTCTTAAAATGTAATTCCAACACAGACACAAACTGGGATAAAGTCTCTATTTAAAAGGCTTGATGAAAGAGGAAGGTCTTCAGTAGGCGCCAAAAAGATAACAGAGATAGCGCCTGTCTAATACTTAAGGAGAGGGAATTCCAAAGGGTAGGTGCCGCCACACTAAAGGTCCGTTTCCTATATTGTACAGAACGAACCTCCTGATAAGATGGTATCTGCAAGAGGCCCTCACCTGAAGAGCATAGCAATCGACTGGGTATATAAGGGGTAAGACGGTCTTTCGGGTATCCTGGTCCCAAGCTGTATAGGGCTTTGTACACTAAAACCAGAACCTTGAACTTGGTGTGGTAGGTAATGGGCAGCCAGTGCAATTCTTTCAGTAGTGGGGTGACATGTTGGTGGTACCCTGCCCTAGTGACCAGTCACGCCATTACATTTTGCACCAGCTGCAGGTTCTGGACCAACCTCAAAGGCAGCCCCATGTAAAGCGCACTACAGTAATTCAGCCTGGTGGTTGGCAGTGCATGGACAACAGTAGTCAGGCTATCCCAGTCCAGAAACAGCAGCAGCTGTCTCACCAGCTGAAGCTAGTAAAAGCAGAGCTTGGAAGTACAGTAATACCTTGCATTAACGTACTCAATGGGACCAGAGCGAGTACATAAACCGAAAATGTCCTTAAAGCAAAGCACTACCTTTTAAAACTTTTCCCCCTCTCCTTCATGCGGAGCCTCAAAGCCCCGCGCTAAAGCCTCTGCTGCTGCACTGCCGCGCTGATCACGATTGCGCGTCCCAGCTGATTTGCGGTGGCGCGATCGCATCTATTTCCACCCCCACGCGCTAAAGCCTCTGCTGCTGTGCTGCGTTTCTGGAGAAATACAGGCATATGGAGCATGTACGTTATAGCAAGGCGACGTTAAGTGAAGCGACGTTAAGCGGGGTATGCCTGTAATTCGTTACATGTAACAAATTACTTGTAATTCATTACTTTTTTGAGGAACCAGGGGGAATTCCTTTACATTTTGATTGTAATAGAACTAGGAGTAATTTTATTACTTTTGTGGAGTAATTGTAATGTTTCTAGCATTACTTTTGGACATTACTGGGGGGGGCAGGGTAAGTCTTCTGCTCCTCTATTTGTGGATGAAAATCATGTGCCTCAAACTGGGCTTCTGTGCAGCGTTGCTCTTCCTTCATGCTCTGTGGGTGGGTAGGAGGTAATGAGGGAGGAGGTGGAGAGTGAGATGGGGTGGAGCAGAGAATACAATTGTTTAAAAGAATGGATGGTGGTGGTGAAGAATGGAGTGGAGGGAAAAAGGAGCCGGAGGACAAGAACATGGATAAAGGAGAAGGAGGCAGCAACACAATGGAGATAAAGAACTCTCTCTCTCTCTCTCTCTCTCTCTCTCTCTCTCTCTCTCTCTGTGTGTGTGTGTGTGTGTGTGTGTGTGTGTGTGTGTGTGTGTGTGTGTGTGTGTGTGTGTGTGTGTGTGTGTGTGTGAGAGAGAGAGAGAGAGAGAGAGAGAGAGAGAGAGAGAGAGAATACTGTTTGCACTTGGCACACTAAGTGGCCTCCACCACCCTCTCTAGCTACTGTGCTGCATTTGCAGTATTTTAACTTTTTTGCATCTGGGGGAAAATGTTTGCTTGGGTGAGTGTCTCTTAGTTGGTGGCAGGGCAGGGCCCAGGAGGTGGTTAAGTGAGAGATTATACTTGCTGGCTGAGTGGGGGGGGTTGCACTTGGTTTGACATGCAAAGATCTGAGTAGTGGCCTCTGCCTCCCTCCCCACCTCCTTTAGCAGGGGAGAGACCACCATTGCTAATCTTATGGATAAAAAGAATTATTCTACTACCTTTGTATGTATGTGTTTATTTTTAATGTTGTTTTAGGCTACTTAGATAGGCCAGCACCTTGTGGGTGTTTTTTTAAAAAAAGTAACTGAAATGTAATTGTAGTAATTACTTTTGAGAAAAAGTAAAGTAATCAGTTACTTTCAGAGCAATTGTGATTATAGCGGTAATTACTACTTTTTGGGCCATGTAATTGTAACTGTAATTAATTTCTTTTTTAAAAGTAATCTTCCAGCTCTGTGTAAAAACCACTCCTACCCACTGAAGTCACCCGGGCCTCTAGCAACAAAGATGGATCCAGAAGCACACCCAGACTATGAACCTGCTCTTTCATCTATAGCAGGCAACTGACCAATTATCCACAGCACCTCCAGCCTGCTAGATTCAGACTCAGTTTATTGGCCTTCGTCCAGCCCATCACCCAGTCCAGGCACTGGTCAAGGGCTTGCATGGCCTCTACCGGGGATTCAGATGCTACAGAGCAACAGAGCTGGGTATCACCAGCCTATTGCTGATACTTTGCCCCAAATCTTCTGATGACTGCTCCCAAGGGCTTCATATAGATGTTAAACAACATTGGGGACAAGATGGTACCCTGTGGCACAACACAACACAACTGCCAGGGGGCCAAAAGACAATTACCCAACACTATTCTCTGAAAACAACCCTGGAGATAGGATCAGAACCACTGTAAAACAATGGCTCCGATACCCATCTCACCAAGTCGGCCCAGAAGGATACCATGGTCAATGGTATCAAAAGCTGCCAAAAGATCAAGTAAGAACAACAGTGTCACAATCCCCCTGACCTTCTACCAATAAAGGTCATCCATCAGGGCAACCAAGGCTGATTCAGTCCCATAACCAGGCCTGAACCCAGACTGGAATGGGTCAAGATAATCTATTTTATCCAAGAGTACTTGCAATTGCTGTGCCACAACCCTCTCAATCACCTTCCCTTTTATTCTTGTTTGTTTAATCACTTGAGTTTATATCTCTCTTGTGTCTAAACACTCAGAGCCATAATTTTAAAGGGGTATGTCCACACGTGTGCATCCAAAGAGGAACGTAAATGAGAGGTGAGAGCAGCATAGGAACATAGGGAGATGCCTTACACCAAGTCAGACCATTGATCTATCTAGCTCAGAATTGTCTATACTGGCAGGAAGTGGCTCTCAACGGTTTCAGACAGGAGGCCCTCTGGAGGTGCCCGGGATTGAACTCAGGACCTTCCACATGCAAAGCAGATAGTATACCACTGAGCTACAACCCTTTCCCTAAGCAAGATAGGAGACAGTCTCTGTTGCTGCTGGGGCCTTCCTATTTATGAAAAAAATTAGAACCAACTCCAAATCCTTAATGCTGGTCCACAATATGCCCAGCAGAGAGGGAAGTATGCCCCAGGCCTCTCTCTCTCTGTGTAAGCATTCCCCCTCCCCCAGCCTCTGAAAGCACGAGAGAAGGGGGATTAGTTTCCTCCCTCCCACATGAAGGGAGAATGAGCCAACATCCTGCAATTTGTGTTGTGATTGCTACATTTGTGTAACCAGAGAAATACTTTCTCATTTGTTAGATGTGCTTTTTATTCGAATAATAGCTCCAAGCAACTGTAGTTGATGTTTAATGTATCATGCTGAAAGACATCACTAGGCCCGCCCTGTGAGATCTGCCCTTGAAATCTCAGGGTGTGGGATGCTCTAGACCTGGCAGCCCTACCTAGCAGGCATGCTTAAAAAGGGCCTATTTTGATGCAGGCTGTGCTCTAATCAAGACTGATTCATGTTGCACAGTTAGCCCAGACAATGCAGATTAGAATGTGGATGTTAAGCATGAGTCTGACATTTCAAAACTTTGGGAGGAAAAAACCAATAAAGAAATAAATCAGTTTGCTAATTTATTATTAAAAGGTATGTAGTACCAAGTCTTAATCTACAATTCTATGATCAATAATTCATAGAACTAGAAAGGGGTACTGTAGGATATCCAGACCAACCCCTGCTTGATGCAGGAAATCCAGAGCTACAGCACACCCAACAGATGACTGTCCAGCCTCTGGATGAAAACCTTCAGTAAGGTCACACATCTAGGTAATTGCTTCCACTGTCAAACTGCACTTATTGTCAAGACGTTTCTCTTAAAGGTAAAGCAAAATCTACTCTCCTAATATTTAAGCCCACTAGATAGAATCCTGCCTTCCTGGGCAGCAGAGAACAAGTCTTTACCTGCTTCTATGCAACAGAATGCTATAATCTCTGCTCTCAGTCATCTTTTCTCCAGCCTAAACATACTCATTCCTTCAATCTCTCCCCAAAGAACTTGTTTCTGGTGGCTCTGACCATATTTGTTGCTCTCCTCTAAACTAATTTATACTTTTTAAATTATGGTGCCCAGATGTGGACATATTACTCCAAATGGGGCCTGAACAAAATGATATGATTATTATTGGAAACTATGGCTGAACCTAAAAAAGGTAGGCTTGTATGATACAACTTACAGAGAGCTATTTAACACTATAGGGGGGGAAATGTTTTTAAAGGACTTTGGGTCGCAAGTTTGCACTGCAATCTCATGCTGCAGTGAGATCCGGGAAGAACTTCTGTGCTCCAACAGGAGTTAATGCTCAAATCCACAATTTTCTAATAGAGTCATTAGGAGAAGAGGCTTTGGATAACTCACAGCTTCATTTTTTTCAAAGCAATAATAATAATTACAATATTAAGCCTTACCTCACAGCTTAGTTCCAAAGACGAAAGAGGTAAAGATTATAAAATACTTGGCACACACTGAAAATGCCTTATGAATGTTAAGCTGTGCTTTCAGCATCCCCATTCTTAGAAATATGCACTACAATGATATCATTATGTTTAAAAATAAATTTAGATACTTCATCTTGTTGGCCTTGCAGAGCCTGCATCTTGAAGCCTTGAGATTGTCAAAGACCTCTATAGCAACCTTGTATTGCATCAAGCTTAGCTGATTTGCAAAGAGGTTTCCTTCTGTAGGGAGAATGAAGGTTTAAGATGTTATTTTGCACAATGAAGACCACTATTATAAAAACAGCACACAGAGAACAACTATCATACTCTGAAATAAACACCAACACTCTCTTGTGAAGGTTTGAGTTGGGCTAAGCATTTGTGATGATATAATGCCATGTTTACAAGACCACAGCAAGACCTGAAACATGTTACTCACACCCCAATCTCTGAGTAGCAAGAGATTTCAGGGGTTCCAGTGCCCTAGAGTTTGGGCAAGGTCACTGGAAACCTATGGCATTTCTGTAATAAGGTTTTATTTACATAAACAGGCCAAACAAAAGATAGGAGTTCACAGCTCCCACATTAGATTTCAAGGGCAGGTCCCAGCCCTGTAGCCAGGGTGGAGCAAATGGGTGCAATGCCCCCCTCCCCCCTGAGCTGTATTTCATCCCCCACCATAGGATTTTATTTTATTTTTTACAAAAAAAATGTCTTTTTTATTTGTGAAATGACAGACGACAGCCTCCATTTGACGAATGATAGCTAGTTTTAAGAACAGGAACAGTTTAAGAATGGGAACCTCTGGGGGGGAAAGAATGGGAACCTCTGAAAAATTTAGTGAATTAAGGCAGGGCGAGTACGCAACAAAAGCTTCATCTGGAAGAACCTCCAAAAGTCTGGTCACTCAAGACTTTCCCTGACTGAGGGTTGATTTTTCCTTATCACAATCATCCTATAATTACTTACGTGATCCTGAAGGGGGGAAAAACAGTCTGTATAACAACATGACCCTTGAAGAGTTAAATATTATAACTTTTTATTATGGGCTACAGTTGGAATCCTCCCCTTGGATTTTCTTTTGCTCTGCTTTTCTCTTTCAGTTCTATTCTGTACCCAGCCAGCAACAGAGAAACACGTTTGTCTTCCCTGCAGTAAGAAGTAAGAGTTTGTTTATTCTGCAGTTTATTTGACTACAGAATAAGAGGTAGAGAAGGATTGGATGCTGATTGCTAAAGGGTGAAATAAAGAGACAACATAAGGTGATTTGAAAAAAATATCTTCTCTCAGTTACCCTTTACTCATACTAGCACTCACTAGACTCACAATCATAGTGGCTATTTTTTCTTCTTTTTCTTGAGTACTTGATGGCAATGAAAGAAAACAGCCCTAGAGGAACAGAAAGACTGCTGTGCACACTACAGTTAGCTGACTGGCTAGCTATCTAGGCTGTAACTCAGGCCTAATATCTCGTTTCTCTCAATAAGTGCAGCTCAGCATGAGGCCTTTTCAGGATTTCTAGGCAGAAAAATCAGCCCAACAAAAGTAAAAAAAATCCAGTTGCTTTCCACAATTAGTTTCCAATTGCTTAGTTAGCCTTTTATACAACAACTAGTTAAGTTTTCACTTGATTGTCCATCAGGAAGGAAAATCTAAAGGTCAGGAAGGAGAGGCCCCCGAGCAGTTAACAAACATAACCTAAAGTATTTATTTTCCCTATGCCCTTCCCTAAACTTGTAGTATGGACAAGTTTGTTTTTCCTATGGAATCTAAAACTGAGATACCTAACACAGGACCAAAGCCAAACTCAGGAGATCATTGTCATTACTGAAGTATTTCAGTTCATGAAGAATCAGAACACAGGGACAGACCACAGATGAAAGGGGACTGTAGCTATAGGCAAAGTCAAGCTTTTGAGTCCAATACTCCTGAGGATCTCTTGAAAAAGGGTGAGGCTTATCAACAGATTAAATTTCATTCATGTAAGTTGACATACTCTCAGCATCGAGGAGTAGTTAAGGGAAGGTCACTGTCTTTCCCTTCCCATGGCCTGGTTCTCACATCATCTCCACCAGTGAGGGGGTCACTGGTAAGTGCTATGCACCTCCCCCAGAAAATGACCACCCTATAAATGTGGCTGCCCCATGTAACAAGAAAGGCTGGCTACAGGGCTGGTCTCCAATGTCATTGCACTGGATTCTCACAGAGAGGCAGGTCTCCATATTCCTTTTACCCAGGACATCAGTCTATTGCTCTCTTTTTTCTGCACCAAAGAAATCTCGGAGGACGACGATCAGGTGGATTCATAAATGGCTCTGTCCTTCCAAGAAGAGCCCATCCATTGAGACAAATCTCTTCAAAGAAAGCAAGATAGTTGACCACTCTATCAGAGACATCAAGATAATCTCCAGCAGTCTTGCTGGTTTCATTGAGCCTCTCCTGATCAACCTTTTGTCTTACAATCAAGAATCACTGGGCTATAAGGAACCCCTCAGATGACATCCAGATTAACATTCCAAACAGTGTGAAAATACAGAAGTTTTAAGTTGCGAATGCACACATTTCTACAGTAAATTCATTCTGAGCTTGTTTTATTAGGGGGCTTCCCACAGGCATGTGGTTGGCCACTCTAAGAACTAGACGGTGGACTAGATGGGCTTCACTGACATTCTTAACTGATTGTTAAAACCCCTTTTGTCCAGTTTTACTATTCTTTCATAAAATATACTATGTTGTGGTGCTTTTGCAGTGCACTGAGATAACTTGCAATTCAGCCAACATTCACCTAAACAGCTATTGGTGGGTTACCTCCATTAACTTCCAAACGAAAGGGTATATTTTCACACAAAGATAGACCTCAGTATGTGTACACTGCAAACTTTATAACCTGGAAGATGAAAATGGATTTTTGGCAGCTCATTAAGAGATGGGAGCAAACACAGTTCCTGTTTACCTGAGAGACTCTGTCCAAAGCAGTTATTACCTTCAGCAACTATTAATGCCACTGTGTAATTTCAACAGACTATACTAGGAGACACACAATCCAACAATACCCTGCACAGAAGTTCATAAATCCTTAACAATTACTGAAAAATAAATAAAAGCAGATGTGCATCACACTATAAGTGCCCATGGTGCAAGATGGCACCAACATAAGAAAAAGCTGGCTTATTCTTAAGAAAGTATTGAATGTGCTTGACCTGAAAATGGTTAGCACCTGACAATGTGCTCTTATAAGGGCACACCCTCTTCAGTACCAGAGACAAAATGTGGTCTATCCCATAGGCTCAGGGCAAGTATAGCTGTTTTATGCCATTTAAACCAACTGTGCATTAAAATGAGCACATTTGGCAGTGGAAATGGGATATAAATTTAGCAAATAAATATGCAAAACTCCCCAAAGTGATTAAAGACTAAGGTTTATAATTTTCAGGAAATAACTCATGGGATTTGAGGAAACTCACGAAGTCCCTTTTAATAGGATATAATGGTGAAAAGGTGACAAAGTCTTTTGCTAAATCTTGAAGTCTGTGGAGATAGTTTTAAAAACAGGGTATCTGGCATCCTTCCCATTTTTTCCTTTCCCATTTCTGACCCTGCAGTAGGAATGATGGGCTGCTCTCATGAGTTTTCAGCCCTTCCCTTCCACCCCAAGCTTATTTTACATTCCTGCTACACCATTCCAATTGCTTCTTTATTACAGCACAGACATTGCTGTCTCATATGGTTCTAAGATCACAGCAGCAGACAAGCCCAAATTAATTCAGTTATCTTTTCCTGAATGAAAAGGGGTATTATCTGAATTGGGGAAAGAGGATTTTTCTCTCTGATTGGTATGAATTCAGATAGTTCAGAAACTCTCAAATTGTGACAGTATACAAAGAACAGTACTGGGGTGGGGAGGAATGCATCAGTTCAGTTTACCATGACATTTCCTGTCTCATGTTTTGAGTGACTTCCTTGTTCAGCTTTATAGAATTGCCAGAGGTTTAAAATCTCAAATATGAAACATGAAATCTTTATGTTATATATGCCTGCCATTGGCTCAGAAGAACATTGCCCTCTTTGTATGGACCTTTTATATTCTTTGTTACTACACAAATAAACATTTAATAGAAACATTTAATAGAAAGTTCCATCTTTCCAGGATTGCACATATTCTTCCCTGGTTGCCTTTCCCTCGGTCTCATCATTATCTCGTCAAAATTTAAATTATAAACTCCTTTTCACTTATGTTCCTCTATGAACGTCATTGGTATTAATATAAATAAAAAAAGATACTAACAATTCTCTAAACCAGGAACTGGTCAGGAACTGGATCTCAGCAGGCCAAGTTTGATAGATGTGTGGGGCCACTCACCTGTTAATCACCTGACATTACAATGATGTCAGATGATCCATTTTTGCATCTTTAGAGAGCCAGTATGGTGTAGTGGTTAAGGTGTTGGGCTACAACCTGGGAGACCAGGATTCGAATCCCCACATAGCCATGAAGCTCACTGGGTGACCTTGGGCCAGTCACTGCCTCTCAGCCTCATGAAAACCATATTTGTAGGGTCGCCATAAGTCGGAATCAACTTGAAGGCAGTACATTTACATTTTAGTGCATGGCACTTTAAAGCACTGAGAGCTTGAAAGCCTCACAGGGGTCCCTGCGAGCCCCAAGGACCAGAGCCCTGTGTGGGCGCTGAAGCCTTGACAATCAGCTAATAGTTGGGGCTTTGAAGTATAGTGCAACACACTCTGCAAGCAATACTGATCAGCTGATCTTCGAGGCTTGCAAATAGCCACAAAGCACCTGCAACCTCCTTTTTTGGCCCAGTCTTTACTGCCCCATGCCTGACATATCAGTCAAGATAGAATCAGTGAATTTGGGGTCCTCATTTTGCCAATCTTAAATTCAGTTCACCCTATTTCTTCCTTAGTTTGCGTTTCTTTAAAAAAAAAATCTACACAAAAATTTGTAAGCATTTCAAGCACACTTCTCCCAAGACAAACATTTTTATGCATAGTTTTGCCTATGATACATAGTTTTGCAAGCCCTAATGCATTTTTCTATGTTACTTCCACTAATACACATTTCTTTTACACACTTTTCCCTAGTTAGATGCATTTTTGTATATGTTTTGGTTGGCAAAATTCATTGCAAAATTCAGAGAAGTGCACATTTCAAAGGATAGCTGTATTTTACTTTGCATATTGCTTCGGGAAATGAGAATTAAAATGTGAACCAAAACTAATTTCTCCCCTATCCCTTACGATGTTACTGGAGGCTGAATAACTGTAACTGGACCATACCTCTCCAAGAAGTGATGCAGTTGGCGTACATGCCAGAACTGGTGAAAGACAGTACGAGCTATGAATGCCACCTGTGCACCCAGAAGCAATTGCAGATTTAGAATTACTCCCAAGCAGCAGACCTGATCCTTAAGGGGGAATATAAGCCCATTCAGAACAGGTTGAATAACCCTTCCCTGGGCTGACAAGTTACTGACCAACAGCACAACTGTCTTATCTGTATTAAAAGTCAGTAAGCTAGGTCCCATTACTGACTCTATGTACCTGTTATGTATTTATAGTTACACTTGGCTCCACTGAAAAGAAGAGATAAGCTGCGTATCTTCTACATTGTGATAGCATCCTACTCCAGACAACCATTCACAGCCGTTTCATGTCAATACTGAGCAGCATGGGGACTGAATGGAACCCTGTGAAACACCATAAAACAAATACCATGGTCCTGCAACATCACCTTCTGGAATCTACCTGCCAATTAGGAACAGAGCCACTGAGAAACAGTTCCTCCAGTCATCCCAGTCATGTGATCCAGAAGGATACTATGGTTGATTATACTGAACACCACTGCGAACTCTAAGAGAATAATCAAGGATGCATTCCCCATCACACCTCTGGCATAGAACGTCCACCAGAAACAAAATCATTTTCATTCCATAACCAGGTTGTAAGTCAGAATGAAATGGGTCCAGAAAGTCAGTACTACCAAAGATACCTGAAGTTTAACTACACTCGGTCAAGAACCTTGCCACAAAAGGGAGATTTGCTACCAACTGATAGCAAGAGAAATCATGAGGGTTCAAGGGGAGTTTATTCAAGAGGAGGATCACAACCACCTCTTTAAAGTATAACTATAAATCCTGGGATTTCAGAACAATAGGTCCAGTCAGATATAGAGCAAAGTTCTGCTTTAATGTTACATGAATAAGCCTGCAACTCGTCAGTTGCCGCCTCCTCCAGGATGGCTGCAAGAAGGCAATCAGAAGCTTTCAATTCCATTTTAAGTAACCACTGTTTGGGGTTATGTCCAAACCTGGAAGAATTGTACTTAGGCTTAACTATGGTTTGCTGGAACAAGCCAATTTCAAATCATGGTTCATGAAATTGGCTTTTTTCAATACATCATAGTAAAAGATAAACCAGTTTGTCCAGGTTCAGGCAGAACATTAAACTGAAGTAAACTGGAAACAGAAGTAAAACCTTCCAGTCTCCTTGTGGCTGTGCTTATATTGTAAGTCTTTCCAGCTTCTTCCCTCCTATCCACTGTGATGCTAGCTTATGTTCCTCTTATTGCTGAAAATGAGGGTCATTTCTATTGGGAAAGGAATAGATCTTCTCCCACGACGCACAACAAGAATCCAATTGATGCTCCACAAAGCTAAAAATTTCCCACTCTATATTCTGCGAAAGTGAAATGAAAGCCTGTTTTAGCCAGCCACTACACACAGGATGCATGGGTAAGGAATGTACCTGCTCTCCTGCTCCTGACCTCCACATGTACATCTGAACTGTCTGTAAAGTATGTGAGCAGAACTGTCATTTTATAGGGTTCTAAATGGTCCAGAGGGCCTCATTCATTAATTCATTCATTGGCGATCACTCGTGGCCGAGTAAGAGTGTCTTCCAAGATAAGGTCTTTAACAGTGGGTCCGTAAGTGACTGTGGAGGCCAATTCTGGATCCACACAGCCTCCCACAGTGAGGACATAGGTTTCCAGGTGGAAGATGGTTGCAATGAGGATTTGTTTGACGTGCCTTCCGCTTGGCTCATTTGTCCCGTTCGCCCTTTATTCATGCATCTTTGAAGTCCATAGCACCTTTGATAATAGCGGACCTCCATTTGGGACATTCATGGGGCAAGACTTCCCAGTTCTCGTTGCTCACGTTACATTTTTTTAGATTCGCTCTAAGAACATCTTTAAACCTCTTTTGCTGTCCAACAATATTCTATTTTCCATCCTTAAGTTGGGAGTAAAATAGCTGCTTTGGAAGACGGTGATCAGACATTCGAACAACATGGCCAGTCTAGTGAAGTGGATGCTGAAGGATCATTGTTTCAACACTGGTAGTCTTTGCTTCTTCCAAAACACTAATATTAGTCTGTCTGTCTTCCCAAGTAATTTGCAGAATTTTCTGGAGGCAGCGTTGGTGGAATCTTTCAAGAAGTTGGGAGTGGTGTTTATAAATGGTCCATGTTTCACAGGCATACAATAAGGTCGGTAGTACAATGGCTTTGTAAATAAGCATTTTGGTTTTCCTGCGAATATCCCGATCCTTGAACACTCTACGCTTCATTCGGGAGAATGCAGCACTTGTAGAGCTCAGACAATGTTGAATTTCAGCATCGATATCAGCTTTTACAGAGAGATGGCTGCCAAGGTAGGGGAAGTGATCATTCTCCAGCGTCACACCATTAAGCTGGATTGATGGTGCTACAGAGGACTAGTTCACACCTGTTGATGAAGCACTTTGGTTTTTTTAATATTAAGTGAGAGCCCAAGCTTTCCATATGCTTCTGCAAAGACATTTAGGATAGTTGGAAGATCTTTCTCTGAATGTGTGGAGACCACATTATCATCGGCATATTGAAGTTCTACGACAGAGGTTGACATTACCTTACTTTTTGCTTTCAGTCTACTCAGATTAAAAAGCTTTCCATCTGTTCGATATATGATTTCCACACCACTAGGAAGTTTCCCCTCAATAAGGTGTAGAATCATAGCAATGAAGATAGCAAATAAGGTCGGAGCAATGACGCATCCCTGTTTTACGCCTGATCCGACTCAGAATGGATCACTCTGAAAGCCATTGTTATCCAAAACTGTTGCTGTCATGTTGTCATGAAGGAGTCGCAAAATATTCACAAATTTATCAGGGCATCCAATTTTCAGAAGGATGGTCCACAGAGCGGTTCAATTCACAGTATCAAAGGCCTTAGTCAGATCAATAAATGCCATATATAAAGGTCGGTTCTGCTCCCGGCTTTTTTCTTGAAGCTGTCGTGTAGTGAAGATCATGTCCACTGTCCCCCTGGAAGAGTGGAAACCATTTTGAGATGCTGGGAGGACATCCTCTGAGATCGGTAAGAGTCAATTTGCAAGGATCCTTGCAAGGATTTTACCTGCGGTAGCAAGAAGAGAGATACCTCGATAGTTCCTACAATCTGTTCTATCACCCTTCTTTAAAAGGGTGATAATTATGGCATCCCTAAAGTCTTCCAGGATCTCCTCCAGATTTTTTCGATGAGCTTATGAAGTTGTTGTGTAAATTCAGGCCCACCTTCTTTAAAGACTTCAGCAGGAATCCCATCAGGTTCACTAGCTTTGTTGTTCTTCATTTGATTTATGGCTTTACTGACTTCATCCAAATTAGGGGATACTGCAAGCTCGTCTCTAGTTTGCTGTTGTGGAATTTGCGAGAAGACCTCACCAGCCACAATAGAATTACGATTAAGGATGTCATGGTAATGCTCTTTCCAGCGCAGTGCAATAGACTCTTTATCCTTAAGAAGTTTGGTATCATCCATTGAACGTAAGGGATTTGTACCGTGATTTGTTGGTCCATAGATGGCCTTTGTGGCATTAAAAAAGCCCTGTGCATCGTGAGCATCTGCAAAGTATTGGATTTCTTGAGCATTCTTTATCCACCAGGCGTTCTTCAGTTCTCTAGTTCTTCTTTGGACCTCAGCCTCTGCACTGGCATAGATTTTTTTCTTAGCAGCACAGTTAATGTCTTTCTGCCATATCTGGAAGGCTTTCCTTTTCTTGTCGATGATGTTTTCAATCTCACTATCATTCTCATCAAACCAATCCTGATGTTTCTTAGTTTGGTATCTGACAGTTTGTTCACATGCTGCAATAATGGATGTCTTCAGTTTAATCCAGTGTTCCTCAACATTTTCAGAGAGTTCCGTCGGTAGATGTTTCTTGAGAGTTGTTTGAAAGCAGGCTCGCTTAATAGGATCTTGAAGGGCATGGATGTTGATTTTAAGCCTTGGTTTTCTTCCTTGGAGCCTATGTTGAGGAACAATATTAATGGCCATAGTGGATCGAATTAATCGGTGATCTGTCCAGCAGTCATCAGCACTCGGTATGGCCCTGGTGAGGAGTACATCATGATGATCTGTGGCATGGACAATTACGTAATTAATCGGTGATCTATCCAGCAGTCATCAGCACTCGTCATGGCCCTAGTGAGGAGTACTTCATGACGACTTCTGGCACAGACAATTTCGTAATACAGGAGATGCCTGTGTTTTGACCGAGGGTGCTTCCATGATGTTTTAAATTTATTTTTCTGGCAAAAGAGTGTGTTTGTAATAAGAAGATTATGCTCTGCACACTTAGTCAGGAGTAGAATGCCATTCAGGTTGCTATTGCCAACTCCTTCTTTCCCAATCGTTTCTGGCCATAAATCAAAATTACGCCCAACTCTTGCATTGAAATCGCCCAAGAGCATAATTTTATCCTCCTTAGGTATCTCTGATAAGATGGTGTCCAGCTGGTTATAAAAAAATTTCCTTGATGTCTTCATCAGCATCTAATGTTGGTGCATAAGCACTTACAAGAGTTGCCTGCTAGTTTTGGGCAAGTTTTAACCGGAGAGTTGAGAGTCGTTCATTAATGCCAATAGGAACTTCTTTTTTTTTTCAATTAATTTTTATTCAAATTTTCAAAACCAAAACAATACAAAAAGAAAAAACACAAATCAATAACTAACACAACAAGAAAAGAAAAAATATATATAAAAATATTGACTTCCGATTTGTCATAGTTCAGCTATAAATCTATAATATATAACAACCCTGTCTCTTAATAGATTATAAAATCACCTTCCTCCAGCGGTTATCTTAATTGGTTTCAAATCTCATTAACATCATATCATTTTATTCTTCCACAAAAAGTCAAAGAGAAGTTTCCAATCCTTGAGATATATGTCCATCAATTTTTTTTTCTAGATAAACATGTCAATTAATCCAACTCATCAAGTCTACTAAGTCCAGTAATTTCAAATCGCTCTTCTTCCATTATCCATATTGGTTCCATCTTCCATCTTCCATCTTTACGCACCCAATAATCTTGCTGTCATAGTCATATAATAAGAGTCTGATAGGAATTTCCTTTATCACAGATATTTTCTTGCCATCAATTCCGAACGTATCACTGAAGTATTGTTGCAAAGCCGCATCTCTGTTCCTCTTTTTTACATGATACACTAGCACATCTCTTGAAGATTTTTCCATTGACACAAAACAGGGATTAAATCTGTTAACTTTCTCCATTTCAAGTTCCATCAAATCCTTCCAGTCCAGGAATTTTTTTGAACCGATAATATCTTTATCTCCAATCTCTTCAATTCCTTCAGGGACAGCGCTGAGTTCCAAACCGTAATATTTATCTCCAGGATCCATCACAGCCAGGAAATCCAAATCTTTTTCCATGTCCATATTTAATCCAATCTCCATAGTTGAACCTTGCCTTTAATTTCTCTTTCATCCTTTTTTGGTTTTCCAGATCTATCTTTATTCTCCTTTCTCATAGAATCCTGAATTTCTTTCAGCTCCTGTCTCATTTTGTCAAATTCAATTCTCAACGCTTGACTATTATTTCTCAGTTCTTGTTTTATTGAGTTAATCCCATTCATTATTTTCTGAAACATGTCTAAAGATAAAGTCCCTTCTTGTACATCCATGATCTTCTTAATTGTCATTCTTAAAGCCAAAGGAACAAAACTCCTTCAATTTTCAATGTCCCAAGCAAAGAGCAGTTTATTTCTTTATCCAGTTACAAAGGAGTTAATCTTTCAAACCAACTGACGTCACACTCTAGACAGCCCTTATCTCTTATATGCCCAGAAGTGCAAAAACAGCTTTAGTTCACAGCGTCCAAATAACTAGTAGCAGAAGGAATGAGCAGATTCGTCAAAAAAAAGTAGATCAGAAAAAATAGTCCCAGACATGTGTTACACAAAAGTCTTATAAATCAAAAAGTTTTTTCCTTTCTCTTCCAATCAGAAACCCCTCATCCGTTGTAATCTTTATAATGCTATTTTCCATGTCAGCTTTTTGCAATAAAAAAAAAGATAGGCTATTTTTATTTTCTTCCCCCTTAGTTCCGTGAGTAAAAGAGAAGGAAAGTTTTGGCTCACCCAGGTTTTCTTAATTGCTGTTCCTTTGACAAATCTCTTTAGCTGTATAGATAAGAAAGTAATAAAGCGTAGACAGGAGAATGCTTGCCTGTTAGTCCGTCTTTCTTTAAAGAAAAAAAACACGGGTCACTTATTCAGCTGAGCTTAGCTAGAAATCCTCGCTCCGTCCGAGCTGCTGGAAGACCTTCTTTCACAGACAATTCTGATGAATTCCAGTCTCCAACAATCACAACAAAGCTGTGTGGGAAATCTCACGTTTCTTCCTTATCCGGAAGAAATTATCCCCAGTCAAAAAAGACCCTTCTGACTGGATTTAAAACTGAAAAAGTTTCATCCAAGACGGGAGCCCGTCTCAGAGCTGCACAGGCGGAGGGATCCTCCTGGGAAGTCGCCAATAGGAACTTCTGACAAGAGCATCACAAGATTATTTTTAATAGCAAAGCCTACTCCATGTATTCGTCATTCTTGTTCAGGCAGTCCTTTCCAGAAGTAGGTATAACCTCCCTTTTCCTTCAGTTGTCCTTCTCATGCTCTTTGAGTTTCTTGGAATGCTGCTAGGGCAATATTAAAATGTCTCAACTCCCTCGCGATGATGGCAGTCCTGCGTTCAGGACGTTCACTATCTGTATTGTCCAGCAATGTTCGTATATTCCATGTTCCAAAGTTCAATTGTCTTTTGTGACCGCTAAGTGGTGACCCCACTGGATGATGAGGCAGACTATGTTTAGGGCATCTTTTCTAGCCCCCTTCCCATACGGGGTGAGCAGAGTGGATCCTAAATAGGACTGCTCAGTCATGGATATAGCTGCCGAACTACTCAACTGCCTCAGCCCTTGAGCCAGGATGACTGAGTCTGTATCCACCGCCCATGTGCGGGTCCATGACTAGGGGCTTCCGGATTTCACAGTCCTGCCCCCGTCGCCATTTGCTGATCACCATGGGACTTTTGGTTTGGTTTGGTTGGAAGACGCCTGTACGTGAATTTGTTTTATGTGGGGAGATTGGCGCACGATGATCAATTCATTGGATCATCACCTTGTAGTGGTGAGTGGGCTTGCGTGTTCCAATGAACCCTGTGAGTGATGCCGTTGGGAGTCATCCCATGGTGATCCCATGGCAGGGTCACCCATGGTGGTAAGGTCAAGGGAGAGGAACCAGACAAAGAACGATCCAAGAAAGTCCTCAATGGCAGAACAGGCGGAGGATAACAATGTATACATTACAACGGCTGTGAAGGCGGATGAAGGCTGCAGGAGATAAAAGACTTCCAATCATCGTGGTATCCATGCCACTGGATCAAAGCCTTTTTCTGTGAAGATTGTGTGTTGATCCAGAAGGCCTGCCCAGGTGCAAGCTACACATCCATATGTTCTGCACAGGTGGTTGCATCACATTTGAACATTTGAAAATGTCTATAGAATAAAGGAGGGCATACCTTTGAAGCCTTTTGTCATTGCTGCAGTTAGCTTTAGATTAGCAGTGATAGGGAAAAAAACACCCAATCTTGGCTAGGCTGACCAAAGGGTGACCCAAAACCTGAATCATAATGAAGAAACAAAAGTATGTAGTGAAAAGATTATGCTCCTTAGCTATGGGCAAACAAGAAAAGTCACTAATTAAAAAGTTACTACTGCCTTTAAAAAGAATCTTGATATTGTGTAACTATGTATCTGTTTTGACTTATAAAATCCAATTAAGACCCTCTCCATTTTAAAGTTTAGATGAAAATTGCCACCCTGGGCTCCTTCTGGGAGGAAGGGCAGGATGTATTTTATTTATTTATTTATTTGATTGATTGAACTTTTATACCGCCCATAGCAAGCTCTCTGGGCGGTGTACATAAAAAATAAAACACTTACAAACAATTTAAAAGCAGCTAAGAAACCAACTAATCATCCAATTATAAAAGGTGTGTCGTATGACTGTCTGTTAAAACATTAGATACAAATACAAACTATTAACAGATATAAAAATATTAAATATTATAATATTAAAATATTAAATAAATTTAATAAATTTAATAATAAATAAAATTGCCAGGATTTTTTTTAAAAAATACATTTAACACACCTCACCATAAAATGTAAGTAGTAATGAAACCCTAGGAACTTGTTTGTTAATACACATTCTACCTTTTACTATCTTAATACACACACTACTTTTTAATACACTACAAGCTACAGCTATGCTACAAGGAAACAGATCTGTTTAAACAACAGCCAGGTGCTGTAATTAATATTCTGCTGGGGTTTATCTGCATTTTTAAATGTGGATGAACTGTATCAGTCCCAATACTCAACTCCACCAAATCTTCTAACACAGATGAAAGCAATTTGTTGCATATCTAGTTAAAATGGGTTTTAAAAAAAAGTCTGGTGCCAATCCAGCTCCAAAACAGCTGCTTTTGTGCATCATAAAAGCTTTCAAATACAGTGTGCACACACCAGAGTCAGGGCAGAGAAAGGTTCTGGTTTTACCCAAGGAGTGTTGCTCAGATTACTTGAGAAATATTCCAGCTATGCATGCCCGTTCCACGCTCCTGTGAAAACTCCTGCTTTACATTTTATATGAACTCAAGCTGTTTTTCCATCCAGAGAAGTTAGGAAGTGAAAACACATGCACATTTATGTGCAATAGACAAGCCAACTGAACCTGGTATTTTATCAATTAGCAGACGGTAAGTCTTGGTATGGCAGGTATATTGACAGCAGTTAGTTCCCACCAAGAAGTGACTATAGTTTCTATTCCAATAGCTTCAAGAGGAGGTATTTTTCAAATAGTCTCAGTGTTGGGGAACATACTGAATGCTCCAAGACATTTGCAAAAGTATTCTAAGTAAACCACAGCACAATGATGAACTCTCCCACAGAGAACTTGATCTACCATCAACAGTTGGGTACCTGAGAAAATGTCTATGGAAGTTTAGAGCTCAGACTGCCTTCGACTGAATTCCATACCACTTTTAACTATTTTAGGTGCAGAAAATAACCAGTTGTGTTGGTGACTATAAACAAAGATTCTCATTATTTTAATATGGTCACATTGGACCAATTATCTAATAGAGGGATAGAAACAAAATGGATTGTAGTCAGTGATGAGGGTTGGTTTGCATTCTTGATATTTATTTCTTCTAACAGCAGAACAAAGATTATTGGTTTATAGGTCAAATAGTTTCTCGTATTCATTTTGGTTTTTATTTATTTATTTATTACATTTATATACCGTCCCATAGCCGAAGCTCTCTGGGTGGTTTACAGCAATTAATAACATTAAAAACAAATATACAAATTTTAAAACACAAAAAATTTAAAAACACAAATTAATTTTTTTTTTAAAAAAATTAATTTTTTTTTTCAAATTTAAGATCTTGCTGTCCAAAACATAAATGCTTAGGATAGAGCACACTGCTTACTGGGCCACCATTTTATTCTATGTATGCACTGAGTGGGCCTCCTAGTTTATAATACAGATTATTAATACCACTAGGACTGCTTTGCCTTTCAGCAAGAACACAATCCATTTCTAAACATATATGTGAGATATTAGAAGGAGCATGCACACTTTTTTGTTTCTTCTCTGGGATACTAGCTGTTTGCCCCAGCAGAAGGTATTATTATTGTAAACTTGTTATTTTTAATAAAAGATTTCATTGATTGATTGATTGATTGATTGACTGACTGATTGGTTGACTGACTGATTGATTGCATTTGTATACTGCTCCATAGCCGAAGCTCTAGTTTCCCGTATTCATTTTGGTTTTTATTTATTTATTATTTATTTATTTCATTTATATACCATCCCATAGCCGAAGCTCTCTGGGCGGTATACAACAATTAAAACATCAAAAATAAATATACAAATTTAAAAACACATTTTAAAAAAGCAATTTAAAAACACATGCTAAAATGCCTGAAGAAGAGGAAAATCTTCACCTGGCGCTGAAAGGATAACAGTGTTGGCGCCAGGCGCACCTCATCAAACAGATCATTTCATAATTTGGGGGCCACCACTGAGAAGGCCCTCTCCCTTGTTGCCAGACTCCCAGCTTCCCTCAGAGTAGGCACCTAGAGAAGGGCCTTTGATGTTGAGCAGAGTGTACGGGTGGGTTCGTGTCAAGAGAGGTGTTTCATCAGGTATTGTGGTCCCAAGCCATGTGAGGCTTTATAGGTTAAAACCAGCACAATGAATCGAGCTCGGAAACATACAGGCAGCCAATGCAAGCGGGACAGAATCGGTTTTATATGTTCAAACCGTCTGGTCCCGGCTACCAATCTGGCCACTGCATTTTGCACAAGCTGCAGTTTCCGAACCGTCTTCAAAGGCAGCCCCACATAGAGCGCATTGCAGTAATCTGACTTGGAGGTTACCAGAGCATGGACAACTGAAGCCAGGTTATCCCTGTCCAGCTGGGCCACCAACCGAAGTTGGTAGAAGGCACTCCGTGCCACCGAGGCTACCTGAGTCTCAAGTGACAGAGATTGTTCTAGAAGAACGCCCAAGCTACGAACCTGCTCCTTCAGGGGGAGTGCAACCCCATCCAGGACAGGTTGGACATCCACCATCCGGTCAGAAGAACCACCCACTAGCAGCATCTCAGTCTTGTCTGGATGGAGCCTAAGTTTATTAACCCTCATCCAGTCCATTGTCACAGCCAGGCACTGGTTCAGCACACTGACAGCATCACCTGAAGAAGATGAAAAGGAGAAATAGAGCTGTGTGTCATCGGCATACTGATGGCAACGCACTCCAAAGCTCCGGATGACCGCACCCAACGGTTTCATGTAAATGTTGAACAGCATGGGGGACAGAACTGACCCCTGAGGAACCCCATATTGGAGGGTCCAGGGTGCCGAGTAATGTTCCCCAAGCACCACCTTCTGGAGCTGACCCGCCAAGTAGGAGCGGAACCACAGCCATGCAGTCCCTCCCACTCCCAACTCAGCCAGTTGTCCCAGAAGGATACCAATGTCGATGGTATCGAAAGCCGCTGAGAGATCAAGGAGAATCAACAGAGTCACACTCCCCCTGTCTCTCTCCTGACAGAGGTCATCATACAGGGCGACCAAGGCTGTTTCCGTGCCAATACCAGGCCTGAAACCTGACTGAAATGGATCCAGATAATCAGTCTCATCCAAGAGGGTCTGGAACTGGCCTGCCACCACTCGTTCAAGGACCTTGCCCAGGAATGGAACATTTGCTACCGGCCTATAGTTATGAAGATTTTCTGGGTCCAGGGAGGGTCTCTTCAGGAGTAGCCTCACTACCACCTCTTTCAGGCAGCCAGGGACCACCCCCTCTTGCAGAGAGGCATGAATCACTTCCCTGGCCCAGCCGGCTGTTCCATCCCTGCTAGCTTTTATTAGCCAAGAAAGGCAAGGATCCAGCACAGAAGTGGTTGCACAAACCTGTCCAAACACCTTGTCAATGTCCTCAAGCTGTACCAACTGAAACTCATCCAAGAAATCAGGACAAGGCTGTGCTCTGGATACCCCGCTTGATTCACCTGCTATAACAAAGGAGTCTGAGTCCTGGAGGATGCTAAAGGTTTTATCCTGGAAGTGCCTAGCAAATTCATTACAGCAGGCCTCAGATGGTTCTACCATGTCCTTGGGGCCAGCATGTAATAGCCTCCAGACAATTCTGAAGAGCTCTACTGGGTGACAGATTGATGATTTGATAGTGGCAGCAAAATATTGGTTTTTTGCTTCCCTCACTGCTCCTAAATACAGCTTACCATAGGCACTTACCAGTGTATAATTGCATCCACGAAGAGTTCATCTCCATCTGCACTCAAGTAGTCTCCAATATTGTTTCATCGCTCTCAGCTCTGGGGTATACCATGGAGCTGTACGAGCTCTACACAGGAGAGGGTGCTCAGGAGCAATCATGTCAACCGCCTGGGTCATTTCTGTATTCCACAGTTCAACCAGGGTTTCGACAAGACCAGCCCTATCAGCCAGAAAACTCCCCAGAGCCCTTTGGAAACCATCCGGATCCATTAGTCTCTGGGGGCAGACCAACTTAATAAATCCACCCTTGCAGAGGGGAAAAGCCGTTGTTAAGTCTAAACTTCAGCAAGCAGTGATCTGTCATGACAGAGGGACTGATGTAAGGCTCCCCACATTCAGATCACCAACTCCATGTCCAGTTGCAAAAACCAAGTCTAGAGTATGCCCTGCTACTTGTGTTGAGCCAATGGCATATTGGGACAGTCCCATGGTTGTCATGGAAACCATGAAATCCTGAGCCACCCCGGATAAGGTGGCCTCGGCATGGATGTTGACATCCCCCAGAACCAACAGTCTGGGGGATCTCAACAGTACACCCAAGACCACTTCCATCAGCTCAGCTAGGGAGTCTGTTGGGCAGCGAGGTGGTTGGTACACTAGCAGAATCCCCAGTCTGTCCCACTAACCCAACATAAGGTGCAAACACTCCAGATCAGAAGTGACATGGACAGGGTGCTTGCAGAGGGAGATGGAGCTCCTATAGACCATAGCAACCCCCCTCCCCGACCCTCAGGTCTACCCTGATGCTGAACCAGGTACCCTGGCGGGCATAGCTGGAAGAGACTGACTCCTCCCTGCTCACCCACCCAGGTCTCAGTTATACATGCCAGATCAGCTATCGATTGGGTATATAAGGGATAACAAAGTATTTCAGGTATCCTGGTCCCAAGCTGTATAGGGCTTTGTACACCAAAATGAAAATCTTGAACTTAGCCCGGTAGCTAAAAGGTAACCAGTACAATTCTTTCAGCATTGGGATGACATGTTGGTGATACCCTGCCCCAGTGAACAGTCATGCCACTGCATTTTGCACCAGCTGCAGCTTCTCGCTCAGCCTCAAGGGCAGGACCACATAGAGCGGATTACAGTAATCCAGCCTGGAGGTTAGCAGTGCATAGACAAGAGTGGTCAGTGCCTCCAGTACCCATCTCACCAAGTCGGCCCAGAAGGGTATCAAAAGTTGCTGAGAGATCAAGTAAGAATAACAGGGTCGCACTCCCCGTTCATCCATAAGGGCAACCAAGGCCGATTATGTCCCATAACCAGGCCTTAACCCAGACTGGAATGATAATCTGTTTCATCCAAGAGTACTTGCAATTGCTGCAACACAACCCTCTCAATCACCTTCCCTAAGAAGGGGGTATTTGCAAACCAGTGGGCCCAGGGAGAGCGTTTTCCAGAGTGGTCAGATCACTGCCTCTTTCAGAGCAGCTGGAACCACTCCCTCCCACAATGATGCACTGACCACACCCTGGATCCATTCAGTCAAGCCCCCTTGGCAAGCTTTAATAAGCCAAGCAAGGCAAGGGTTGAGAGGACATGTTGCTGGCCATATCATCGCAACCACGTTTCCACGTCGTCAGGCCACATCAACAGAAACCGTTCCCAAGAAGTTGCAGCAGACATTGCATTGGATGCCTTTCAGAGGACTACAGTAGATGTGGATGGGGCATCAAGATTGCTGCAGAGGTGAGCAACTTTATCCTCAAAGTGCCTTGCAAACAATTCACAGAGGGCCTCTGAAGGGTCTAAAACTCCATTTCCTGGAGTTGATGTCAACAGACCCCTGACAATATGGAAAAGCTCCACTGGACAGCTACTTGAGGATGCGATGGTGGCAGAGAAGTGGGCCTTCTTCGCTGCCCTCACCGCCACACAGTAGGCACAGTTATGATGTTTTGTTCGTGCCCGATGAGCCTCATAGCACGTCTTCTGCTCTAGCCGTCGTCCAGCCTGTTTCATTGCCCTTAGCTCACTGGTGTCCCACGAGGAAAACCGGGCTCCACAATGCCAGAGAGGGCCCTCAGAGGCAACCATGTCAAGAGACCGCCATGTCTCGCTGCTTCACAGTGTGACACGGGCTTTATTTATTGTACTTACAGCCTGCCCTTCCCTAAATGGTTGCAGGTCAGGTTACAAAAATATCACAATTAAAATAAGTGCAATGTACATTTAATATCATAAAATAAAACCACACAAAAACAACCAATATCAGAGTAATGAAACAGCAGCACAGTATTACATAAATTGGCCTCCCAGCAGGAGCAGGACCTACATTCTTGTTGACACTTAGATGAAAAATGAGATTTCAGTGGCGACAAAGCCATGGGTTTATTGGTGAGGCAAACCAGAAAGAGTATAGTATAGTGTTTTTTTCATACCTCATTATAAAACAAAGAGAGCCCAATATGTGCAGGACACATTGATCCAGAAGATCTTTCAGGTATCCAGTGGGTGGGTCTCTTAGGAATACAGTAGGATAAAAGCCTGCTTTAGTAGGAGATGAATATGTCATGATTTTGACTGCCGACTGTCTAATCCTAAAACAAAAACATTATTTGCTTATTGCTCAAGGTCTCCCATGATAGTTCATGTTTAAAATTCTGAAGAGCAGCATTCCCAAGTTGAGACTAGATGGTAAGATTAAAAAAAACCTTCTAGGATCAAGTAGACACAAGATTTACATGAAATTGCATATTTGAATAATTGGTGCGGAACAATGATTTTAAGACATAAAAATGCATATAATTGCATTTTAAAGGAAACATTTCTTTTTCAAAGTTATTTTTTAAATATCCCAGAATATGGCAAAATCTGTAACCATTGTTAATTTAAATGTGCACACTGATACATTAAATCCCTTTTTCCCCCAAGACATGTCAGATATTTTGCTCTTCTAATCTAGATTTTTCACCACAGCAGCTATTCTTCCTCAGGCCCTAGCTTACCATTTTAGTTTTATAAATACCTTTTTAGCACTATTTTAAAAAAAGAACAGGACTCAATCCTGATTGGAAGCCATATTCTCTGGCCTGGAATCTAGTTTTAATCTAGATCATAAGAGCTGTGGTTATGAGTTACTTGGTGGTGAAGGGAATATGCTCAGATCTAGTCATCTTATTTCATAGGACCCAGGGCTGATACTTGTATTAAACACCAGAGCTGGTACAGCATAGTGGCCAAGAGAATGGACTGCAAATCAGGAAGTTGTGGATTAAAACTCATCTCTGCCATAAACTCACTAGTAGGCTTAAGAAAACCACTCTCTCCATCTCAGTCCCCCCATCTGCAGTATAGGGGATAATAATGATTTACTTATAAGCTTGCTGTAACGATTACAACCAGATAATGCATACAAAGTGCCCTGAAAAGTTGAAAGTACTCTACAAATGTTACATACTATTATTAAAATGAGGGATGGTAAACCCTGGCTCCAATTAGCCCTACATTAGCCCTACATTGAACACCACAGGATATAACAGTAATAGTTATCTGTCCAAGGTGTGATGTTATTTATCTAGGATTTTCATTGTTATTTGTCAGATGTTATTTCACAGCTATTTTTGCAAGCTGATTTACTGTTAATAAATGCCAAAAGGCAAATCTAGTAAAAGAATATTACTTCAGCTAAGCAGGATATTGTCTGTTAATGTTGACTGTATAGTTACATGGTTAATAGTACTAAACAAGCAAGTAGAAGGCATAATACAGCATCTATCATGAAATAAATGTTTTGGATGGAGCTTTCACTAGTTACATGGGTGACCAAATAAGAGTTCATTCAAATTTTCTTTCCAGATATGAAGCTTCTTGCACATGGCTGGAACCCAAAAAACTCCTTCGGCACATGTAGTTTCTTCCACATATATAGAAGGGCTTCTCAAACAACATTTCTAAAATGTAATTCCTAGCACTGCACTGGATGAAGTTTTCCTAAGATTTGGGAGTGATTTCTTGGAGCTCCATTCAAAATTGGGGCCTCAGATGCGCCAATGCATTCACAAAACTCACCATGTGACCATGCCATGGAACAACAAAATGGCAAGAGGACAACTAAACAAACAAGGAACTGTTTCTTCAGTAACCTAGTGTTGGAAGTCCTCTATTTTCATTAAAACATGTAAAAGGTCACCTACAGTGCCTTGTAAAAGTAATCAGACCCCTGACCAATGCTCTCATATTACTGAATTACAAATGGCACATCGTAATTTCGTTATGGATGACATTTTATTTTGAAACACTGAAGCTCAAAATCAATTATTGTAAGGTGACATTGGTTTTATGTTGCGAAATGTTTGTAAAAAACATGAAAAACTGAAACATGTTGTATGCATAAGTATTCAACCCCCACACATTAGTATTTGGTAGAGCCACCTTTCGCTGCAATAACAGCTTTAAGTCTTTTGGGGTAGGTATGTGCCAGCTTTGCACACAGTGTCAGAGGGATTTTGGCCCATTCTTCTTAGCAGGTTCACTCCAGGTCATTCAGGTTGGTTGGACATCCCTTGTGGGCCGCAATTTTCAAAGAGCACCACAGATTCTCAATGGGATTGAGATCAGAACTTTGACTGGGCCACTGTAGGACATTCACCTTTTTGTTCTTGAGCCACTCCAATGTTGCTTTGGCCTTGTGCTTGGGATCACTGTCCTGCTGAAAGGGGAATTTCCTCCCAAGCTTCAGTTTTTTAATGGACTGAAGCAGGTTCTCTTGCAGTATTTCCCTGTATTTTGCCCTATCCATTCTTCCTTCCATTTTAACAAGATGCCCAGTCTCTGATGAGAAGCATCCCCACAGCATGATGCTGCCACGACCATACTTCACTGTAGGGATGGTGTGTCTTGAGGCATGGGCAGTGTTAGGTTTGCGCCACACATAGCGCTTTTAGGTTTGGCCCAAAAGCTCTAACTTGGTCTCATTTGACCAGAAAAGCATTTCCCACATCGCAGCTGGGGCACTCATGTTTTCTGGCAAACTCCAGACATGCTTTCAGATGGTACTTTTTGAGTAATGGCTTCTTTCTTGCCACCCTCCCATACAGGCCAGTGTTATGCAGAGCTCCTGATACGGATGACTGGTGCACCAGTACTCCACTCCCAGCCACTGAACTCTGTAGTTCCTTCCAAGTGATTGTTGGCCTCTCTATGGCTTCTCTCACAAGTCTCCTTCTTGTTCAAGCACTGATTTTTGAGGGACGGCCTTTTCATGGCAGTGCCTGGGTGGTGTGATGCAGCTTCCACTTCCTGATTATTGATCCAGCTGTGCTCACTGAGATATCCAAACAATTGGATATTATTTTGTACCTTTTTCCTAATCTATGCATTTGAATTACATTATCTCTCACTTCTGCAGAATGCTCTTTGGTCTTCATTTTTCTTCAGATCCACAGCCTCACCAATAATCCTGCAACAGTGGGGTTTTTATCCTGACAATGTGACAGCAACTTTAATGGTTCACAGGTGGAGGCCAATGGTAAGGTAATTGTGTCCTCAATAGGGCAATTTCTTTCATCTGTGTAAACTGGGAGCTTCCACAGCACAGAGGGTGAATATTGACGCAAGCAACATGTTTTAGTTTATGTTTCTTACAAACATTTCCCAACATAAAACCAAGGTCACCTTACAATAATTGATTTTGAGCTTCAGTGTTTCAAAATAAAATTATCATACAGAATGAAATTACAATGTGCCATTTGTAATTCAGTAATATGAGAGTATTGGTCAGGGGTCTGATTACTTTTGCAAGGCACTGTAGCTTGCTATGTGTTGTATGGTGTTTTGGAGACACAGAAATATCATTCCCACATCTCCATGAGCATATAAAAAAACCTCCAAGAATGCATTACTCATGCATACCTTTCACTTACTGATGGAAGGATTTGTATGGCTTTGAATGCTGCAGGCTAGTCAGCATATGCCATGCATTCTCAGGACGTTTGAGAATATAGGAAGATCCACAAAGCAGAATGCAACTTTACAATGTTGTGAAAAGCAAGTAAACAGGATTCACTGTTGCAAGATTTATAGTCCTCCTGGATGGGCACAGCTTCTAAGTATGTCTCCAACCCAAAGCCTCCTCCTTATAACAGTTAAATAGTGGTACAACAGTTGCATAAAATAGGGACATATTCAAGACATAAAATGAGCAATTTTTGAATTTTCCTTTGCTCAAGAAGTCCACAATCAGATTTTCATTAACTGATAATAGTTTGTTAGTTTGCTAAAAGTAAACATGGAAAACAAATTAATATTAAGATATTGTTGTTAAAGATTGAGGTAAGGCAACATTACCATACATGACTAGAGAGCATTACAGTCATTTAATATATATGAGCCTTCCCCAATCTGCAAGGCCATGCTGGTAGGAGTAATAGTCCAAAACATCTGGAAACCAAAAGATTTGGAAAAGCTGGTATTTAATAAGAATTCAACTGAAGACCATGCAAAACTACCTCAAGCTACCTGAATTTTGAAGTTCAGTGATGGACTTGTTCATCAGTCTATTTATGACAGTGAAAAGTATTTTGTGTTTTTATTTCATGGCTGAAACTGACCATATGAAGTTATTAAGAATGTTCAGTTGTCGGTTTAGAGCTAACCTGAACACACACATCTATATTGGAAGGGATTCCTTTATGCTCCTTTGTTTATCATATCAGACCCCCCAGATCAATCACCCTCTCCACTCCACCCCCAATATAATGCCCATGTTAACCTTTACATGCAGGGTAATTTTATCACAACAGAGAACATCCAAGAGATTGTTATTACCTAGGGGCACTTTCTTTTGCTCACAACTTATCCTCTGGTGAGTAAACAAGTTCTGCTCTGACTGGAGCAAATTAATGTGCTATAGTCACAGAATAACAGACCTAGTTCCAAATTAATTGAGATTAATTGGAATGTGTTAGAAACTTATATGGAATTTTGGCTACTAAAGTATCTAAAAAATCATATTTGTATCTCAACAGATATTGACACACATACTCACTGTAAACACTCATGCCTATTTATCTCCAGGAGTAATGCTGGCCTTATGTTACAAGTTGTGCTGCTGTTCTGGCACAGCAACCTGTGCATCCCTACTTGCTGAAGATGCAATTTTTAGGACATGTGGATGTCTGCCAAGTTGCAAGTTTAAATGTATTTGTTAAAAGCAGTGAATGTTCAAATTTTATTACAAAAGACACCATTCATTTCAGCACTGCTGAAAAGCTGCAACTCCCACTACTACATAAATTTGGAGTCCAGTCCTGTGCCCATTATTGTGCATGCTTCACTTGGCAAAACATTATTCAAGGTCAGCATTACAGCCTCATCATTTCTGTGTTGGATGACAGATGAGGCTGATGGCTTCTGCCTCAGCTGTCATCAGAGCACCCATGAAGAACTAGCAAGCAGTCAGAGTTCTATTTTAAAGACCCAATTTCCTCACTTGCACTGCCTAACAGCACAAGTGTCCCTCAAATCATTCACTTGCATTGCACAATAGCTAAGAGGCTGAGCTTTGAAGCATGAAGTCTCTGGTTCAAATCTTGCCATTATTAAGATTTGGTGGCCTTAGGCAAACCACTTTCTCTCAATCTCCCCTTCTCCATCTTACATGACAAATATAACAGTGATCTACCTTACAGGGCTGTTGTAAGGATAAAAATCCAAGAAGATCATCCCTTCTAGTTTGTACTATCTTGGGGAAGAAAAAATAGTTTGTTGGTGACAGTTATCAAGAGTGGTAAAATCTAAAAGGGATTGCAAGAAGCTCCAAGAGGATCCTTCAAAACTGGGTCAATGGGCATTAAAATGGTAAATTTAGTTCAATGTAAGCAAGTAAAGTTATGCACGTTGAGACAAAAACTCCTAACTTCACATGCACATTAAATGGAAGCTGAACTGGCAATGACTGACAAAGAACAAAACCTTGTCATGGTGGATAGCTCTATGAAATTTTGACCCAGCTGTGAAAAAGGTGTTCCATGTTAGGAATGGTTAGGACAGGGACTGAAAATAAAACTGCCAATTTCATAATGCCGCTATACCAATCCTGGACTACTGTACACAGTTTTGGTTACTACACGTCAGAAATGGATTTCAGAAAGGGCAACTGAAATGATCAAGGGGCTGGAGAAATTATATCTTTTGGGGCTTTGTAGTTGATTCAGGGAGGAAACATGATAGAAGCATATATAATTGTGCACAGTGTAGAGAAAGTGGGTAGAGTTTTTCCCCTCTCTCATAATACTAGAACCTGGGATCATCCAGTGAATGGTGGGTGATTCAGAACTGACAGACCGAACGAAGTACTTCTTCATACAACACAGAAATCTATGGAATTTGCTACCCCAAGATGTAGTGATGGCTGCCAACTTGGATGGCTTTAAAAGGGGTTTAGACAAATTCATGGAGGATAAGGATATTAATGGCTGTATTTCCTCCAGTACCAGAGGCAGTGTGTCTATGAAGACCGGTTGCTGGGGAACACAAATAGGGAAAGTACTGTTGTGCTCATGTCCTGCTTGTAGGTTTCTTATAGGCATCTAGCTGACCAGCATGAGAACAGAACACTGGACAAAGATCTGATCCAGCAGGGTGTCATGTTCTTATAATGCATGTGAAGTACTTTGAACTATATTTTTATTATAAAGGGAAGAAAGGTAAAACTGCATCAGAAGCTCTCCAAAGATATTTGGCATATACCATTATAAGAAGTACTTCAAACACACAAGAGAAATGAGTGGCAGAGGCACCCTAGATTGAAAGCTGTGGCACAGAAACAACTGTGTGCTTTAACCACTTATAAAATATGGATCTGATTATAGGGCTGGCCCTACCATTAGGCAGAGTGAGGCAGAAACCTCAGGCAACAGATGCTGGTGGATGTGAGGAATAGCTATAGAGTGAAAGGCAGGTGTGCAAGCGTGTGCCAGACAGTCTGTCCTGTGCTCTCAATGTGGTGAAGGACATTGTCCTGTCATCAATGTTGAAATACAACCCAACATCCAGTCTGGTCAGCTACATTCTATGGAAGGGGGAGGTGCCATGTTGTCTTTCACCTAAGGCAGCAAAATATATTGGGGCAGCCCTTCCATCTTGCTCTCACGTTGGTTATTTAGCCTGATAACACTGAAGGCCATACCATTTGTGAGGTAGAGTGAAGACTCCAGCTAAGCTAACATGGATGGTGAATTTGATTTGATTTGATTTCTACCCCGCCTTTCGGCCAAAAGGCCCTCAAGGTGGCTTACAAAAGAGCACCAATATAAAAATACATCAATAAAACATCAATAATACATCAATAGAACATCAGTAATACATCAGTAAAGCAATAAAAACAATACAATTTGCAAAAATTAAATAGTTAACCTTCATTAGATATTGATGGTGGAAATCATACAAATAGCACATGCCGGCCTTAAAAAAACAGCCTTGCGAGCATCTTTTTACAGTTTATGACTCAGCTAAACAGCAAGTCATCCTGTGGTTTTCTGCTGGTTCTGAAGAAAGCACAATTGCTATGCCCGTCAGACGTCCCCAGATTCTCAGGTTCCAGAATGGTAGCCATCTTAAGTTTGCTGCCTCTCAGGGCAATCCTTGAAGATTTCTGGTTCCATTGGGCATTTGTTTTGCAATGAAACCTAATTCCTAAATAATAGTTTTTGATATGACAAAAACATCTGTCACATGCTTACTGATTTCTGATGTATGGCCTGATTTCTGATCATCTGTCACATGATTACTGATTTCTGAATGTATGGCCTTCAAGACCTTTTCATTACAAGATGGCATCAAAACAACCTGGCAAACTGATTATTCAAAGCCATACAATATAAAATCTTTAAAAAACAAATCTTTCCAGATAGTTATAATAATAAGTAGTTCTCTCCTGAAGATTACCAGACCTCAGTTATTAGACAGTTTTATATGTACACAGTCTTCACATTTGAAGAAAAACACCTGTTGTTGCTGTTAACGCACTTATTACTCATGATCACACTCATAACTTTCTTTTGGGACAAGAGTAACATCAGGCATCCAAAAATCAACTTACCTGAGGCGACTGTCCCTGACAACTGTCCCAGGAATACAGAAATTCCAGTATTCCAGCTTGGAGCCTCTAGTCAGAACATTCTGGACAATAACAGGTGTACAAAATTCTTTTTGACGATGCTCTACATCAATACCATTACTAACTTTCTACTACAGAACTCTATCAGGATCACTGAAAGGTTTCCTAGTGTCTGTGTAGAATTTCTCAGGTTGCAAGAGTGGTATTGTTCAGATTAATTTCAAACATGAAAGTATGGGGAAAATATTCTCATATTTTCCTTTCAGTAGTTGCATGATTGCTTTCTCAAATGGAGATTTTCACTGGCTGACGTTCCACAGCCCTCAAGGCTTAAGAGGATACTGTCATCTTTGTCATCTCTGGCGCCTCCCAACAGAATCCAGCTCTCCACGTTATCATTTCAGAGGCTATGCTTGCCGCATCTACATTCTCATCACTAGAGCTATCCTCTATTACTAAGATCTTGTGGATCATGCGAACACCATCACCATGAAAAGAGATCAACTTTTCATCGTCTTCACTCTTGACATTTCTGTTGTCCGTCTCTTTGAATTCAGGGTAATCTCAGAAGAATCTCTAGCAGATTTTGGTGAGATGAACTCAGTAAGATTGTATGTTCTTCCTGGCACTGGAGACTCTGGTGTTGTTAGCTTCTGGAGTTTGCTTTTGTAGATGCTATCTTCATCAGGGGTATTGGACAAGGTGATGATATCTGGACTATCCGGAATACGAGTGACATCACTATCTGAAATTATAATAAAGTTGTTGTTTTTATCCTGTTTACTAACTAAGCTCTGCTTCTCCTCAGATCCAACTGCTTCATTTTCTTCTCCATTGACATCCTCACTGCCTTGTGCATAATGGACTTGACTGTATAGATGAAATTCTACTTCACTATCAATACTTGCTTCACTGGAAGACTCTTTGCAGTAGATATCTTCAAATGCTTCAAATTTGGGGTATAATTTAAGGGCAAGAGGTTTAGAACATGAGCTAGATTGCTCTAGGAAATATGGATGGAATAGAAGTGCCTAGCTCTATACTGGACCACTAATCCCTTTGGCAAGACCATACGGAGATCAAGGAGTAGAGACTTAGCCTTTTTAGCTTCTGAGACAAAGATAAGGACCCAAGTCCATCCCTTACTACTACGTGCCATTACCAGAGACACCCATAGCCATTTCATCATTCATCCCTAAATCCAATCAATACATTTCATGTCTTCACATTTATTCCCGTATTCAATCAATGTACCCTAAGGTAGCCATGCTGGGAAAGACCACTGCCAGAAAGTCTCTGGCAATCAGTGTTGAGTCTACTGAGCTGGATGAACCCTTGGTCAATTTACAACAGAGCTGTTCCTTATGTAGCAATCCATTGATATAGGCCACTAGTTACACTGACACATTGGAAACTGACACCAAGATATTTAACAATATATAATTGTCAAAGGCCAACCAGGATCAAAAAGAGACATGAACACATGTCCGGTATTCCTGACCTCAATGTCTGTCTCTTCTCCAAGGGAAGCGGCAAGATGATCTCGCCAGCAAATTATCTGGATGCATTATAATTCACTGTAATGGCTCTTTACAAATGTGTATGTGCGAATCAGCACCTACTAATATGTATTTAGGGCTCAGCAGAAAACTGAGCAATAGTGTGAGATAGAGATCAGCTTTAGTTTTTTGAAAAATGGCCAGTGAGGATTCTGTCTTCACTGTCAGCATAAAACAATAATTAAAAACAACATCAACAATACAACACAATGCAGCAGACAGCACTCATGAGACGATAAAATTCCACCGTAGCTGCAGACCAAAGGCCTGAACAAATAAATGTTTAACTTGTTGCCTAAATGACAATCACATGGAGGGCTGGGGAGGAATTAGATCTCCACAGGGAGGGAATTCCTCCAAGGGTGGGATACAAATTTAATAAATAAATAAATAAGCCACAGCACTGGCACCAAGAAGACTCGCCTTCATACCACTGCCTCATGGGCCAGATCAGCTGGGGGAGGGGGAACTACATACAGGGCCTCTCCTCATCCAGAACAGGCTGTCTCCAATTCCCTGAGATGGGAAAAATCTACTCACAAGCAGGGCCTCCCCCACTGATGTTGATGCACAGGCCAGTAGGTACTACGGAAGGTGCTATTTTAAGTACAAAGATCCCAGGTGATTAGGGCATTCAGGGCTTGAATTGGGCCCAATAGCTCACAGGAAGTATTTTACAGATCAGTAACACTTGATCCTGCCTTGCTTCTCCTCATGACAATCTGTCAGTGGCATTATTCACCAGCTGTAGGTTCTTCTTCATCACTGAGGCCACCTAGGCCTCAAGTGACAACTAGGAATAGAGGAACAGACACACAGGCCTATGCATCTGTTTCCTTAGTGAAAGTGCTACCCCAACCAGAACAGGCAGTTTCCCTAATTCCTGGACAGAGTAACCATCTACCTAAAGCTTCTCTGCCTTACTGAAATTGACCCTCAGTTTATTGACCCTCATCTATCCCATCACTGCCTCCAGACACCAGACCATCACTTCCCGATACCGATGTGGAGCTTTCCCTTCCATTAAAGAAAAATATTTGGGCTTTGCTTCTTCCTCTTCCCCCACCTTTCCAAGCTTGTTCAGTCTATCTGTTCAGCACACATGTCTTGCCTACATAATTATACTTTTTAACAAATATCTGCTGCATACAAGGCTGCCCTGCTCATTCTAGTGTGCAAAGACAGGAATATCATTTTTATGGCAAGTGCAAGTAAACAAAAAACAACAAAACTAGGAAGTGCAAGCAATATGCCTTCTATCCCCATCTAGAAAGATTTTGAGTTTTCCATGAGACCAGCTGGAAAGGCATTTAGTTATTGAGGATGAATACTATTTATTCCTCTCAGGTTACAATTGTCAGTGCATTTACTTGGTAATGAGTGTTACTGAACTCTTTTGGACTTCTCAGTAAATGTCAGGGTCAGCAGAATGTGTTTTTAGCACCATATGCAAGAATCCTTCCTGTTACACAGTTTGCTGCAGAGCTTTGGATCTATAAATTGTTAGGGAAAACTCCATGCAGCATTTCATTAATCAGCTATGGTTTGGTAGGGAAGATGATGTACAAGTTTTCCATTAATTAGATGGTTCTTAATTGTTTCATTTTAATTGTCTCCCAGCCTCAAAATAGCCCAGACAGACCAACAACTCACAGAAGCCTGTCACGGACAAAAAAAAAAAACCCACCTTGATTTGCCAGGATGTTAACTCAGTTGCACGCAGATTCTTAAAACCACTGTTTCCAAATCTGCATACACACTTAGAAACAAGTTCAGTTGAATATCAATATGCTTAATTTCTGACTTTCTGTGTTTTAAGATTGGAGAACCAGTCTTCTTTTCCAATCCTTTCCTGAATTTCTCAGCTGTGTCTGGAGTGTGTTTTAACAGATGGGCTGGGTGGCAGACTGTGGGCTGTAAACCAGCAAGCAGTGTGGAATCTGCACTGAATGATATTGAACTGAGTGCTCGTAAAGTTCACGGACACAGGCAGACTCAGACTTGTATGCAATCACACACAGAGAACACACACAGCATTAGGCAGTCCCTCCCCATCCCCCAAACATCCAGGGGAAGTTCAAGACTTGGCATTCGGAATTACATTCTTCTCACACACATTACAGCCCCTCATCTAGCATAAACAAAGGAAGGGAAACAAAAATACCACATCCACATAATTTACCTCTCCAAAGAAATTAGCATATGTTAACACAACCATGCAAACAGAGATACAGGAAGAGGTATTTGGCAACTACCACTGATAGTGATTATCATTTTCCCAAACCCAGCTCCTGTTGTCAAATTAAGTATATCAGGAAAAGAAATAAAGAGTGAATTGCTACAAGTATCTGTTTTCCATAAGAAAAACTATTCTCAGTTCTCACTATTATAAGACAGGAGGAAAAGATAGCCCAAGATGGGGTGGTAATTTCGTTCACGCTGACCAGCTTTTGTTAGTTTGTGTTTACAACCAAATAGTTGCCATGGTATGTGTTATATTTGTAATACACACACACAATTTTAATATATACAGCAACTGCACCCTGCATTATAGATGGCTTGCATGCAAGTTTATTTAGAACATATGAGTGGTATTACACATCTGTTCAGTTCCATAATCCCTCTATATGTTTAATTTATTGTTTTCCTCGATCTTTACATAGGGTAATGACTGTTATAGTCTGAAACAGCTGAAGAAGCCTCCCTGGCATACTCTGCCCTTTGGGTCACAGAAATGGAAATTAAATATTGTTACAAAAATTATTGCCAAGAAGTGTGTGTGTGTGTCTACAGACACACACATATACAGGTTTTATCCTTTAGTTTAGATGGTACACACTTGTCATCAATTTTAAATTATAACACTTATTCTAAAAGCCAGTTGCTCTCAGTATAATTGTGTGTTCCCACCAGAACTATTTTAACTAAAGTGAATCTTATCAAATAGATGGACAAACATGGGGTGCCAAGGTAACAAAAACTATAAACTGGGGCATTTCCTGCATTTATTTCTTTTAAAAGAGACCCACTGCTCCCATAGATAGCCTTCGTTTTAACAAATAACTAAACAGAACTCACACTGGCAACATTACAGGTAGAAAATAAGTTGGAGGAATGGTTAAGACTACAACCCTTGCCTTCTCTGCAAAGTAGGGGTCCCTGTGGAAGCTCCTGCCTGTAATAATGTCCAGTACACAGACTTGATAGAGACTTCGCGTCCACAGACAGACCGGCTACAGCCATGGGAAATATCGCGGCTTGAGAGGTAACTCACCCTCCTTCTGTGCCTGCCGCTTGCCTCGCACGCACCCCTGCTTATTCCTCTTGAGAGGTCCCACTTCTCAAGGCTCAGCTTTCCCGGCATGGGAGACGCCTGAAGCCCTGGGGAGCCGCTTATTTGCCCGAGCAAGATTCAGGGACGAGAAGACAAACAGCAGCGCACCATCCACCCACCCCGGACAATTCATTGACCTATTGCTGAGCGCCAGCCTGGGCTGGAGAGGCAGCAAAGCGAGCGGAGAAGGGGCGGGGACAGCTCTACTGACTGGCAGCCGCCGCGCCGCCGCTTCGCTCCTCGCCTCGCTTAGAAGCCTCGCGCTCCGAACGGGATGAGGCGGGGGCCCAAAGGGAGGGACGGAAGCTGTAGTAGCAGTAGGACAAAGGGCGACTGGGAGGACGGGGGACCCCTGGTGGACAGAGGGTAGAAGAGCGGGATACCCTGCCAGGCCAAACGTTCAGGTAGAAAGGGGAGGAGCAAAATTAAATTAAATTAAAAAGGCTGTTCGACTCTCGAGGTAGTTGCCACATCGGCTTATCAACGCCTCCGTCTCTCAGGGAAAAAAAAAATGGTCAAACAAATAGATGACAACCATTGGATTAAAATAGACAAGGCGCGTTTCTTTTAGGGGGGACTAGGGGGCTAACCGGTTTCTCTGCAATGAGATGTAGAAAGGGGAGGGAAGTCATGAGGTTGTTCTGCCGTAGGAGATTCAAAGTGATCGTTTTTGCAAATGCAAAGAGAGAAGCTAGACGGAGAATGAATGTCTTTTTCTTCGAGCTGATGACATAGCAATAACACCGATACGACCTTTTGAAAGGGATTGCTTGAAAAGGCAGCGTAGACATTGTGTTCAGCGCCCTTTTAAAAGCAAAGAGCCCAATACTTGAGTTAAGAGGCAGGTGAGCTTCTCCCCTTCCCCCGCCCAACCCAATAGAGGGGTTTTTTTTAATGCAAGCAAAGCTGCCTAGGATGTGGTTGACTGAAATGAACAACCCACGGGGTTCCTGACAATCTTTCACCTGACCGCCACTGGGATTAAGTGAAACAAAACCGAAATCAGGCCTGATAGCTGAGGTCCCCAGAAACAGCAGGGCGCAGGTCTTCTCAAGTGAGGATGAATGGGAAGTGAGGGGGTTTGGCAGAAAGAGAACACCCACTGAGAATAGCCCCACACTCTTGAAGAACATCCCACAAAAACATGATGTCATATTGTGCCAGTCTGATTCCATATTGGATTGTCTTCACTTACTGGGTTTTCAACAAAAATGGCCAATCCAGAGTAAGTGAGGAAATAGTATGGGATAGCATTTGCACATGGATGGCATCATGTGCACACTCCACAAAATGTGCATGCATGAGCAGCAAAAAAAAGCACTTTCAACTGCCATGTGGAAGTGGTCCTTATTTTATTTCATTGATTGGCCACTATGAGAATAAGATGCTAGATTAAATGGGCCATTGGCCTGATCCAGCAGGCTCTTCTTATGTTATTATATTTATATCTCACCTTTCATTCTTCTTTTTCTGCACCAGCCAAAGGTACAATAATTCTGCAGGGCCAGCTATATTCTAGCTATAGTTATCCACATCTACTGATTTAAGGAAACTGGTATTTAGGAAAGAACTCTGTATTGGAAGGGTAGGTCTCTTTACATGGTTGTTTCAGCCAGCCCATGACAAACTGGGCATATGCATTTTGTTTTCATCCACCAAAGTCAGCTGAGATAGGCTTTATGCACAACACTATAAATGTAGCTTATTGAACATTTGTGATGGTATATCTATCCAAAGCCAATCTGGGGTAAATTTAGCACAAGCCAGCTGTGCAGAAACACACCCAACAGGTCACATTGATGCACACAGAACTCAACATCGACTTTTCTCCATGTCTGCCACATGGTGAAAAGTTCCTACTCACACTTGCTGGCTGTATTTCTTTCCTGACATGGTGATTGCTGCCTAGGTGGTTGGTCTGATCAGGTACATAGAAAGATTTCTGCCACCCTGACTTACTTACAAACCACAGAAACAATGGCCCTTCTAAGACACCTAGCGATGCTTGTGTGGTTTGGCTTGTAAACATGCTAGGAAGCTGAACCTCATGATTTATACATATATCAATCAATACACAATCACCTTGATTGCAGTGCAGCCACACCAGGAAAGGTATAAAGGGAGATAATTCTAGCTCCAAACCACTTCCCTTTTTTGTTGTCCTGCAGGGTTTAAAAGAACAAACACATTTTTTTTGCCCTAGTGGTTGCTCATTCACATTGCTTATATGTGGTAGGTATGTTAGCTATCAGAAATAGAGGTCACCCAGGAACCCCAGGTCACCCAGGAACCCCAGCACATTCATCTCTATCTAATAATGGCAAGAAGCTATGACAACAGGTTTCCATCTGTGGATCATTCATCTTTATGTGGATCACCTTCTAAATTGAGCCCTGTTTGTACATAAAGGGGCTGCACTTAGGTAATACCCAACCATACCTACACACCCATTACACATCTCTGAATAGATTATAACTCCACATGCCTGTGAAGTGGGAAGGCTAGTTCCAATCACCCCAAAGTTCCCACACTTTTATTATAGGTGATCAGTGCTTTTCAAAGTTGTCAGTGCATAATTTGTTCTTCAAAAAGAACAGTATGCACACAGGCTACTGCTACATAAATGTCTGGATCAGGGCCATCACACCACAGTTCAGCCCACTAACACGACTGACTAGCACACAATAGTTTTCTGGACCAGAGCTTTCATTTCCCTGCTTGTGCTGTGAGGATAAAATCTCACTCACAGCTTGGACCAGTTATGAAGATGACTTCATAACTGTAATAAGTTCTAACTGTTCAAAGCAATATGCTTTAGTTGTTCAAAGTGCTAAGTAAAAAGAACACAAATTGTAATCAAAGCAACCAGAAGTATCAGAGAGTTGGAATGAGTGAGGGGAGCAAAGGAGCAGAGGAGAGTGAGTGCATAAAGGGAATATTTACCAACATTGTCTTTGCTAAAGATCTTTTCAGAGAGCTAACAACTAAATTGACTACTGAAATATTTAATTTTCAGCATTAATGAATAATTATCCCTTTCAAAATACTCAAGTTTGCTGAGAAAACAGTGTCCTTCAAGCCATTTCCTTTAGAAGAGAGATGATAAAAAGGCTTCTGTCAGATTGAGTTGACTGAGAGGCCCAGCTTGAATATCGCTGTGTACAGCATCTCTCAATCTTTCATTCAAAGTAAGTGCACTTACTCTGATTGTGATAACCTCTTAGCTCATTGTGTCTACATGTTCATGGGAGTAAAAGGAAATCACATCAGTGGCTGTCACACAGAGCTGATGCAGTGTCCTTGCCTCATGATAGCTGTTTATAAGGATATTTAATGAGGCACAAACATACTGATAATAAAGTTTTCCAGTGGAATGCAAATTATGTAGAAACAAGGTTACTAAAGAGGTTGGATTCACAATTATTCCATCGTAAATACACATATGCCTTACAAAGCAACATGCAACATATGCATCTTAGCTTTACTTCGTTCATCTAGATCAGGTGTAGAGAACCTTTGGCTCTCCAGATGTCACTGAACTACAACTCTCATCAGCCCCAGCAACATTAGCCAATGGCTAGGGATGGTGGCAGTTGTAATTTAGCAACATCTGGAAGGCCAAATGTTCTCCACACCTGCTATAGATGTTCTGCTTTATAAACTTTTTAGTAGTGTGTATGTTGCAACATGTATGTATGTGTGGGTGGGTGTTTGCTGTACCCAACTATGCTGTACTCCACACTGTATACTTATCTTGCTAGCTCTGCAGGGAGCTGGGTGACTCTCCTTGATTCAAACCAAGGGCTGTTATGGTGGTGTTGCTTGGCAAGTAATGCACTCAGTGTCCTTGGAAGATGTCTCACTCTTAGCTATAAATGCCATCAGATGTATTTAGAATCAGGACCGCTGTCAATTTCTCTCTTCTGTAATACTTCTTGACCGATTTCTCAAACCTCCAGTTAGTTCAGCAACCTCAGGAAGTCCAAAGTTTCCGCACACCTAATCTAGATGCTTTCTCAAAAGTGTTAGGAAATCATATATACTAATTGCCTCTTCTTATGCAGCCAAAGCTGTGCCATCCACGCACGAGGAGGCTTGGGGAACCCTAAGATTTGCAGAAGTGCCCCGCCCCAAACAATAACTGTTAGGGGGGGAAACCTGGGGGGAACCCAAAGCAACCTAATAAGGACTGAATATGCTCAGTGGCTGGACTTTTGGAGGGCAGGGAGGGTGATGGAATGGTGTCCTGAAAGAGACCATGGCTGGCTGTAACCCTGAACAAATGCACTCCACACTGCAATAGTTTGTTGCAGGCCCCACTTTTATATCTTATTTCAGTCATTCCAACAACTCCCATCAGCCTCAGCCAGCATGGCCAATAGTCAAGCAATTATGGAAGTTGTCATCTAAAATAACTGGAAGGCATTACATTGCGGGAGCATGTTCTATTCATTTCCATGGTACTCACTTCCAGACTTGGCAACACAAATCCCCAGCCTTTACAGCAAGGGTGGCTAATACTGTGGCCCTCCAGATGTTTGTTGGACTACAACTCCATCATCCTTGGCATGTTGTCTGGGGGTGTTGGGATTTGTAGTCAAGCAACAGCTGGAGGACTATAGATTAGCCACCCCTCTTAAACAGAATCTTATTTGAGGGACAAGAGGTAATATGTTGGTTTAATTTTTTATTTCAGGGAGAAGTGGCATCATGTAGGTTCAATTTTTATAAACATACTTCTGAGCTAATGTAGATATTAGTATGAACCCCAAAGACCTTAGATTTCCCTAATAAATTTCCATGTTTACATAGATATTAGTGCTATATAACATGTCAGGTATCTGAAAAGTTGTGATATTCTAAGATCCCAAGTAAATATCTTTCATGAAGAATGTTCCTTTTCATGTACTACATATATTCTCTTTTCCACTTTGAGCATAAGATGTAGAAGTGCATTGTGTGGAGCAGTATAGAGATACATAATTCTCCCTTGGCTTCATTCTCAATGAAAACATATTAACAACATGGAGGCCGATCTTTCAGTGAGAAATAGTCTTTGTTATCTATTAAAAAGTCAAGTCATTTAGTAGCCAGAGATAGTAGGGTGTGTATTGCTCTGAAGTCTAAAGGGCTTTATTAAACATGTAAATTGAATTTCAAGAAAATCATGCAGTTAATATATGGTTTTATTTGTAAATCAGTCCACTGTTGAGAAGCTTAGTTTTTCTTCACCTGAAGCTATTATCTTGCAGCTCTAGTTGCAACAGCTGATTCTTTAGTTTTTGTATATCCACTCGATGTTTCATGAGAAATTTTCCATTCAAATGAAAAACGGGTATGTCATATTTATACTTGTCAAACCAAGCTGAATGATCTGGAAGGGTTATGTCCACTTCCTGCAAAATAAACTGTTCAAGACAACAAAGCTGAAATAGGTAACAGTGAAAGACGAAGGATGCATACTTAGTAAGTTGCACTGAAATAATTGGAATGGTTTCTAAGATCAGTGTGGACAGGTGATGTTTTCTAAACTTTCTGCTTTAGAAAGTTCAAGCAAAAGTTGACTTGAACATTTTTGCCAAGTTTATTACTGGTGGTATCCAGTTGGTGCCCCTCTGTTGATGGAAGGCACCTGTCAGTGGAATGGGGAGTAAGGCAATTTTCAGTGATTCGTCTTCTTCCCTGCAGCTCCCTGCTCCTCCCAAAATCTGCTCCGGAAGGTTGGGAGCCTTTCCAGAGCAGATTTTCAGAGTGCACCATGGGTGGGCGGGCAGGAGGAGATGGGATCACCAAAAATTGCTTCTCTGCTCATTCCACTGATGGGTGCTTTCTGTCAGCAGAGGAACACTAATTGAATACTGCCCTATGGCACTAGCAAGGATGTTTCAATGAGCAGAGCATGCAGATTTTGAGTCCTCAGTGAGAAAGTGTGTGACATATAAACTGGTTCTTTAGAAACAATTCTCACACTAGTTTAGTGCCAGAGGAACATGTAATTTTGAAATCTGCAACCAGTGCATTGAAGGTTATGTAAACTTTTGCTCTTTTTACAAAAATTCAATATAAATGTCATTTTGGGCTGCCTCAACTATAGATGTGCGCATTGGTTTTCTAATTGGCAGTCTTAAGCTGCCTGCATGTTACAGGACATACAAATTAAGTGTAGGAAAACCCCACTGATTCCACTTTTGTAAAAATGGGGTGCTTTTTCTGGAATTGAGCAAAACCAGTTATACCCCACACTTACTATCCTGATTTCTTTCTAGAATCTGTTAAGTGTCATGCCTGAAGCCTTCTGTCCATAGAGTGGCATGCACAGCACTGTTTGGGCTCTTCCTGCTTCTCATCCCTCCAGGATGGTTCTACAGGAACAGACTGGTCCTTATACAGGCTACAGTCAGTCCAAAGACCTACAGGCACCAATGTGTACAGATGAGGCCTTCAATACATGCCCTTTCCCAGAAGTTTTTGTATGGGCCTGTAGGTGCTGGTAGGAATCCGACACCCACAACAAGCCAGATGCAGTTAGCAGATTCTAGTAAGTGAAACAAAAAAACTGCCTTGGAGTCCACCCGGCAAAGAACTTCAATCCATAACCAGAACCCTCCCACTCCCAGCTTGATTTCAGGGCATTTCTTATACAAACTCATTTCTGCTTGGTATCAAAATGTGAGAACACCTTCTGATATCTCAATCCCAAACACATTTGGTAGGAAGTGAATTGTAGTGATGGTGATCCTAACTATACTTTTAGTTAGTTAGTTAGTTAGTTAGTTAGTTAGTTAGTTAGTTAGTTAGTTAGTTAGTTAGTTAGTTAGTTAGTTAGTTAGTTATTATTTGATTTATATCTCGCCCTTCCTCCCAGCAGGAGCCCAGGGCAGCAAACAGAAACGCTAAAAAAACTTTAAAACATCATAAAACACACCTTAAAATACATTAAAACAAAACAACGATAAAAACATTTTTTAAAAAGCTTTAAAAACATATTTTAAAAGAGGGTTAAAAACATATTATTAAAAAACCACATATTAACAAGCAGTTCTAACACAGACACAGACTGGGATAGGTCTCCACTTAAAACGCTTGTTGAAAGAGGAAAGTCTTCAAAAGGTGCCAAAAATATATCAGAGATGGTGCCTGCCTAATATTCAAGGGGAGGGAATCCCAAAGGGTAGGTGCCGCCACACTAATGGTCCGTTTCCTATATTGTGCAGAATGAACCTCCTGATAAGATGGTATCTGCAGGAGGCCCTTGTGATGTTCCTATATTAATGTATATATGGTAAGTGTTGGTTGTTTAGAAGATACATGGTAAGTGGAGTGAAAGAGGAGGGGGAGTGAATGGGCAGTAGAATGCTAGATGATTGGCTGAGTGTTTAAAATGGCTGAACGTATAAAAGGAAGAGTGAGAGTAGAATCTAGTGGGTGGATGAGGTGAAACTGAGTGGGTTGCTTGGTGGGGTTTAGAGAGTTGTTTGCCAGGAGAGAGTGGAGAAGGAGGGGGGTGGAGTTCGGATTAGTATTGAGTAAAACCATATGCTTATGTGCCTTAAGAAGAAATCTTGTTAATCTTGTTAGCTTTGTTATCTTTAATAAATAATTAATTTGGTTTACCAAAGGCCTGATCCTTGGCTGGGGTTTCACAGACCAGAAGGGAGGGTAAGGTAATGACCAAGGCTGAAGGGGAACTGTAACAAATGGTGGCAGCGGTGAAGAGAATAACAATACCAGTATTCAGAGTCTCTGGGAATACTAGTATTAGGACGTGACTGGTGGTTGCCTAGCAGGGGGATCTGTTGAGATCTGTGCTAGAGCGGGGAGAGAAAAAATAAAAAAGGACAGTCCGGACTGGTGGAGTCCCTGGTGGTGCCTAGTGACAGGCAGTAGCCACGCGCAGGTAGGAACCTGACAGGGAGAGCCAGGGAAGGACGCCTCACAGCCCTCACCTGCAGAGTGCAGTGATCAACTGGGTATATAAGGAGTAAGACAGTATTTCGGGTATCCTGGTCCCAAGCTGTATAGGGCTTTGTACACCAAAAATGGAACCTTGAACTTGGCCCGGTAGCAAATGGGCAGCCAGTGCAATTCTTTCATCAGTGGGGTGACATGTTGGTGATACCCTGCCCAAGTGAACAGTCTCACTGCCGCATTTTGCACCAGCTGCAGCTTCTGGACCAACCTCAAGGGCAGCCCCACATAGAGCGCATTACAGTAATTCAGCCTGGAAGTTACCAGTGCATGGACAACAGTGGTCAGGCTATCCCAGTCCAGAAACGGCCACAGCCAAAGCTGGTAAAAGGCACTCCTAGCCACGGAGATCACCTGGGCCTCTAGCGACAAAGATAGATCCAGGAGCACCCCCAGACTACAGACCTGCTCTTTCAGAGGGAGTACGATCCCATCCAAAGCAGGCAACTGACCAATTATCCAAACTCGGGAACCACCAACCCACAGTGCCTCTGTCTTGCTAGAATTCAGACTCAGTTTATTGGCCCTCATCCAGCCCACCACCGAGTCCAGGCAGTGGTCCAGGGCTTACACAGCCTCTCCTGATTCAGATGTTATGTAGAAACAGAGATGGGTATCATCAGCATACTGCTGACACCTCGCCCCAGAGCTCCTGATGATGCTCCCAAGGGCTTCATATAGATGTTAAACAGCATTGGGGACAAGATGGTACCCTGCGGCACCCCACAACACAAATGCCAGGGGGCCAAAAGACAGTCACCCAATGCTATTCTCTGAGAGCGACCCCGAAGATAGGATCGGAACCACTGTAAAACAGTGCCTCCAATATCCATCTCACCAAGTCGGCCCAGATGGATACTATGGTCAATGGTATCAAAAGCCACTGAGATATCAAGTAAGAATAACAGGGTCACACTCCCCCTGTCCTTCTCCTGATAAAGGTCATCCAACAGGGCGACCAAAGCCAATTTAGTCCCATAACTAGGCCTGAACCCAGACTGGAATGGGTCAAGATAATCTGTTTCATCCAAGAGTACTTGCAATTGCTGCACCACAACCCAATCAATCACCTTCCCTAAAAAGGGGAGTAGTTTGTGGGTGTAATTTGCACCATGTTCATCCTACACCTGACAATATGCCCATTTCTTTTCCAATGAAGAGTGATGTACAGCTTTGACCTTGGCATTGCTGCATGCTGCTTTCTGTTCATGCAAATAAGGAAGCAGATAGGTATGTAGAGCAGATGACAGAAAGTATGGGGGGAAATCCTTTCTGAGCACTAGTTTTATTGAAATCTACAGTGTAAACCTTTTGAGGAAATTGGAGAAAGAACAATGGATACAAACAAAGTCTTTCTCCTAAAATTTGCTGTTTTAAATTATGTGCATTGGTACACATATCTAAATAACTATAGGTCTTTGTTATATTACCTTGTGTTTATATGGTTCAAGGACTACTTTGGCTTCATCACACAAGGGGCATGGGTTCTTAAGAAGAAGGAGAAAAAAAACAGACATTAATTAAATGAAACAGTGGGTCACATGACGCCTGCTTGCTAACAAACTCTCAAACAATTTATCCTGACAAGATCTTCATCACTCTCATATCATATTATATGTTAAGATGCCATTAGCTTGTGTAGCACAGAACAAAGGAGAAGGATGTTAGGGGCAAGTGTGTCAGGGCCATCAACCACAGGTCAGACAGACTACACTTTCCCCCTTCCCTCCTGGCAGCCAGCCGGCCTGCCTTTCTTGGCTCCAGCTTCACTGCCACCTCCTTTTAAAATTATTCTTATTTGTGAGGCCCCCCAGATCTCGCCTTCAGCCCAGACGGAGCCAAGGAGCAGTGAGGATGCTCAGGACTTGCTTGCCCCCCATCTCTGAGGCTGTGTGTGTGCCAGCGTCCCCCCTTTCTTCCACCTACACTCTGCCCCCCCAATCTCTCTCCAAAATGCTGTGGCAGTTGAGGGCTTCCCCCCTCCCATGTGCCGAAATGCATGCACAGCTGCAGATGCTTGCAGGAGGGGCAGGTGTGTTTGCATGTGTGCATGCACTGATCTGTCTTCTGGTCCAATCTCATTCCCCAAGTGCTCGCTTACCAAGTCATCGGTTCTGATGATCATCCCAAGGCCTAAAGGCACCAACCCCCCTACTCAATCTATCCACCCTTTTGTCTTCACAAACTACATCCCCAACACTACCACATTGTTGCTTCCTTTATATTATTATCAACAACAACAACAATAATCTCAGCAGGTTGGCTGAGGTCCACATACAGCAGCTGAAATGTATTTATTTATTATTGCATATTCCACCTTTCCTCCAAGTTGCTCAAGGTGGTACACGTAGTCCACCCCCCTTTCCATTTTATCCTTACACCACCCCTGTGAGATAGGTCAGGCTGAGAGACTGTGTTTGGTCCAAGGTCACCCAGTGGGCTTCATGGCTGGCTGGGGATTTGAACCTGGTTCTTAGTCCAACACTGTAACCCACTGATGTTGGGAGACAGAACTGTACATCTTCAGACTATGGGTGGGTGGTTGGGTGGGAGGGGATCCCAATTTGATTGGACCTTTGTGTTAAGAAAAGAAAACAGGACCTCCCTGTCTGCAGGAAGCTTTTCATAGAAAGGGATATTTGGGAGATGTGTTTCTGCCACACACCATTTTTTCCAATTAGCATGGGGCGAGGTCATGGAATTTTTTGAGTTTATAAAGGGGGTCCTGTACTCATAAAGGTTAGGAACTACTGCTCTAAGTCATAGAATCATAGACTTGGAAGGGGCCTATAATGCCATCAAGTCCAACCCCCCGCTCAATGCAGTAATCCAAATTAAAGCATACCCGGCAGGTGCCTGTCCAGCTGCCTCTTGAATGCCTCCAGCGTTGGAGAGCCTACCACCTCCCTAGGTAATTGGTTCCATTGTCATACCTCTCTAACAGTTAGGAAGTTTTTCCTGATGTCCAGTTGAAATCTGGCTTCCTGTAACTTGAGCCCATTATTCCATGATCTGCGCTCTGGGATGATCAAGAAGAGATCCTGGCTCTCCTCTGTGTGGCAACCTTTCAAGTACTTGAACAGTGCTATTATATTTCCCCTCGGTCTTCTCTTCTCAAGGCTAAACATGCCCAGTTCTTTCAGTCTCTCCTCATAGGGCTTTGTTGCCAGTCTCCTGATCATCTTCATTGCTTTCCTTTGAACCCGTTCCAGTTGTCTGCATCCTTCTTAAAGTGTGTTGTCCAGAACTGGATGCGGTACTCCAGATGAGGCCTAATAGAGTGCGAAATAGAGGGGACCCGATACTTCACGCAATTTGGAAACTACTTCTGTTAATGCAGCCTAAAACAGCATTTGCTTTTTGAAGCCACATCACACTGTCAGCTCATATTCAGCTTGTGATCAATAACAATCCCAAGATCCTTCTCGCATGTCGTATGGCTGAGCCAAGTATCCCTCATCTTATAACTGTGCAGTTTGGTTTCTTTTTCCTAAGTGTAGAACTTTGCACTTATCCCTGTTAAATTTCATTCTGTTGTTTTCAGCCCAATGCTCCAGCCTCTCAAGATCCCTTTGAATTTTGTTTCTGTCTTCCAAAATATTAGCTATCCTTCCCAAATTGGTATCATCTGAAAATCTGATAAACATTCCCTGCACCTCTTCATCCAAATCATTAGTAAAAATGTTGAAGAGCACTGGGACCAGGACAGAGCCCTGCAGTTCTTCACTCGTTACCTTCCCCCAGTTGGAGAAGCAACAACTGATAAGCACTCTTTGAGTACAATTCTGTAGACATCTATAGATCCACCTGATAGTTGTTCCATCCAGTCCACATTTAGCTAACTTGTTAATCATCATATCATGGGACACTTTCTCAAAAGCTTTGCTGAAGTTGAGATATATTATGTCCACAGCATTTCCACAGTCTACCAGGGAGGTTACCCAATCAAAAAATGAGATAAGATTAGTCTGGCAGGATTTGTTCTTGATAAATCTATGTTGGCTTCTAGTAATCACTGTATTGTTTTCTAGGTGTTTACAGAATGACCGCTTTATAATTTGCTCCAGAGTTTTCCCAGGGATCGATGTCAGGCTGACTGGTCTGTAGTTCCCAGGTTCCTCCTTTTTGCCCTTTTTGAAGACTAGGACAACATTAACCCCCCTTCAGTCGTCCGGCGCTTCACCCATCCTCCATGATTTAGCAAAGATAACAGACAGTGGTTCCAAGAGTTCTTCAGCTTGTTCCTTCAATACTCTAGGATGCAGTTCATTGGGCCCTGGAGATTTGAACTCATTCAAAGTGATTTCGTATTCCTTGACCATTTGTCTATCAATCTAACGCTGCAATCATACCCCTTCAACTTCATGTTTCCCAGGAGGGTCATAGACCCTCTTTTGGGAGAAGACCGAGCCAAAGTAGGAATTGAGCACTGTTGCCTTTTCTTTGTCATCTGTTATCATTTTGCCATCCTCATTAAGTAGCTGTGCCACCATTTATTTTCTCTGTCTTTTACTATGGATGTACCTGAAGAAAGCTTTTTTGTTGCTTTTGGCATCTCCCACTACCCTCAGCTCATTCTCGATTTAGCCTTCCTGATGTCATCCCTGCAATTCCGCACATTTGCTACGAGTAGGCAGCTTCCATAGGCACAGAAAAAAAGTGGCCACCATGGGCAGGGAACTTGTATGCACTGGCCCTCAAGGCACTTTCTTAAGAAGTGCCTTGCTGGATCAGGCCAGAGGCCAATCTAGTCCATTATCTTGTTCTTACAGTGGCTAACCAGATGCCTACAAGCAGTACATGAGTGTGAGAGCACTCTGCCCACTTGTGATTCCCAACGACCGGTATTCAGAGGCACACTGCCTGCAACAGTAAAGATGGCTAGTTCTTATATTACAGGAAGAGAAGGTACATGTCAAATGTGCATCCTGTAAGGCAGGTGCGGATAACCTGTGGTCCTCCAGATATTTGTTATACTACAGATCCCATCATCTCCTACCAATGACCATGTTGGCTGGAGCTGATGGAAATTGGAGTCCCACAACATCTGGAGGGCCACAGGTTATCCATTCCTGCTATAATGCTACACTTCCCCACCACCACCATGTAAAAATACATGTCGGATGGGGATCCACTTGCAGGTCTCCACAGGGTATTGCCTCAATCTGCACAATTTGAAAGAGGTGCAGGACCTATATCACACATTACATTACAGGGTAGAAACAGGCACAAATGAAGTATCTAATACATTTCTGCTTCTACCCTGTAACGTGGGGCAGCTCTCAGAGGAAAGGGAGAGAAAAAGGAAAGACAGCTCTGGCATCCTTTTTTGCTGAGTTTTAAACCTGGAAGAAGAGGGCTGTCTGCCTGTTTGTCATGCAGTAAACACTATAATGCCTGAAGGGATGGTGTGTAACAGAGAGAAACACAGCCTGGGAACCACAGTTAGTTGCAGTTGGGTGGCACATGCTTTTGTGTATTTGCTGATATGCCTCTTTCCTTCACACTTTACAGTGTTCATTATGTGGGCAAGTAGCAGATAAACACAAATTCTGCCTGCCATGCAATGCAGGAACTGCCTTTGACCCGTTTCAAAATAGTCTTGCTTAAGATAGAACTGGAAGAGCTATTTCATTGCCTCCGACTCCAATAGGAAATGACATACGGGGCACTTCAGAATGCTCTGAGGATGCCTCCAGACTGTCAGTTTTTTGCAGGAGGATTCAAACATATACCAAAACTTTAGGTTTGCTTTAACACTCTGTCGCCCTACCATCACAAATCCACTTAAAAAAAAAAAAAAAGGTCTTTTTGCAGTTTGGACAGTGACAGAGAAATGCATTGAAAAGTTTGGGATGAAACAAGGATTAATGGATGGCATGTAAACACTCCACTAGCAAATCAGGGTGAATGCAGGATAAGTGCTCGTTGTTCAACTGTCTTGTAAATAAATCAGGATAAATGCTTAATAAAGACCAGGGATAGTCTAACCACCGCATAAGCTTTGTGCAAGCAAATCAGGATGAATCCTGAATAAACAGGTCATCTGGAAGAGACCTGCATTTTCCCAGTCCATTCAGCAGACCGAGACTAGCATGGACCATATGGTCATAAGAACCAAGGAAGCTACATCTTGACAAGAGTTTTTGTCTACTCTGAGGTATTGAACATTGTCTGACATCAGGGATTGAACCCCAAGCCCTTCTGCATGAAAAGCACTTGTTCTACCATTGAGCTTCAACCCCACATGACAGGCTCCTTTCAGTGTGGATGGGATATCAGCCCTTCTCCAGGAAACCTCCTCAGCCCTCTGGTCTGTGCTTCAATCTCCAACTAAAAGCATTGTGCCCTTCTGGACTGTCACTATTTTCTGGCAGGAATTTATCACATACCACCAACTTCAGGTTGCACAAATATAGTAGATCGAGGGTCTTGCACAACAAACCCACTTCTGCAAACGGCCAGACCTTTTGCGATAAGGAAAGTGACAGGGAAATGCACTGTAAAGTGTTGGATAACACTTGCTATTTTTTTTTCCAATTAATTTTTATTCCAATTTTCAGAACCAAAACAATACAAAAAGAAAACACAAATCAATAACTAGTACAATACAAAAAGAATATATATATATATATATATATATATATATATATATATATATATATATATAAAAGAAAGAATATTGACTTCCAATTTGTCATAGTTCAGCTATAAATCTGTAATATATAACAAACCTATCTCTTAATAGATTATAAAATCACCTTCCTCCAGCGGTTATCTTAGTTGGTTTCAAATCTCATTAACATCATATCATTTTAATCTTCCACAAAAAGTCAAAGAGAAGTTTCCAATCCTTGAGATACATGTCAATCAATTTTTTTCTAAATAAACATGCCAATTAATCCAACTCATCAAATCTACTAAGTCCAGTAATTTCAAATCGCTATAATTCAGCTATAAATCTATAATATATAACAAACCTATCTCTTAATAGATTATAAAATCACCTTCCTCCAGCGGTTATCTTAGTTGGTTTCAAATCTCATTAACATCCTATCATTTTAATCTTCCACAAAAAGTCAAAGAGAAGTTTCCAATCCTTGAGATATATATCAATCAATTTTTTTACTAAATAAACATATCAATTAATCCAACTCATCAAATCTACTAAGTCCAGTAATTTTAAATCACTCTTCTGTCATTATCCATATTGGGTCCATCTTCCATCTTTACGCACCCAAACATCTTGCTGTCATAGTCATATAATAAAAGTCTGATAGGAATTTCCTCCATCACAGATATTTTCTTGCCATCAAATCCAAACGTATCACTGAAGTATTGTTGCAAAGCCGCATCTCTGTCCCTCTTTTCCACATGATACACTAGTACATCTCTTGAAGGTTTTTCCATTGACACAAAACAGGGATTAATTCTGTTAACTTTCTCCATTTCAAGTTCCATCAAATCCTTCTAGTCCAGGAATTTTTTTGAACCGATAATATCTTTATCACCAATCTCTTCAATTCCTTCAGGGACAGCGCTGAATTCCAAACTGTAATATTTGTATCCAGGATCCATCACAGCCAGGAAATCCAAATCTTTTTTCATGTCCATAATTAAGCCAATCTCCTTAGTTTGAACCTTGCCTTTAATTTCTCTTTCATCCTTTTATTGTTTTCCAGATCTATCTTTATTCTCCTTTCTCATAGAATCCTGAGTTTCTTTCAGCTCCTGTCTCATTTCGTGAAATTCAATTCTCCACGCTTGTCTATTATTTCTCAGTTCTTGTTTTATTGAGTTAATCCCATTCATTATTTTCTGAAACATGTCTAGAAATAAAGTCCCTTCTTGTACATCCATGATCTGCTTAATTGTCATTCTTAAAGCCAAAGGAACAAAACTCCTTCAATTTTCAATGTCCCAAACAAAGAGCAGCTTATTTCTTTAACCAGTTACAAAGGAGTTAATCTTTCCAACCAACTAACGTCACACGCTAGACAGCCCTTATCTCTTATCTGCCCGTAAGTGTAAGAACGGCTTTAGTTCACAGTGTCCAAATAACTAGTAGCAGAGAGAATGAGCAGATTCGTCAAAAAAAAAGTAGATCAGGAAAAATAGTCCCAGCCATATATTACACAAAAGTCTTATAAATCAAAAAGATTTCTTATCTCTCCCAATCAGAAATCTCTCGTCCGTTGTAATCTTTAAAATGCTATTTTCCATGTCAGCTTTTTGCAATAAAAAAAAGATAAGCTATTTATATTTTCTTCCCCCTTAGTTCCGTGAATAAAAAAAAGGAAAGTCTTACCTCACCTAGGTTATCTCAATTGCTGTTACTTTGATAAATCTCTTTAGCTGTATAGATAAGAAAATGATGAATGTAGACAGGAGGATGTTTGCCTGTTAATCCGTATTAAAAAAACGGGTCACTTGTCCAGCTGAGCTAGCATAAAAATCCTCGCTCTGGCTGAGCTGCTGGAAGACAGACAATTCTGATGAATTCCAGACTCCAACAATCAAAGCAAAGCTGTGTGGGAAATCTCACGTTTCTTCCTTATCCGGAAGAAATTATTCCCAGTCAGAAAAGAGCCTTCTGACTGAATTTAAACTGGATAAATTTCATCCAAGACGGAGCTCGTCTCAGAGGCTGCACAGGCGTAGGGATCCTCCTGGGAAGCCTGGATAACACTTGCTATGATGCAATATCCTTTAATCTCCCCACAAACAAGTCAGAGTGAATGCTCATTAAATAGCCAATGTTGTCTCATCTCCCTGCGAACAATTCAGGATGAAAGAGGTTGGCTGGAAGCACCCATATAAAGCTGCTGGCTGGATATTTCATAGTGGATTTATCTCTTGTTTTCAAATCTCAGAAACATAACATCCACAGAGACCAAATCCTTATTCAGCTATTGGGAGTGGGAAGAGATAAATCCTAAATATAGGATTATTTTTTTAGAAAAGTCCATATTCCAGAAAAAAAACAAGTAGACAACATAGCACTTTTTTCCTACTTCCCCTTTCCTTACAAAGTACTAGGCCAACTCACAATATTCCATTTTTAGAACAGGGGATGCAGTTCCAGTAGGAGGCCTCTATGAAAATAATACTCTTACTTTAAGTTATTTTTATGGCATGCTAAAGAAGATTTCCTAAAAGGTAATGCCTTTCTACAGAGTTCTCAATTGCTCCCATTGCAAATGGAAAATTGAATTTTCCACAGAACAAACACAGACTTGCTGGGTACCAAGAACATGGCAGGTTTATTTTATTCCTTCCCTGCATTCTCACACCATACTTTCCTGCTTACATGAAAATTTAACTGAGGCTGGACTGAGTGGTCCTCAGCTGAGAACATGAATTAGGCTATTAAAAGAAGGGAGATAATTTTGCTCTGTTGCCAGTAATTCTGCACATTGATTCTGCACATTCCCTGAAACACACACACACACACACAAAGAGAGAGAACCAATCACACATTTACATAAGCATATGTTTAACAAAAGAGGCCAGTCTAAAATATCATTTCCAGTTTGTTAGTGATGATTTGCCCTTAAAATTTCAAATGACTAAGACTCAGCATGTGCTATAGCATCACAAAAGCCTTTCCCCCTTACCCAATTATTAACCTCTAAAAGTAATCCTGTTATTCACTACCTCATTGCCTTTTGGATTATAAAACTGCACAGGCAGCTGGCAGAGGGAGACTGCAACTTAATGTTTCCTCATAGAAGGAATAGCTTTGAACAATACACCCAGTGATGCTTTGACTTGGTTTAACTGGATCACGTTAGCAAAATAAAATATTCTGCAATCAAGATTACTGTTCATTCTACAGGACCAATTACACCTTACATCACATGTTTTCTTCCTCTTTTTTCAAAAACATTCTTTGCATCTTGACAGAATCATTTGTCTTACAGGTAGACTGAACTGAGGTGCAGGTTCCATGCTACTAATCAAAGGGGTCATCCACTGAAAACTAGTAGGCAGTGGATGGACAAAAGGAAGTGCTGCTTCACACAGTGTAGACAGTAGATAAGGACTTGATCATCTGTCATAGGAAGTTGTGATTATAGCTAAAATCATTTCTAAAGGATCAGATACATATTTGAAGGGTACGTCTATCAATCCCTTACAACCACTCACATATGGTTATTACTGCTACTACAACTACTAGACAAAATACTAGACAAACCTCAACCTCTATTTTCATATGACCCATAGCTTAGTGGCAAAGCACATTGTTTGCAGGCAGAAGGTTCCAGATCCATTCAAAACAAAGGATCCCCCCTGAAAACACTGTAACAGTGCAAAAAGTCGAGGTAGCCTCTAAACTTTTAATAAAAATATTTGGCACACAATGAATATACAGCCTTAAAACAATTTCTTCATAAAATAAATATCATAGCCAACAATGGCCAATGACTATGTCTACATTCAAAGTATATTTTCAGACCAATGGTCCATTCAATCAATCAATCAATCAATCAATCAATCAATCAATACACCCCAAGGTAGACTGATATATCTAGTACAAATTTGATATATGAATCTACCTTAGGATGTATTGATCACTGATCTGAAAATATAGCCATTGTTGCCTATGTTTGTTTCATGAATCGTTTTCAGTGTTATGAAGCTGCACGTTTAGTGTCTGTAAAAGATTTGTATTCAAAGTTAGAGGCCACCTTGGCAGGTTCCAGGTTCTGTTCCTGATATCCCCAGTTAGAAGGACTGAGTAGCAGATGATGAGACTGCATGAGATCTGGAGAGCTGCAGCCAGTCAGAGTAGACAACACTGAGGGTTTGACTGAGTAGAAGGCAACTTCATGTCTTCACATAGGCTTAATAACTCTGAGGCTGGAGTTAATGATAAGAGAGGTATCTATCATCCCTTCTTGGAAGTGTTCTAGCAACAGCCATCTGGCTACTGTTGGCAGATAAGTTTGGTGGTCTTTGTTCTTGCAAGCCACACTTAACTCCTGCCACTGACTGGAGTCTACAACCCATCCCAGCCGAAACTATGGGCCAAAGCTGGCTATACCTTAGCAAGTGATACGCTTAATTTTAAAGCCATGGTTTTCAAATCTCCTTTTTAGACCATCCCACCTGGTTTATCCAATAAAGTAGTAGTTACCTTGGTGAACAACGTTAATACCGGTAAATTGGCACTAGTGTCACACATTCTTCGGAGTGCACTTGAGCATTTTGCCAGCTGCAGTGTCCAGCTCTGAAACCAGAACATCTTTACCCTGTAGAATTAATAAAACATTCCCCTGCAATTACACGCATGGCACATTTTAATTGCAAACCATACGTTATATATCAGTAGACAGTCACCAGATAGCAAGGACGCTTCAATGAAAGATTTGAAACATAAATGCAATTATAAATCATTTTCACAATGGTCTGAGAAAAAAAGAGTTTACTACATGACAAGCATAACAATTTAATGCAGAACAAGAAGCACTGTTTAGAATTTACATTACATTTTCTTCCTGTAATGCCTGTTTTAAATTCACTGATATAAATACATTACACGGGTTCAAGCAGACACATGCCAGTAAGAATTATCCAGTATTAGCAGAATACAAAAAGCTGTGCTTTCAACCTCTTGTAATCTTACCACATTGCTTGGCATAAAATATTTGTAGTTCTTCAAAATTAATCTAATAACCGATTCTGCAGACTGAAATGTTAAACAAATGTGTCCTGCAGCAAACATGAAAAACAGTCAAGATGATTTAACTTGGTAATGTGACTTAAAAGCTTGCAAATTACCTTGTGGGTTAAAAAAAAGTGACAGTAAATTAATACATGAAGGATTTTATTGCGAGTCTTCTTTAAAACAGACTTTACTTTTTAAAGAAAAGTACAATTTAAGTATTATTTGGGAAGATTTTAAAATGATATTTTGGGGCCTATATAGATTTGTAACTTAATTCATTGCTCCTAATTTTCCCCTCAGTGTGGCCCCTCTTCTTGCATTTTGCGGGGGGGGGAAGGTGTCAGTGATATAATCCATAGACTGTACATGTTGTAACTGTATTTGACTAAGTCATACTTAATGAGTAGACCCATTGAGATCAATGGATTTAAATTAGTCATAATGAAAGTCCATTGATTTCAATAGGTTTATTCAAAGTATGACTAAGTTGGATGCATCCTCACAGATGTGATCCAACAGAGTTAGGTATGCTTAGAGTGCAATGCTATACAAGTTTTCTCAGAAGTAAGTCACACTGTATCCACTAGGGCTTATTCCATAATAAGTGTTTTAGGACTGCACCCCTAAACACCGGATTCAGTGCAACCTATTTTATTTTTAAAAAATTGCGTAGTATTACATTTATAGCTTGCCCTTCTTTGTCCTATGAAATTCAGCTTTAACGCACATACCTAACTCTGTGCTGGATTACAATCTATGGGTGAGAACAAAAACAGCACGAGTGGAAATCTACTTGGACTATGAGGTTACTCCTTCCTCTGCCCCTGCAGCCACTTGAATGCCGCCCCAAATCTATTCACAATCCAATCACAATCCTGAGTGACTTGATTGCGTTGGGGCTGGTATCAGAAGTGAAATGTCAGGTTCTAACATGTCGGGTTCTGCAGCTGACATGCAGAATTTGGAATCGGGCTATCAGAACTATGTTATACCACTGTCTGGCCAGCCACAGCTGCTCCTCAGCAACTCCTCCTTTTCAACAAACATATCTCGCTGTAGTGTTGTTTTTGTTATTATTTATTTATATGTCACTACAAACTGATGTATCAAAGTATCAAATCAAAGCATAAAATCCAAAATAAAATAAGACCACAGATTCCAGTATCTTATTCTTCTTACTAAATTTATATCCCGCCCTTCCTCCCAAAAGGAGGCTTGGGTAGCAAACAACATTTGATAAAATATTACAAAATTACAATGCAGATATAGACTGGGATACGGATCTACTTAAAAGGCTAGGTCAGCCTTTCCCAACTAGTGGGCCACCAGATGTTGTTGGACCACAACTCCAATCAGCCTCAGCCAGCATTGCCAATGATCAGGAAAGATGGGAATTGTGGTCCAACAACATCTGGTGACCCACTAGTTGGGAAAGGCTGGGCTAGATGAAAGAGGAAGGTCTTCAGTAGGTGCCAAAAAGACAACCGAGGTGGTGCCCGACTAGTATTTAAGGCGAGGGAATTTCAAAGGGTAGGTGCCACCATACTGAAGATCCACTTCCTAAGTTGTGCAGAACGGACTTCCTGACGAGATGAGATGGTATTTGCAGGAGGCCCTCACCTGCAGAGGGCAGTGATTGACTGGATATATGAGATGATCTTTCAGGTATCCTGTTCCCAAGCTGTATATAACTTTATAACCAAAACTAGCACCTTAAACCTAGCCCTGGCTAATTGGTAGGCAGTGCAATTCTTTCAGCAGTGGGGTAACATGTTGGTGATATTCTGCCTCAATGAGCAGATGCACCACCACATTTTGCATCAGCTGCAGTTTCTGGACCAACCTCAAGGGCAGCCCCATATAGGGTGCATTACAGTAATCCAGCTTGGAGGTTACCAGTGCATGGATGACAGTAGTTAGGCTATCCCACTCCAGAAATGGCTGCAACTTCTTACAAGCCGAAGCTGATAAAAGGCACTCTTAGCCACTGAAGTCACCTGAGCCTATAGTGACAAAGATGGATCCAGGAGCACCCCCTCAGACAATGAACCTGCCCTTTCAGAGGGAGTACAACACCAAAATGTATAACACCAGAATCAATGTATTGCTACACTCCAACCTTCTATAATTCTACCTGGCAAGGACTAAAAACCAAACCAAACAGTAACAAAAACAACAGCAAACCCCCTAATTTTGAACAACCTGCACGTTTCAGAAATAATTTTGTTTGGGTAAGGAAAACTGCACAGAAACACCATTGTTCTCATGATCAAGTTAGGTCCAGTGCAGTTTTTCACATAGATTGAGGAGCTTTAGTGGACAAGTCATGTAACATTATTAAAAACTATATTAAGAACAAATTAATTTTAGCTAATTTAACATTCTGGATGGAAGTAAAATTATAATGAGGCATCATTAAAAGCTAGAAGGAAATAAAAATATACAGCAGCATAATTCTTGTTCATTTTGTCAGCCCGTAAATGTGACACTTTAACCATCCTTCGTTTAGTCTGAGAACTTTTACCAAGTTGAACACTTCACTGTTCTGACACTTTGGGCCATTTTCAGAAGTAGGTAAGAGAGCAAACACAACAGTGGTTCTGTTTGCACATAATGCTAAGTAATTATTTGTTCTAAACCATGGTTTGTTTCACAGACTAGCAACATAACGGTGGCTTGTTTTGCTTAATGTTTTTGTTTTCCAGCCACTCTTACATCACATTCTACAGCAATGTGAGTGCTACAGAGGCAGAGCATCAAAACAAACCAAGATTAAGCCAGGTAGTGTGTTGTGATCTGATAAGACACTATGATCAACACAACCCAAGATTTGCAAGTCATTTTCAAACCATGGTTTCACATTCTGGTTTGCTGGTCTCAAACAAACTATAGTTAGCTATAGCTATTCAGACTTACAAACAAACCACAGTTGAGCTAGTTAAGGATATCTCCTCATGCAGGGTTCATGACTGAGTCTTGATAGCCATCTGTATCCCACACAAATATATAATTAGGCCCAGTTTAAGTATAATGAACTATACAACCCCCGTGGCATTCTGTGACCGTCGGAGATGGTTGCAAGAATCTCTGTGACATTTTCAGAACCATCACAAAAGCAGTGTGGGACCAGAGGTAGCCAGCATGTCCCGATACTGTGCACTACAACTCCCATCTCAGCCAGCATGACCAATAGTCAGGGATGATGGGAGTTGTAGTCCAAGGCATATGGAGGGCACCATGTAGGCTAACCCCGGAGTAGAGGAATATTTCAGTTGTGTGCTGGGATACAATATAAACTAAAGGAAAGATGTGTGGTCTAGCCTCTAACAATTAGAAATGACAGCACATTTATGGCACAAATAATCCATATGTGTAGAATGGCCCTTAGTGGCCAAGGCCAAGTAAGAGTTGTTTTAGTAGTTTTTTTTAAAAAAGTTATGTTTTCTTTATAAGGTTGTTAGCACTCTTAACCTATGGGGATAAAGTGTGTTATAAATCTAAAATACAATAAAATAAAATCTCCTAGAGCTCCTGACACTCTTCTCTCATTCATCATTTTGCAAAATAGCTATAATAGTCACACAGAATGCCAAAACACAGCCAGTGCTGAGTTCCAGGAAGCAAAGCAAAATAATAAATTTCTGTTTACACTATAAATAAGCCACAATGCTAGAACCATCTATAATTTAGGCCAATTAATTGCCTTTGTGTAAAACTAAGGGATAAATATGCCTCACTTTTCAGTTGCCCATTTTTATTAATTGCATTTTCTTAAATAATCCCAGCTCAAACTAATGGCTGCTATAACCATGGGATACCGAATTATAGGTTATTAAGCACACTTACGAATATCTGAAATCAGCTGTTAAGATCTATTTCTCTCTCTCTCTCTCTTTATTTGCCTGATTATGCATGGTGTGAGAATGCCGGGAAGGAATAAACCTGCCACGTTCTTGGTGCCCACCAAATTTTTAATTTTGGCTATGATATGTGACCCCCTCCATGTACATACAATTGTGTTTGGCTTTCAGAGGAATGGTTGGAATTTGAAATGTCCCAGATGAAATCTTTTAAAGTTTTACTTTGTCTCAATATGGCTTAATTGCACAGGCTCTGTAATTTCTAAAACAGCGACCCCAACCTGGTGCCTACCAGATGTTTTGGACTATAGCTGATACAAGTTGTAATCCAAAATGTCTGGGGGGCACCAGGTTGAGAAAGCTCGCTACCCTACAATGTATGTATCAGTAGCAGCTAAGGTACTGATCACTAATTCCTGGAAAGGTTAGTTGCCTTGGATGTTTACAAGTTTACAAACAGGATTAAAAATGTTCTAAACAAATAAAGATTATTGATATGAAGGAAAATTATAATTCCTAAATAATAATACTTCACAAATTTCCAAATTCTTAAGATCTTTCATACTTGAATTATGTTTGAACCATTCTTCAACAGTGTATGCTGACATACATTCCAACATGTAACATTTATTGCCCCAAAACTATAAATCTCTGTATCTCAGTCTGCCTATAGGGGTGTTCACACATTGCATTCAACAGGTATACAATCTGTGACTGTGTACACAAACAGTTGAGCTGTACACACATACATTATTCACATGTAGCGTTAAACAAATGTACAATCTGTGTACCTGTGAATACAACAGCTGAATTGAACAAATCAGCAAGTTTATACTGTTCCACACAAACACTTGTGTAGAGACAGCTTGTACCTCTGTTCAGCGTAACACGTGAACAAGCCTAATGTTTACACACAAAGGCTGGCATGTCAAATACAGAGACAGACCCAGTTTACATGTAATAATCTCAATCTGATAAACACTGGTTTCATATTCTGGGGAAGGGACATAGGCCAGTGGTAGAGCATCTGTTTTGCATGCAGAAGTTCTCTGACACAATTCCCAGCATCTTCAAGTAGGGATGGGAGAGACCCCTTTGAGAAATCCTTGAGAGCCGCTACCAGTCAGTGTAGATCTGGGTGGGGAACTGGATCTGCCTGGTGGTTGCTTATGCCCATGTCCTGTTCTCTGAGGCGTTAATATTGTTGTAAAGCACGAGTTTATTGTCAGACCATAGGTCATCACAACATATGTAAAACACAATATAACAAAGTTAAAATCAGCTACAAGCAAAAGGATAAAACAGACAATATATAAACAAACAGTTAAAAAGCTAAGAATATGTATTTAAGATTCTTTAGATTCCAAGTCAAGCAAAAAGTTTGCTCTGAGCTTTTGGGCTGCCAAGGCAAAGTGAGCTACCCAATAAGTTACCCAATAATTAGTATCGGCTAAAAGGAAATGGCTGATCTGAGCAGCACTGTCATGTCCTTGATGGATAATTAAACTATTAAGGAACTTGATTCTTGGGTGCTCATAGAGAGGGCAATCTAATAAGTAATGAGGGAGGTCTTCTAGTTTACCAGAGTGACAAATACATAGTCGCTGTTCCTTTGGGATCTGGAGGTAGCGACCAGTTAGAAAAGCGCTTGGCATTGTTTGAAACCTTAAGGCTGTAAAGGCAAAACGTAGATAGGTCGGTAAAGGGACCGAGAGATAGTTCGCCCTTATATGGTCTACTTTATACAGCCTAAACCAGGACGAAAACTTAGAATTATTAATTGTCATTCTATCCATCCACTCACAAAAGCGTTTTATCTGTTCTTGAATTTTTACTTTGTTCAATGGTAGAGATGGCTGAAAAGGGATGTGGTAATGTGAGTGGATGGCCTTGAGTTTTGAGTTCCAGTCATAATCCTTACCAATCACATTAGAACAAGCCTTCGCCAAGATCTTTGAAGAAGAATTTATTGAGAGGGTCCAGTATGTTAGCAATGATTCGTGAATCTGGGCGCTAACTGGGGGAAGGCCCACTTCAGCTCTTAAAAAAAAGCAGCCGGCGTGGATGGTGGGAGGTTTAGAAGCGCTTTAATGAATTTATTTTGTATGCCTTCTAAGGAAGGGAAAGATGGTAACGACCATCCCCAGATAGCTGCCCCATACATAATCTGGGGGAGGACCTTTTTCTGAAAGACTTTTAAAGCAGGGGCCACTAGGTGGCCTCCCGAAGACCTATAAAATCGAAGAATGGATCCAATTGATCTTAAAGCTGTAAGTTTTTGGGCAGCAATTTGTTCTTTCCATGACAAGGTATCCTGTAAATGGATACCTAAATACTTGAAAGAACGACATTGACCTATGGGGTGGTTCCCTATGGTCCATTTGTGTTTAGAATATTTTTTCCCAAAAACCATAATTTTTGTTTTTTGATAATTTACCTGTAAGGATTCTTTTTTACAATATGCGTCTAAGGTTACTAATAGCCTCCTTAAGCCAATGGGGGTTAGAGAGAGGAGAGTCATATCATCTGCATATAGCAGTATAGAGAGCTTTCTAGATCCTATTGAGGGGGGAAAGAATTTTGGGCCCGCCAATTCATTAACTATATCGTTTAGATATAAATTAAATAAGGCTGGAGCTAAAAGACAGCCTTGTTTTACCCCCTTGTTTGCCGATATAGGTTCGGTTAGTTTATTGCCCACCCTGATTCTAAGGGTGTTGTTTGAGTATAGCTCTCTAATCAGATGTAGGAGACGTTTATTGATGTTGGTAGAGGCCAGTTTGACCCACAGGCGGTCTCTGTCAATAGAATCAAAAGCGGCCGCCAGATCAACAAAGGCGGCATAGAGGTGTTTAGTGGGCCCCATGATCGATTGCTTGGCCAGGAAGAAGAGAATAGCGCAATGATCGATGGTAGATTGCCCTTTTCGGAAACCCGCCTGTTCTGGATAGATAACCGTGTTAGCAGTTTCCCACTCTTCCAACTTGAGTAAAAGGAATCTACTATACAATTTAGCTCCTACATCTGAAAGGCTAATAGGGCGGTAGTTTTTGGGGTCTTGTCTCTCTCCTTTTTTGTAGATGGGTACGACAATACTTTGTTTCCAACCCTCAGGCATATTACCTGTGGTATTAATATAGGTAAACAAGTTTGCCAAAATAGGGGTCCACCAATCTGGGAAATTAAGGAAAAGTTCCAGGGGGATCATATCCTCCCCCAGGGCTTTACCCTTTTTTAATAGGGAAATAAGGGTCCTGATGTGTGATGTTGTGACAGACGGCCAATTTGTAAGGTCAGCCAGATTTAAAGATGGACACAAAGCGATGGGAGTGGCCGTTATAGTGTAAAGTTTTGTATAATGATCATGCCACATGGAGGGAGATATTTGGGCGAAATCATTATATTTAGGCACATGCGCTCCATTAGTTACTATGTTCCAGAACAGACGTTCGTTGCCCTCCAAAAGGGCCTGGTTAAGTAGCTGCCATTGTGCACGTGCATAACTAAGCTTTTTTTGTCTCAAAAGAAGTCTGTATGAAGAACGAAGGTAAGCAAGATGGTGATAGTTAAATGAGGAGGAGTTTCTTCTTATTTTCCGAGCATAGTTGGCTAATTGACGTTTAGCCACTTTACATTCGGAGTCAAACCACCTCGTATTATTCATAGAAGTAGCTTTTGGAAGGCCTGTAGAACTCACCACTGGTTTAAAAAGAGAGATAATATTTTGATAAGAATGTATAGCATCCATCTCACCCATATTTCCCTTAATGAGAGATGGAATGACTATACTCTCAAACAATTTTGCAATAGTAGTTTGAAGAGTTGGAGACCATCGTAGTCTACGGGCGGCTGCTTGTAGCGCCTCAGTAGACGGTGAAATCGGGGAAGACCAAGGATGGCACTGGGATAGAACTGTCAAGGTGGGGAAGTGGTCACTATCTATTCTATTCAATACCTTAAACTTATAGATCTGTGAAAAAAGTGTACTTGACACAAATGTGAAATCTATCACACTGGCTCCTAAGTGGGAGCAGTATGTGAAGGTTCCATTTGATTGATCTAAGCTTGAACCATGAAGGCACTCTAAACAGTGCATATGGACAAGTTCTATGAGTCGCAGGCCTTGTTTATTCCTTATCTTATCTTGGGAAACTCTGTCCCTCGGAGAAATGCTGGGGCGGGCGACATGATTAGATGCGGTTCCATGAGACCATCCAGATCCCAACCTAGCGTTGAAATCACCACATATTATTATCTTAGAGGAAGAGTAGTGACATTCTAGGAAAGCTAGGTAATCAGAAAATTTGTCCCAAATACTGCCAGGAGCTAAATTTCGCGCCATGGTAGGGGGAAAATATACATTTATGACAATAAGGTCTCCCATCGTTAAGCCATGTAGCCAGACGCCCTGCACACACTATTCGCAATTTGTGTCAACTGGGTATATATCGATCATTAGATTCACAGAAATAAAAATACAAAGACCCCCGCTCCTTCTGCCCTTACTCTTAGATTTGATCGCAGGAAGCGTGAAGGAACGGAAGCCGTTTAAAAAGATGGGTGTTTCTGAAGTCATCCATGTTTCTTGTAGGCAAATAATCTTATATTGCTGAAGAAAGAGGAAAAAGTCCTCTTCCCTAAATTTATTTGCCCAGCCCATAATATTCCATAAGAGTATTGACAGCTGTCAATTTGTAGTTGGTAATTCTGTTCGGTTGGTAGCATAAGTATTACAGATCATAGATTGTATCAAAGATATCTTCCTTGGTGAGGGGATCTCTCTAGTGGTCACAAGTTTGGGGGAAGCCACTAAATGGCTATTTTTAAGGGAGGGCTGATCATCCTTAAGGTGCACACTCAAATCAGTCTTTTCCTCGTTCGGTATGTCTTTGGCTTTAAACCGGTTCCCCGTTGGCTGCTCATGGATAAGAGAGAGGCGGAGGGTGAGTTGGACCAGTCTATCAAGGATTTTATCTCTTTCAAGCGTAGGCAAAAAGCTGAAAGACTGGAATAAGGCCTGTTCCTCTTCCACCGGAGGATTAGTGTTCCAAAACTCATTCATGCCAGCATTTGATGGTACGGTTTGTAACTGATTTTGTGGGGTTAAATTATCCCATCCCGATGGTAAAGACTTATTAAAATTTGGGGTCAAGATGTTCGAATTATTTGGATGCGACCGGGTTGTAGATCTAGAAACGTTGGCAGGAGTTATGGGTTTGGGTAGCTTAGAGAGATTTAAATCATTACTTTGATGTTCTGGCGAATCCAAATCAATCAGCATATCCTGGTATGGATGAGAGGGAGGCACCATATTATTTTTTGGGATAGAGCAAGGAGAAATTAACCTCACGGAAGGCGCCAAATTCTCAAAAAGTCTTGATGTAAATATATCTAACTCAGCCAGATTATCTCTGTAGGACCATACATTGTTAGTTACCTCGGGAAGGGGAAAGGAGACCACCGCCCTAGCTCTAGTATTGTTAAAGTAGAGGTATTCCACCTTTACAATATCGCTGGACTTTAGGTGCGTTGACATGGCCTTATTCACAATAGAAATGAAGTGAGATTTTCTGAATCTGGCACCTGGTTGGCCACTGTGAGAACAGGATGCTGGACTAGATGGGCCACTGGCCTGATCCAGCAGGCTCTTCTTATGTTCTTATGAGAGTAGGATGTATATAGCCCCACGGCTTAGGATAGTTTTCAAAGACCAATTTTGTTCTATTAAGCACAAGATTCCATTGTTGTGGTAGATGCAAAGGTGAAGTGTTTTGGGGAGGTTGTACATTTACTAGAACATCACTCCATGGATCCATGGATCCTGATGTGGAATACGATGAGATGGACTTACTATAGCAGGGTTATCATACTTCTCCTTCAAATGGACTGGGAGGAGAGAACTTGTTTCAGCCTCAACAGTTTTCGATAAACACCCCTTGTTTAGAGGTGTCTTGCGACGCGGGTTAGAATTCTTATTGTCCTTTTTCGTTAAATTTTCCAAGATATGAAATAGTCTGTTAAAATTCATCTTGTTATTTTGGGTAGATTTATGTGACTTGATGTTTTTAAAATTTTTAGACTTTTTTTTGTGAAATGCCGGGCCCTTTTTCTTTATCTGCCTAGCTTTTAAGGAGACGGTCTTCTTGGCCATGAGATGGTTTGAGAGATGCGTCTGTGTTGTTATCTGTTGTGGAGGCGGGGTGGCACGGTATATAGCTACTAGGGTTGTTAATAATGAATTACATTCATTCAGAAAGGTTTTAATATGCTCTAGGTCCGTCACCATCGTAAGAATCGAGCCTAATATGATGTCATCTCTAGGAGAGGGATCGATCACTAGCACTTGTTTGTTGGTCTCATCCGAAGGTCGAGCAGGGCAAGAGTCAGTGGAGGGGCTCATATCTGGAGATTTAGCTAGACGGGTATATGATTCCGAGAAGGAGCCCGACAGTACAGAGGTTGGATCGTGTGGGAGGTTACCAACTAATGAGTCTGTAGAGGCCATCAGGGTTCCATTTCCAATACAGTCATTTACAGATTTTGGGTGATTTAAATTTTGCCTTCCTGCTAGTTCAATTTCTGTGGCTAAATCCAACATCGCAGAATCATTTCCTATATTATGTGAATAAGCCTTTATAGGAAGGGACCAATCCAAAGGAGGAGTAGCAGCTTGCCATGTTTCCCTTTCGTTGAATTGCTGTGATGAAGTGGGATAAAAGTTCGTTATTTTTAGCTGCCCCTTTAATTCTATAGAAGTGTTTGCATCAGGCACTCTCGGTCGTCTCTGGTTCTTTGTTTTTTTATATCCTAATATTGTTGTAAGCGGTCTGCTCATTTGAACTTCTCACTAGCCTGCATTCCCCTGACGAAGGCCTGAAAATCAACAGGCTGAAACACATTGGGTTTTTACAAACAATAATTTTCCACTTTTCTAGCATCTTGGTTTCTGCCCTCCTTTTCTTTTTTTTCCTGGTTTGGATACCAGCCACTTTCTGTTGTCACTGACTCAGTATAAGGCAGCTTCCTATTCTGGTTTGTAAGCAGCCAGTTCCCAGATTCAGAAATCACAGGAAATGGTAGTGTGACAAGCCAGGATGTGAGCAACTTAGCTGGCACAAAAAGGAGAGAAGGGATAGGGAGGGATAAGGAGAGAATTCCTTCTAAAGTCTGATAAACCATGATTTATCAAACTGACATTGTTACATCTGAACTGGGACACAGTCTCCCCATATTCACACATACTGCCTTGGCTCTGAAATGTTTCATAACAAGACAGCATTTTTTTTAGGCTGGCCAGGCTACCAATCTTTTCAGTTTTTTCCTTCAACTAAGAACCTGGCCACTGCTCCTCTGTCCTATGAAAAGGGAACCTGAGTAGAATCTGAGTGTCTTTAATGAAAGATGGTGTTGAAAGTTTTCCATCTGTATAAAATGCAGCCAGCATTCCAATGTTATCTCAGAGTAAGTGACACATGTACAAGCCATTCTTTAGAACTGCAAAACTCTGTGGATGGCAGTCAGTTCAAGCTGTGACATAACTGTCTAAGGCAAACAACGATGTGTGTACAGATATGGTGGGTTGCCAAACCTTCCAATTCCATTTTTGGATGCTGATGCAATAAATTCATGGGAATCTCTAGTTTACTTTTTGCAGAAAGTTTTTAGCCCTGACAGATGACAAGAGCTAAGCTAGATGAGACAGGAGATATGCAATGGGATCTCTTGCCTTTTTAATCTTTTTTTTACGGAAAATTAAAAGTGGTACTTCAGAGATAGGAATTTAACCCTTCCCCTTTCCCCATGCCAGCTTGCTGATATAAATTGTTGGAAACATTGGGATGCAACTCAACTTGCTGGTGGGTTTGCATGGAGAAAGAGCAGATAGAAAGGGGAATCTCCAAGCTTTCTCCACTGCCTCACTATCTGCACTGACCTCCCTTCAGGCATGTAAACCAATACTCTTAGGATTGCTGTCCTAATTTCCTACTCCTTCCTTCTTTTTCATCCCACTTGACAAAGGAGACATCTTTGTCTCTCCCTGTACTGAGATCAAAGGAGCAAGCATGGCTCCTTGCATCTCCTACTTAGTTAGCTAGAACTAGGAACTCTTTTCTATCCAAGTGTGTATTTCCTATAATAAACTAAGCTTTCTTATTTTTCATGAAAAAGTCTCTGTGTGATTGAAACCAAGGTAAATCAGCTCATACAAAATTCAATATACAGCCACCTTCCAAGCTGTGTATGGTAACTAAGTTAGTCCAACATAAATTGCCCCTAGTACAAGCTGCTATTTGTCCTGTAGACAAAATCATACAGATTCAAAAGCATAGAAGAATGCCGTGTAGATCATAAAGTTTCAAAAACCACAACCATGACCAGTACTGTCACTTTTAAATCTCATGTTTCTTAGAAGTCAAGTCATGATTACCAAAGCAACTAATGATGATAAACAGACAATTTCCCAAATAGGAAGAGAACCCATTACCCATGCATTATGTGATGAGGGAATATTGTGCTGTTGGTGCTCAGTCTGGGTCAACTCTAATTTAATGCCAAGAATAATAATTCAGAAAAGTTTGCATGTACATTTTAATGAACCTTTTTTAAACACAACTTTTCAAATGCTAAATAAGATTCAACAAAAGCATGGGAAATGGTTGTAGTGTAAGATATGAGTACAACGAACAGAGTATTTTGTTAGTTATAAACCATTCTAGGAAAGCAAAACTTAAAATAAGAGCAAAATTATTAAAAGATGAAGATGTTTTCCTACTTTTGTACAGAATTAAACTGCCGTACTGGGCAGAGCTAACGTTGATACTAAAAGATGGGTCACTCTATATTTGGCTAACCGAATAGCTGGAAAACTGTTCCTGTTAGCATGTAAGATTTTAAAAATCTACCAAGATATGCAAAAGAAACAATCAGATTGATCTGCCATAGACTTCCTTGAGGGTTTGTGTGTTTGTGTGTGTGTGTGTTGCCCATAATTTGGAGATCTCAAACTTTTCCAAACCATCTCTCTTACCTACTTAGTTACCTCTATGAATTCTACAGCGGTAAGAAGTTATCAGCCTTCTCCTGTTGTGCAGGATCCTTTTCAAAATGTTTTCAGAGTGAATGAAACAAAATTGTATGCAGAAAATACTACCAGCAATCAGATGCATGAACAATATTATTGTAATTCAAACTCATACAGCAGAAAACTTTGTTTTAGGTGCTTGATAAGTATTATCTCTAAAGATGAATAAACATATATATACCTACATTTCTTGCAATATCTCTGTGCCCCCTTACATCCATCCTAGGCTGGATCCTGAGTTGGATCCTCCCAAACGACTGTAATCCAGCAAGAAGAAGAATGGGAAGCCATTTCGCTGATTCACCAGGCAGGCTACCTCTCATGCTATTCTAGAAGATTCCCCAGCCCTCCCAAGCACTTTTTCAGAGGGCACAGGGGCTGAGAGGGAAAGAAGAATTGGCAGAATTGTCATCACGCCTTTTGCCAGTGGGAGAGTCTCATGAGCAGAGTTCCATGTATGGGAACTCTAGATCCAAGCCAATGTGTGTTAAGTGTTATGAAGTTTCTTATGCAAGGTCTACTTTATATTAACAAAAGTTGATTTAAGAGAGCCTGTGGATCATATTTCCTTCCCTATAGATTTCAGATGTTGCTGGAACAGAGACCAATTAATTCAGCCATTCAAGTCTGGACAGCCATTTTGATTTTATCATTCCCTACTTTCCCCAGCAATCAGTGCAGATACAGGCTCTGGGCCAGTGATATGAATGCAAGACAACAGGTGTCTGCAGTTGGGCTTTTCTATATGGACTTGAATAACAGCTCCCCTGTGTTTCCATTCTAGAAGCTGTGGGAGAGAAGGAAGGTAGGAGGAATTCTCATTCAAACATTTTTTTAAAATTCTTTATAGCCATTCCTTTGTAGGGTTGTCATTTTTTGAACTAGTTCCTGGTATTTTTAGCAGCAGTTTTACTTACAACAATTTAGCAGGTGATAACAGCCCTGTTCATACACAACTCCCAAGGTAGCCAACGTGATGCCCTCCAGATGTTATTGGTCTACAACTCTCATCATCCCTGAAAACTGGCCATGTTGGCTGAGTCTGATGGGAGCTGGAGTTCGATAACATCTGGAGAACATCCTGTTGGCTAGCCCTGCTTTACTCTCATATACTGCCATGTCTAATCAGGGCTGTGCTTTTAGCCCTAACAGTCATGAACAACAGTGGGTTGCATTTAGCTGTCTGCAAAGAAACCCTATGCATGAGCACCTGCTTGTGTGCTGGATCTCCACATGACTGGGACACATATCCAGATTGTGCAGAACTCCTATATGCAAGCAGTGGGTTGTTTTTTTTGCAAACTGTCCCATGCAGCACATGCTTGTTAGAGGAAGATGTAATGTTGGGGCTAAAAACACAGCCCTGTTCCAGATTAAACACAGCAATGTTCTACATTGAACACAGAGCTACACTGAACAGAACCAATGTGGTGTAGTGGTTAGAGTGTTGGACTAGGACCTGGGAGACCAATGTTCAAATCCCCATTCAGCCATGAAGCACACTGGGTGCCCTTGGGCCAGTCGCTGCCTCTCAGCCTAATGTACCTCACAGGGTTGTTGTGGGGATTAAATGAGGAGGGAGAGAACTATGTACACCACTTTGAGCTCCTTGGAGAAAAAGTGGGATGTAAATGCAGTAGCAAATAAATAAATAAATAATAACATGCCAGTGATGCGTAAATAGGGCTATTGTTTGCCATCATGCCATGGAAAATGTCATCTTCTGATTTCTGCATATCAAATCTCTGTTAAATAACACAACAGCCTTGCTGAATGAGACAAGAAGTCTATCCTAGTGTTCAGATTCCACAAATGACCAGATGATTCCAGGACGTCCACAACCAAGGGGCAAAGGAAACAGACCATTCCTGTTATTTGTCCCACAGCAACTGGAGAGCCAAACTGGATGTGATATTAAATGCATAAAAGCATTCCATGTGTCTACTGTTCCCACCCACCCCACCATTAGGACTTGTGTGTGTGTGTGTGTGTGTGTGTGTGTGTGTGTGTGTGTGAGAGAGAGAGAGAGAGAGAGAGAGAGAGAGAGAGAGAGAGAGAGAGAGAGAGAGAGAGAGAGTGTAACTCTTTACCCCACTACAGTGCTGATGAAAACTACCCTCCTTAAGTTGCTGTTAGCACTGGTTGGGAAACTTTCATTAGTGCCAAGTGTTGCCTCTCCATGGCCAAAAGTCACACATTTAACATCATGTCTAGTATGGTCCTGGTGTTCGGCGGTACACTGGCATTTTGCTATCATGGCTCACCACTGTTGATAGATCTGTCCATGAAAATGTAACAGGTCCAGGCCAGAACATTTTTTTCCTGGTCAGCTGGCAATCTTGTGGTCACATGTTGTTATTCTAATACAAAGCCATCTCAAAGCATGCCACACATTATTAATATGTGTAGTGTACTATCACTCCATTTATTCTAAGGCATGATCTACACCAGGTCTATGCAATAGAATTGGAGGGAGGGGGAGGATGATGTTAGAAGGTGAGGGAATGCCTGTGAGGGAAAACATGTTTTAATGCTCCCCTATGTCAGGGGTAGGGAACCTGTGGCTCTCTAGATGTAGTTGGACTCTAACTCAGTTCAGCTCTAGCCAGCATGGCTAATGTTCAGGGATGATGGGAGTTGTAGTCCAGCAACATCTGGAGAGCTACAGGTTCCCTAGTCCTGGCCTAGGTAAAATGAACCAACTGACAAGCAAAAAATCCCTTTAAGAATAAAACTAGCAGAGCAGGGAGCAGGCTGTGCTAGAACCTGGTGCCCTAATACACTAGTCTGTGTAGTTTATACAAGAAGTTATCCTGTGGCAGGCATTCAATAATGGTATCACCCTCCTGAAATCTGAAGGTGACACAGCAGACTCTACCACCTCTAGATTCTGCTGCTCTTAGAGACCAGCAACTCAAATGGGAGGCCATGGGAAAAGAAAGTCAAGGGAAAGAAATGAAATATGTATCTTTGAACTAATCAAATAGTCAACGATTGTGCTGAGAAAGCAATGGCATAAACCTGAGGTCACAATTCAACCAATATAATCTCCCTTCCTTGTCACAACTTTACTATCCTTTCCTCTCATCTTGCTACAAGACAATGGCATACTTTACATGTTACCCATTTTCTTCTGCAAATTTAGGTGTGAAAGCATACTATTTTGTACTAGTGCATGATAAAATATTTTGATGATGGTGAGCTTTCTAGCACAAGCAAAGCAGATATTTGAAGGTCTTAAATTCCCCTATTAGACAGTGAGCCCTAATGAACACAGTGAACTTTACTTCTGAGTAAACATGCACAGGAAAGGAGAGCACTGCTTATCCAAATCCTCTGCTGTCCATCCCGTCCAGATGTACAGGTTAATGAGAGACATTACTGTAACAACAACTTTCAGCAAAACCAACAAGAGTCTTGTGGCACCCTAAAGATTCAACAAGTTTATTATGGCAGAAGCTATTAGAACACAAAAGCTTGTCCCACAATAAAAGTGCTTGTATTTAAGGTACCACGAGATTATTTGTTGTATTTACTATTTAGCCTGTCTATTGTCTTGGTATTTGAATATTGTTTTAATGTGTAATATGTGAATAGTGTTATTTACACTCTTGCTTACTACCATGGAATCATCTGATGACAGGCAGTTAAGAAAAAAATTAAATAAATTAAATAAACAGATAAACGTTTACAATGCAGCCCTATGCATGTCTGCTCGGAAGTCCAGATGAGTTCAATGGGGCTTTCTCCCAGTAAGTGGGTTTAGGATTGAAGCCTCACGCTGTTGTTGCTTGTTTTTTAATGGAAAAAAAAGTTTAATCTTTTTTACAGTATCCTTGAAAGGCCCTCCAGAGTAACACCCCCTCCCACATCCACACATATTTGCAAATACGAAGTGTAGGGTCAAAGAGAGAAATCTGCAAACAAACCTCTTTCTGATTGGCTAGACTAGAGAATGGTACTTCTGAAGGAAAGGGGAAGGTTTTCTTAGCAGCTGAACATCAGAAGTACTGCGATACATATTAAACGAATCTCTCTTCTCCATGCACTAACCTCAGGCTTATTGCACCCTTCTCCTCTAGCCAACAAGAGGCTATCGGCTTGTGCACGACCTGCCTTTGTTCAATTTCCTGCAATGCACTTAGATAGGATGAGAGATGGGATGATTAGATCCACGCTCTAACCTTTTCTATTTCTATAAACTCATGTCCCCGGAACTTATGGAGATAAATTCGACTCATACGCACCGCCCGGCTTCCGGGTTGAGCCGAATTTTTCAGTTTGCGCTGCGTGAGGAGTAAAAGATCTCTACGTCTGCCTCGGCTAGAGGAAGGCAGTTTAACTTGGCTTAAAATGTACTGTTAGTAAGCTTTTCTTATGTAATAAAATATTAATAAACTTGGATTGCACTGGTTTGCCTGGTGTATGGTTTTATTCAGTCTTTGTTTTCACTGGAAATCCAAAACAGCCACTGACAGAGGAGGCATAACTTCCACTGCACAGGAGCAGCATTTAATAACAGTTCTGAATAGTGCACAAAAGGGCGATGTTACTAAGCACGCAATAAAAATGGACAACATTACAGGGCTGTCGTGAGCCACTTTCTTTCAGCCAGATCCACCCTTCAGCTCCAACCTGTCAAAAAAGGATAAGGCAGACTGCAATCCTATACACATTCACCTGGGAGTAAGTCCCACTGAACTCAATCGAGCTTACTTTTGAGTAGACATGTAGAAGATTGCACTGCCAGGGATGGGGAACCTCTTGTTCGCCAGACGCCTTTGGACTCCAACTCCCATCAGCGGCAGCCACCATTGCCCGTTGTCAGAGATGATGGGAGCTGTAGTCTTGCAGCATGTGAAGGGCCACAGGTTCCCCACCCCCCCTTTAAACTTTTTTAAAAGTTTTTTTTTCTTAACCTGAGTTAGAAATAACACGAACTCCTATCTTTCCTACCTTCTAGATTTTCCAGGGAGGCGGGAGAGACAGAAGCTGTTGCCCAATCATCGCGAACTCGAACATTCTAAATTCTTCCATTGGTTCATAATGAGTCCCTATGGAATAATTGTGTAAAAAGGAACCAAGAATTTCGAGCACCAAACAATGGAATTGTGTCTATCTGTTTAACTCTATGGGAGCTGACACCAAACGCCAACCGGAAAATGAGACAGGAAGTCTAGGCACTTTAAACCTTTCCGTGCACAAATGAGAAAGGGGCTGTTGGGCTACAGGCGAATTATAGACTGACACTTCCTTTGCCCGCACCCTGGATTTCAAACATATTTTGGAGCTATGACTATCTCTCACTGTAACTAAGAAAACAGTTAACGCTTTTTAAATGTCAGGGTTTGTAGAGGATTTTTTTTTCGTTTTTAATTTAATTTTTTTTAAAAACTGCCCTTCTCAAAGTTGACCAGAGAAAAGCATCTGAACGGGAGATTTCGAGCAGGGAAATGGCAGCAAAGGAAAGATTTAACAGTTTAAGCAGCGATACACACTCTTCCTCAGGTCCTCTTGAGGCTGCTTTTTAAAAAATTAAGAAAGTTACACATAATTGCCTTACAGTGCAATTCTAACCATGTCTACTCAGAAGTAAGTCCTATTGAATACAATGGGGCTTACTCCCAGATAAGTGCAATTAGGGTTGTAGCCTCACTCAATGTTTAATTTAGCCATAAATCATCAGCTGTCACAACATCTCATGGCATTAATTAAGTACTAAAGTGCTTTCTTTTGTCTGAAAAGTGTATTAACTTGGTTTGGCAAAGTCCCTACCATTGTATTTGATATAAAGCTACTGCATTATTTGACGTAACATGGTAGATAAAATAATGAATCACTTCCTGTCAGTAGGTAAAAACAAAGAACGTCCCAGCATCCTGTTGAATATTCTAATCCTGCAGCCAATGAGGAAAGCAAGTGTTCTGTACCTACATAGACGACCCATGTATCATAGAATCATAGAATAGTAGAGTTGGAAGGGGCCTATAAGGCCATCAAGTCCAACCTCCTGCTCAATGCAGGAATCCAAATCAAAGCATTCCCGACAGATGGCTGTCCATCTGCCTCTTGAATGCCTCCAGTGTCGGACAGCCCACTACCTCCTAGGTAATTGGTTCCATTGTCGTATGGCTCTAACAGTTAGGAAGCTTTTCCTGATGTCCAGTCGAAATCTGGCTTCCTGCAACTTGAGCCCATTATTCTGTGTCCTGCACTCTGGGAAAACTGAGAAGAGATCCCGGCACTCCTCTGTGTGACAACCTTTCATGTACTTGAAGAGTGCCATCATATTTCCCCTCAGTCTTCTCCAGGCTAAACATGCCCAGTTCTTTCAGTCTCTCCTCATAGGGCTTGGTTTTGAGTCTCCTGATCATCCTTGTTGCCCTCCTCTGAACCTGTTTCAGTTTGTCTGCATCCTTCTTGAAGTGCAGAGACCAGAACTGGACGCAGTATTCAAGATGAGGCCTAACCAGTGTTGAATAGAGGGGAACTAATACTTCATGCGATTTGGAAACTATACTTCTGTTAATGCAGCCTAATATAGCGTTTGCCTTTTTTGCAGCCACATCACACTGTTGACTTGTATTCAGCTTGTGATCAATGACAATTCCAAGATCCTTCTCACATGTCATACTGCCGAGCCAAGTATCCCCCATCTTATAACTGTGCATTTGGTTTCTTTTTCCTAGGTGTAGAACTTTGCATTTATCCCTGTAGAATTTCATTCTGTTGTTTTCAGCCCAATGCTCCAGCCTATCAAGGTGCCTTTGAATTTTGTTTCTGTCTTCCACGTTATTAGCTATGCCCCCCAATTTTGTATCATCTGCAAATTTGATAAGCATGCTCAGTACTTCCTCATCCAAGTTGTTAATAAAAATGTTGAAGAGCGCTGGGCCCAAGACCAAGCCCTGTGGTACCCCACTCATTACTTCCACCCAGTTTGAGAAGGATGTAATAAGATAAAGTAGTAATAATTTCACATGAAGATGGCAAAGTTGACTCCAGGCCATTCTCACAGTACAGCTTCTGTTATACAACAGGGATTCTGCATAGAATGGCCACAAGTAACTGGTGATCAAAAACTTGGCCTCTCTTGTTCTTGTGGCACCATTTGAGTTCTCATGCATTTTAGATCAACAGGACTTGTAGGCTGGAGCCATTTATACTATTATCTTCTTGTCAGTGAATAATCCTGCCAGTGGAATAGGGAAATGTCAATGAATGCAGAGAAATCCTAGTATGTATACCAAAGAACTGAAACATAATATTAACCATTTTTAAAATCCCTCTCCAAATAACCCACATAGTTTCACCACTCAAAAGATCTGCTTGTTTGCAATCTAATGTGTGGAGGAATCGTCCAAACAGCAATCAGGTCCAGAATCCATGTGACTACTTAAGAAAAACAAGTGATAGTTTCATCCAAAGGGATTGCTATCTTTCCTTTTTTTGTCTGAGGGCCACATTTACCCTTGGCCAATCCTCTGAGGGCCACATACCAGCGGTAGGTGTGGCCAGTCACACTCTTGCGCAAATGCTTTCATGCGCCCATGTTCAGACAAACACAAATGATACACGCACAAAGCCCCTCCCTGCTTATCAACTGGTTAATCAGATGATCAGGGAGCCTTCAGCTGCCAAAACTGATGAGTTATTGGGGGCCTGGGATATTTAATGGGGAGCCAGACCTCCAGAACAAGGATTGGTCACCTATGCTTTAACCTATCAGCTTCTTTAGACAGTGGTACACTTGGACTGGATGCTTGACGCTGAAGTCCAGGAATCCACAGCCCAGGGGGCATCCAAATGACCATGCAAAGAGTGGCAAAAAGGCCTTACATCAGCACCAGGGGCAGCAGGGGGCATGCCAGGGTTCTGTAGGGCTGACACTGGTCACTCCAGCATCATTTCTTATATTTTCTATTTTAAAAAAATTATAATCAGAGAGCAACTGTACTGTCCAGGGTATGTACATGGTTGTATATGCTTGTTTTATTATTTTTATTTTTAAAATATATTATCCTTTTCTATAACAAAAAGTTGCTTATTCCCAAGTAAATATGCTTAGCATCAGGACCGCAGAAGCAAGAACCATTTAATTCTTGTATTTGTGATGGTGCTATGATTTAAGTTAATTTAAAATGTGAAACTGCACATGCTCAGGAGTATTTCTTTTTCTAAAACAAATCAGGGTTGGCAAATGGAAGCAAGTACATATTTAATAACTCATTCAATGTTTGCCTAATTGCCATAGCAACACCTTTTGTCAATTTTAGCTAAAGTAGGAAAGTGTGCATTTTCTCATTAAACATAGTGCCTAAACATTTAAGATTCTCCCTTTTTGGACATCTCCTTTGTCTTGCTTGAACACTTCTTAAATTTTTATTTGGATTGTTCCAGTTTTTCATGTCATAAATCTTGTGACATATATCTAAACAAGACAACTAATAGAAGAGAAAAGATGAAAATAGTGATTCCTTCCTACTACAAGGGAGGAAAATGCTAATTATTCCTTCTGGAATACAAACAATTTCCCACTTAGAATGTTATTTAGGATATTGTACAGTTGTTGCATCTCTTCAGTTGTGCAAAGCACCCACAATCTCTGGCAGTGTTTGCAATCTAGCAGTGGTGGCTGTGGGCTCAGTGTCAGTGGGGCAGTGGAATCTGCTCCAGGTTTTAGTCTGAACTTTCAAAGAGCTGTCCAAGGTGTTCTAAAGAACTCGACAGCTTGCACACTATTTTGTGACATTTGCTTGGCCAAAAAATGTATTACCCTAATATGGATTTTGTTTTTGTTTTTCTTATAGACAAATATGGCTACTTTTACTTTTTACGTTTAGAAGGAATTAATGGTGGAACAGCTACACCAGCAGAGCTTTCCACCAGAATGCCAGGGGACTTCTGGCAGCATAAATAGTATGATATTCAAATATCTGAGTATCATGAAGAAGATGGAGCACATTTGTTCTCAGTTGCTCCAGAAGGCAGGAATAGAACCAACAATGTTTCATTAGACAAAACACTTTGCAGGCGTTAGGTTAGAGGTAAGATTTTTATTCAGTGGTGAGTGAGCTCACACCTCAGTCTGTACTGTGAGAGCTGCAGAGGGAGCACGGGCTTTCTGTCCCAGCACTTTCCTTTCTAGGTCCCAAGTCTCTCTACTTAGTTCTATTACTCATGATACAAAGGAGTGGAAATTGTTGGAATGTTGATTACAGCTAAACTTTAACTTCTTAATAGTAAAAACTGTTTGAAAATGTTACAGACTACTTCAGGAGTTAGTAGACACTCCTTCGCTGGAGCAGATTGTACATCCATCTATCCTGAAGATCTCTCCTATGATAAGCACAGTCCCACCAACCCCCAACCCCCCATCTAGAGTTGCCATATTTCAGTTCCATAAATCCAGACAGGCAATTCTCATATAATGCAAATTATTTGCTAATTATGCAAATTAAGCATATTAATGATTGCCTTGTCCAGTTGTTTTGTTTTTGTGCCTAGTAATTACCACCAAAAACTGGGAGAGGATGTGAGAAATCTTCTTTTAAAAACCCTTACATTTTTCAGCCACAAATGTCTAGACACTAGTTTTCAACACTATGGAATATTTATTTATTAAGATATTTATTTCCTGCCCCTCCATGGTTAGAAACAGAGCTCAGGGCAGCTTACAAACAATAAAAGACAATAAAAACAAGAACAATAAAATACACAATCAATATAAAAACATAATAAAACACAAAATAGAAACAAAACAAGTCAATGCAATAGTATAAAAATCTAACATAAAACAAAAAGGCAACAAAGCATCAATTAAGATCAATATTGTGACCGAGAGGTTGTCTTTAGCAACAATTAGGAAATGTGAAATGAACACATCACTACAACTTGTAATGCAGGCAGAAATAAAGATTTCACCATTATCAGTTCACTCAATCACCTTATCTAAAGAGTGTAGTGTCTGAGCATGAGAAGTGTTTAATACACTGATTGTCACACACCAGATCAGGGAGAGGGGAAATGCAGTCTTCTGTGATAAAGGCTGGAACTTGATGGAGACTTGAGTGCTGGCACCTCTTTTTTTAAAAATAAAAAAGTACAGTTAATTCTACAGACCTGGCAAGCTATGCTAGAATTAGACAGGGCAGCTCTTCCATTCCTATTGGTCTTAAGGGGGGAGCCATTCCTATTGGTCTTAAGGGGAAGTGTGTGTGTGTGTGTGTGTCCCCGTCCGTCCATCCGTCCGTCCATCCGTCCGTCCCCTTAGGGTTGCCAGGCTCAGGGCCTGAGAATGATTCTGTATCTTTAAGAGAAGATAAAAGTCAGCCAAGTGCAGGTTTACTTGCAACACTGTAATGGGAAAAACCACAAGGTGAAATTCTCCCTTCCCCTTGCACAACTTTTAAAGATACAGAAGACCTCTTAGTTGTCAGGCCCAGCCTCCAAGAGGTCTTCTGTATCTTTAAAAGTTTTGCAGGGGGAAGGGAGAATGTCACCTTGTGGCTTTTCCCATTACAATGTTGCAAGAAAACCTGCACTTGGCTGAATTGTCTCTTCTCTTAAAGATACAGAATCATTCTCAGGCCCTGAGCCTGGCAACCCTAGTATGTATATATTTATGTGATAGTGTGTATGTACACACACAAACACACACACACAGGGGCATCACTACCGGGGTGCGGAGGGTGCGGATCGCACCCGGGTGACACCCTGATGGGGGTGACACACAGAGCCGCCCCGCCCCATGCCGTTGGCCAGCAAAGGAGCCAAGAAGCGCTCCAGGTCGGCGCAGCCAACTCCTCCTTGGAGGCAGGTGGGCAAGACCGACAGCAGGCACCCGCTCGCTGGCGGTGAAGCCAGGATGGGCCTTCCACCACCAGCCTGGAGCGCGTGGTGAGTGCGTGCGTGCGCATGCACGCACAAGACCAGCCACCCCCGTCCATGCACCTGGGAGGGTGCGCGCCGGAGGTCCGCACCCCCGCTAGAGACGCTGCTGCACACACATACTTCTTAGCCTTTTCTGAACTGCTGAAGAGAGGCTCTGCCAGGCAATAAGGTGAGTGAGGCTGCATTCCAATGCAACTTTACTTAGGAGTAAGCACCATTTAACAGGGTGGAGGCAGGGCCAAAAATGCAAATACTAATGCCGCACCTTTTCTACTGAGAGGTTTGCTTTTGTATCTTGTATTTGTTCAAGGGAGGGAGCATTTGGTGGATTCATATCCTTTTATTCCATCCTCCATGGTGTCAGGCAGATTCTCCCATTGTATTCACTACTAAAGACACATACCCTGAGACACAGAAGCAATTGAGATGAAGGCTGTTTCTCCTTGCTGACTCAACCAGAAAGTCTATTGTTATGAGCATGGGGGTTGGGATGGATGATTCCTGTGGGTCCCCTTTCCAGCCGCTGATTTGGAATCCTATGCCTTGGAATGAGGAACTCATTCTGCTTGTCAGATGAGTCCTTTGTTAAACAAATAGAGTGGCCAGGTAAGATAATGGGTGTATCAGTTGCCCAGCAATGGTGAATGGGCCAGGAAGACCCTTTTGTCATTGAAAGTCTTCAGGAGAGCCCCCCCCCCGGAGCCCAGGAGAGGCTTGTAGTTTTAAGTGTGTTCGAGAGAATGGCTGGGGCTGCAGACAAGCAGAGAGGCGATCCCTCTGCACCATGGCTTTAGGATGCCTCCTGCAACCCAGATGGAAAAGCTGGATATTGGACTGCTGATGCCTTGAACCCCCTCCATCTTAAGCTCAGGTTGGAATGTGTGTAAATAAATAAACCATATTTCATAAAGACACCGCAGTCTCTGCTGACCTTCTCCCCAAAGGAAACCAAACCCTGGAGGAGCTCAGGGACCCCTGAAATCTCACCACTCAGAGATTGGGGAGGCGCACAACACTATAGATAAGGGGTGGAGCTAAATGTGTTGAACAAGTGAACATGTACAGTTTTCTAAAATGCTAGATTCTGCATATGCACTAGGCAGGCAGACTAAAATTCTTCAATTTCCCAGAACAGCTGTGGTGTCCCTTATCGGCTAAGAATAATGGAAAGCAGGAATACGCTGATTTCTCACAAAATGGGCAGAAAACTGCCTCAACATTTTGCCTTGTATCTCTGGATCCAAAAGGAGTACAGGCGTCCTTTAAAAAAAAATAATAAAGCTGGGAATCCAGGCTACCTAATGGGCTAAGCAGGCACCAGGTAGCATGGCTATGATCCGGGTAAAACCCAGCTAACTTGACAATATGGCAACCCTACCCCATCTGGATCTGCAGAGGAGCACTTACGCTTCTTCCTAAGGCTCCTCAGCCACCTTTTGGAGGAAGGGAGGTTACAATTGCTCCTTTAATTTTTCTTCTTTTTTGCAACATGTTTTAGATGAAGGGATGCTAGGATTTGAAACTTTTCCCCTTCCAAAACAAAACTTGTGACCATTCCATGTCCTGTGAACTTGAAAATTAAGGGATTTAATTAAAACGCCTCTAGGTAAATCCTGCCTTTTTGCCACTACTGTATCAATTCTGCATGCTCAGTCTCTGTGGCACAACCATCACTAAGGTCCAAGACGATTTTAATTTCTTCTTCTTCTAAGAATAAATTCATCATTCTAATCTCCCTCTGGCAAGTTGCTTAACTTAACATTGTGCTTTCTAATTTGCCAATCTTTTTCTTTTGTACTTACTTTTCAGTCTCGCTTGCTGAACCTTGTTTCTTTTTTCTTTCTTTTTTGCTGCTTGAATTAATTTTATTGGTACAGAAAATGGCTTGTTTTCTTTCTTTAAACATCATCATCATCATTATTGTTATTGTTCTTCACCTGCCCTTCACCAAACGATCCCAGGCCAGGTTACAACAATTTCAAAATATAGCATTAAAAACAATTTAAAGAACCTAAAATCACATGATAGGGTGAATCCTAAAAAAATGTTTTCTTTTTCCCTCTGTAACAATGGTTGAGCCTCCTTTAACTTGCTACCCTATCTATTTATTTATTACATTTATACCCCACCTTTCTTTTTTCATGAAACCCAAAGGCAGCTTTACATATGGTTCCCAGGTGGTCTCCCATCCAGGCACTCACCAAAACGTGACCCTGAGCTGGCCTTATGTGCCTTCAGACCATAGAGCTTTTTCATGAATTAAAATCATTTTCCTTGCTAAAATTTTTTTTCATAGTTATGTTTGAGTCCTACACTTTCTGTCACTGACTTTTAAGCTTTCTTCAGTTCTCTCCTCCTTACATTGTCTCAAAAGTCAAAGTATCTTGCAATATTTTTAATTGTATAGAAACAGGCCCACCGAGGGGAAGATGCAGGAATTTCTGCTGGGCCCAGGGTCAGTAGAAGTCCCATACTTTGAGCTTTCTTTCTTTCTTTTTTAACAGTAAGTCTCTAGTCCTTGAAGAAAAGAGTTATTATGAAGCAAAATGTTCAGGCACTTTCTAAGCAATTGCTTTGAGAGAAATGATCCTGCTCCCACCTTTCATTCTTTTTATCCAATGAATGAAGCCATAGCTTTATTTGTGGAGTAGTGGTTAAGGTGTTGGACTATGACCTGGGAGGCCAGGGTTCGAATTCCCACACAGCCATGAAGCCTCTCAGAGGAAGGCAATGGTAAACCCCCTCTGAATACTGCTTACCATGAAAACCCTATTCATAGGGTCGCCATAAGTCAGAATCCTTGAAGACAGTCCAGTTTCATTCAGGTGGTCCATGGCATGTCTGTGAAAAACATTTACAATTTGAATTCTATGGAATTCAAATTGTAATACAATAAAATACAGTAAAAGAAATAAAAGAAGCTATACAAATACAATAAAACATATATAGCATGGTACATTAAAATTGTTACAACAGGCAGAAAAATCATTAAATGGTCCACCAAGACCCTTAGCAATTTTCAAGTGGTCCATGGAGGAAAAAAGTTTGGGAATCACTGGCCTTGTTAATCCTTAAGCTGTTTTTTCATCTTTCCTGGTAGAAACACAATCGTTGCTCATATAAAACAATTGAGAAATCCAAGATTTCAGTGTAGCTGGACTAGGCAGTAGGATGTCCACACATAAGCAAAAGGTGACAGCAAAGACAGGCGTTCATGCTCTTTCTAACACTGGTTTAATTTCATGCAGATACGAGAGGGAGAGTAAACATTTTTTAAAAAATATCCCATTAATATAAGTGCTAATAAAATCCATTAGTATGTACATATCACACCATGCTGTGTACGTGTGCATTGTGGTAGAGAGTGTCAGATCTGCAAACTAGCCTAGGGTTGTCATATTGGGGGTTGACTGAGAGAGAGTAGTGCATGACAGCTCTGTGATGTAGTTTAGTGTTGTTTTCAAGGAAATGCAGTTGGCAGCAACATAGCGGGTGTGGATGTGTAAGCAATAGTTCTTTCACCCATTGTGGGAGAATACAGGGATCCTTTAGTTATTACTGCTAGCATGTTCATCTCAAAGGCTAAGATCTTTTTTGCTAAAAAAAAAAAAAGGAGAAAAACATTGACCTGCATTGACAACATTGCTAAGGTTATTATGTGGAATACATAAGCAAAAACAAATGCTCTTAGATTACACACGGTGATATTCAAGTCCATGGATTTCAGTAGATCTACTAACGCTGATAGCACCCACAGTTTGCTTTTTAACAGTTTACTCTTTATTGAAGCATGGGCTTCTGAACGTTGGTTGCTGAAAATTTTAAATATTTGTTCACCATCTCTGCCCCCACCCTCATCCCAGGCATCTGAAATACTATGCCTGGTCTTGCAGTGAATGCAGTATTTTCAGCCTGAGATCAATTGATGAAAGATTATCAGGAATATAACTGATCTATAGTTATTTATTTATTGTACTTATATACCGCCCCATAGCCGAAGCTCTCTGGGCGGTTTACAGTAACTAAAAACATTAAAACAAATATACAAATTTAAAAACACATTTTTAAAAAACAATTTAAAACACAATTTAAAAATTTAAAACAATTTAAAACACATGCTAAAATGCCTGGGAGAAGAGGAAAGTCTTGACCTGACGCCAAAAAGATAACAGTGTTGGCACCAGGCAGACCTCGTCATGTTCATGAAACTTGAGTTCCTTGGATAGTTCTGGGTTATCATATATTATCTGATGCCTTTAACAGCTATTATTTTTTATATTATGTTTTTACTTATAAAAAGAAATTTATAAATTAAAAGAAATAAACTGCTATAGATCATCTGTTTCTCTGGAACAACATTTCTATAGTAATCACTCTTTTCCTTCTGTTCTCTTTCTTTGCAAATTTCCTGACCAGAATTTTGCCTTACTTTGTGTCTGAGATCTCTTTTCTGGAAGCTTGTACAGGTTCCAAGTCAGTTCTTGCTGCCCATACCCACAAAGGAGCATCACAGTAAGACAGATCCTCCAGGAAAATGTCCTGATCCTACCTCCTTAACAAGCAAAATTAATCAAAGAGCGAACCACCATGTCTCCTATGGAGTTTGAAACCTGCCAGCTCTCTCTGACTCATTTTTATCTACAATGTCAAATTGGCTCTTTTGAACAGAAAATGTAATGCAAGCATTTAAACAGGTCTGCCTGGCAAGGTGACAAATCAAGCTCCGAAGCTCCTAATTTCATCATCTGGGATGTTATAAATTATAAGAGGTTTGCAGTACATATTCAGTAAACAGAGCACTCATGCTGTCATTATGATGCAGTGTTGTGCATTGTTTTTCTAAGTGGCTTGAATATGGCTTTCATACATGAGTGCTATCAGTTGTACATTGCTGAAAAATGAGAATGTAAGGGTCAAACGTGACATGACGGAGCAGCAGCTATAAGTATTTATATCTACTCCAATCACATAAAGGGGAGTATTCTTTACACGAAAAGCCATACATTACAGAGGACCAAAATCCCCCCTTGCATTACCTCACCCACTCCATTGCTTCAAGCAATTTTCTCACAGTATCAGAGGAATCAGAGGTTGGGTGGGAGAAAACCGTTTAAAAGCAGCATAGCACAATCTGTAAGGAGGGAAAGGGTGTGTTTCCCTCATGTGCTGCTTTCCATGTAAAGCAGGGATGAGGAACCTCCAGATGTTGCTGGATTTCAACTCCCACCACCCTGACCATTAGTCATGCTGACTGTTGTTGATGGGAGCTGGGTTCCAACAACATCTGGAGGGCCACAGGTCCTCTACTCCTAATGTAAAGAATAGAGGCCCCACCATCACTTTATATATGAATGGATCAGGCATGTATTAGCACTCAAATGCAAAGGTCAATTGCATTGCCTTTGAATTGGTGGCACAGTTGCAAAGGCTCCCTTTGAAGGCCTTTCTCCATCATCACACAGTATTCCCTGACTGTACTTTGACCTCTCAATACTACTGAAAGTTCCAATGTGTATAAAATGGGTGTGAGAAAGGAACCAACCTTGTGGAATTTCCCTCTCACCTCACCACTTTTTGAGCAAACAAACTGAAGCCTTTGGATTACTTAATTTATTTTTAAAATGTATATTCTGCCTTATTTCTCAAAAAGAAACTCAGCACATGTTTTGCATGCAAAAGGTTCCAGGTTCAATCCCTGGCATCTCCAGATAGGGCTGAGGGTAGGGATGGTGAGAAATTTGAGTTGAAATTCAGTTCACATTTCAAGCTGAATCTATCAATGTTAGCGAATTTTCATGAGGATTTTTTTTTAAAAAAAATCACAAATTGCTGCAGAAATGTGGAGAACTGAATTTAATATTGGAAAAATGAGAAACGGAGAGAACCGAAATGGACAGATCTTTCCATTCCTAGGTGAGAGAGACCCCTGGCCAGAAAAAAAAAGTCACAAAACATGCTGAGGTGCGGTATCTCCCTTGAGCACCCTGTTACAACTTAACTGGGTATTTATATTTATGCCACAATTCTCAATTTGAAGTTCAACCCACAGCTCAATTCTTGGACCTGTTTTGTTCTGTTCCTAAGTAGTTATTAAGAGGAAATTACAGTCTAGTTATTGAACAATTCTACTAGGGCAGATTATCATCTAAATGTAATAATAGGAATAGGAATTGCAGGCTCCTATACAAGGAAATCAAAATGGAAGCAACACAAGGAAGATGGACCTGGTTGCAGCAATGCCAGCAGCCTCTAACAGTAGCACACAGCTAAGATGCCTATCTGTTCAGCTTTCCCAAGGAAAAAGCCCTCTGGGAGAATGTATTTGAAAATCCCTGCATGCTATTTTAAATGCTTAATGGTAGTCACTGTACATTTAACATGCTACCCTCTTGAAATGTGATGTTTTCTATGTTGCTCAAACCCTCTATTTCTGCTGATGTGGTGAGGATGTAAATAAGTTGGTTGTCATTCCATTTATACATATTTACCTATGGCCTGGAGGTGGCAAGGATAGTTCCAGTATTTTGTTCTTTTCATATAGTCATTTCTAATTAGCTTATACAGTACTGATCATTATAACACCATTAGATACATTTATCACATTGACGAGTTCTTGGTTCCAGCTGTATTCCTGGGGTTTGATACCAAGTTCCAGTGGGAACCTTTCCAATTTTGTAAAAGCTGTTGAATCATGTACTCCCTATTCTATACAATGCTAGGAAAAATAACAGGCTTCAGTATATTGTTTGTAGATTATCTTATCATGAATGTTTCTTGGGAATAAAGGTGAAATGTTGCAGTTTGTGTAGACAGGTTTTTACAGCTATGTGCTGACATTTATCCCAAGCGAAGCACTAATGAATTTTTCAGTGCAGTGATGTCACTTTTGCAGTGATGTCACTTCCTGGATCCTATTTGCATTTTTAAATGCCTCACTGTTGTTGCTGCTGCTGTGGACTGAAAGGAAGACAGAGCAACAGTGTGTGCTCTCCTGGGAGGCAGCAGCATTGCATTCACCAGGATTTAAAACAATATGACCTAAGATCCAAAGTACACAGAATGTCAGTAGTAACATGCATTTAAAATAATAAGCTGGTGATTATTATTTGCCATCAAACATCTGAAAAAACAGGATCATTTTAAACTGGTGCTGAAAAATGTAAAATGGCTGACCCAACTTCTGCCTTGTGTGCTATACTGAGAATAAGTAGCTTTCCATTTGTGAATCTCCAACAATATTCTTTTTCATAGTTTAAATTTCAAAAAGATAAATTGAGAACTTGCCACAGTGAGAAAATAGCCTTAATAATCTACATAAATAGACTATGTTTATAAGTGACCAAACTTCAGCATATTATATTGTTTCAATGCCATTGGGAAATGCCCCAAATTAAAGAGTTTAGCTCACTATGGCTTTTTGGGTGTATTTTCAAAGGCAAAGCTTATAGTATTTTACAGTGCAATCCTATACATGACAACTGAAATTGAATTCAGCGAGGCTTACTCCTAGGGAAGTCAGGGGCATCACTACCGGGGTGCGGAGGGTGTGGCCTGCACCCAGGTGTCACCATGAGGGGGGTGACACCCAGAGCCGCCCCGCCCCGTGCTGTTGCCTGGCAAGGCTGCTCCAACTCCTCGGAGGCGGGCGGGCGGGCGGGTGAGACCGGGAGCAGCATCGGCGGGGCGAGGGAGGCGCGCCGGTGTTCCCAGGCCTTCTCCGGCTGGGTGCCCCTCTGGCATGCGCCCTCCCAGGGGCATGGATGGGGTGGCTGGCCTTGAGTGCACGCGTGCGCAAGCCCAGCCACCTCATCCATGCCCCTGGGAGGACGCGCACTAGAGGTCCGCACCCCCCCGCACTCCCGCTAGTGATGCCGCTGGGGAAGTGTCTGTATTTTTCATTCTGCATGTATTTGTGCTGCAATTGTACAAAGAAAGATCACATAAGAGAACAAACTGCCAGCCCAATCTATGGACGAGAGAGGAAATGTTGGCAAACATAGGGTACTTCAGCATAATATGAAACACAACTGGAATGTGGCTACATATTGCAAAGCCTTCTAAATAATACAGCAGAGACTTGGATTCTTTAGGACACATGCAGGCATTTCTTGCTGCATATTATATTATAACTAAAGCATGACCTCAGTTTGGTGATTTTTATATTTTGGAGAGAGACATTTATGGCTAATAACTAAATAAATTCACTAATAGGCCAAAAACCCTTACGGTTTAAGAACTTACCAATAGCCAACAGATATTTCGATCAAACTTTAAAAAGCAGGGAAATTGGGCAGCTATAGTGAATGTACCAGGGGAGCAGGAGACCTGACCTCCTCTTTGAAATATTGTACTGGCCTACAAATTTGTCAAAAGGCAAATACAATTTGGGTTGGTCTTGCATAGTCCAATCCACTTCCTGTGTAGCTTGGAAGAATTGGTAACATGTGCCTCTGAGCATATGGGGAGTGGTGGCAACACCTGCCATCTCCAAAGATGGAGAATTTTTGTATGTTGGTTGGTGTTCTTACTTGGCTTCTTTCCTGTGTTACTACTGTTTCTGTAGAGAATCTAACCTAGAAAATTGTATTTCTCTCATTCATCCTAGAAATCTGTGTCAAATTTATTTTTATTAATTTCAAATCCTTTTCATTGGTCAGTGTCATATGATGGTGAAGACAGCCTTTTGTGTTTCAAACTGGAGGTTGTGTTCTATTTCTATTTTGGGTGCATTAACAATTGAATCTGAAACTAGTTTGATATAAAATCAGATTGATTACAATATGTTGCTACTTAAACAATGACTCTAGCTCTTGGAAAAACAAACTTGGCCTGCCATGCTTAAACCACTCCACTAAAGGAAAGGTGTGCATGGTCAACTAAAAACACAGACATTTGCTAGAATATATTTCACCCCCACTGTTCCATCTTGTGCAAACTAAGACACTCCTCATGTCCATTGGAAACTATTGTCAGTGTCATTATTCTAAAATTGTTTTGGAGTTTTTTTAGTGTTGCAGAGTGTTACTGTACTTCACATATTCACAGAAACAGAAGCAAAAGAAAATGATTTACTATAGGAAACTTCATTAAAATTACAAAGTAAATAAAACATATTTAAAGTGACTATATCAACTGTCTTAATATTATTGCTTCCTTCCTACTAAAGCAAGTTCAGCATAGCACATGTCTTGTTTCTGTTATTTGGGCTGATTGCAGGCGTTGCCACAACTCACCATATGCTCAGAGGCACATATTACCAAATTCTTCCAAGCTACACAGGAAGTTGATTGGACTGTGAAAGACCAACCCAAATTGCGTTTGCATTTTTACAAATTTGTAGGCAGTACAATATCTGAGAGAGGAGGTCAGGTCTCTGACTCCCCTGGTGCATTTACTATAGCTGCCCTATTTCCCTGGTTTTTAAAGTTTGATAGAAATATCTGTTGGCTATAGGTAAGTTCTTAAACTGCAAGGGTTTTTTTGCCTGTTAGTGAATTTCTCTACTTTTTAATCCAGGTGGTAAGAAATGGGATCCTGTGCAAGTTTTCTGAGAATGGATTGATCATTTGCATGTTTATTGAGTTCAGTGGGATTTACCCCCTTGTAGTCATGGTTAAGATAGGTAAAACTGACCATGGTGGAGAAGGAGAGGAAAGGAGAAACGGAGGGGAGCAGAAGGAGGGGGAGGTGAAAGGAGGGGATTGGAGGGAGAAGGGCAAAGAAAGGGGCAAAAGGGAGGTGAAAGGAGGGATGAGGAGGGCAGGTCAGGTTTGATCATTTGCATGCTTATTGAGTTTAATGGCATTTACTCCCATGCAATCATGCTTAAGATAGGTAAAACTGACTATGGGGGAGGGGAGGAGGAAGGCGGGGAGGGAAGAGGTAGGAAGGAAGGGGGAGGGCAGGGGAGGGGAGGAGATTAGGTGGGTGGGCACTAAGCAGAGGGGAAGCCCTTTTCCTTTCCAAAAGGAAAACATTGTGAACAGTATCATTGTTTTTCAGCATTTCCCCAACCTTTTTATTCTACAGCAGGCACATGTAGTCTCCCACCCAAATTTAAACCAAAGCTGTCCCTGGCCACACCCACACCAGACCTTTATTTCACTTTGGACAGTCATGGTTTCTCCCAAAGAATCCTGGGAAGTGTAGCTAGTGAGTGGTGCTGAGAGTTGCTAGGAGATGCCCTGTTCTCCTCACAGAGCTTCAGTCAGAGTGGCTGACTGTTAAACCAGTCTGGCCACTGGAGCTCTCTCAGTGGAATAGAAGTCTCCTCTCAGCACCCTTCACAAACTACACTTCCCAGGATTCTTTGGAAGCCATGACTGTCTAAAGTGAAATAAAGGTCTGGTGTGGGTGTGGCCACCTGATTAGCCAAGTGCAGCAGCTGAGTCTGGCTTTTAGAACACTGACAGTTGGTCCTTACTGAACATGCCCGACGTTCTTATAGGGTTCCAGCCACAATTTCTTAAATTATTTAAAAATCAGCCAGACATTTTTTAAAGTTTTAAACTGCAGAAGATGAAGGTGAGAGTATGGGGTAAGGTCAGTAATAGGATTACAGGTACTCTGTGAACATGGCTGATTTTTAATGAATTTCAACAGATTATGATTCTGACAGAAAAAAGTTCAAAAGGGCTCTGGATTTTTCTCTCTCTTTTTAGACTTTGAACTCTCAATTCTCTCTGATCGTTTTCTGTATCACCATGAAAATTTTGAGAGTTGTTAAGCAAGCATTTCTAAGTTCAGGACTATAAGTTGTGTAAGGTTTTGGTTTGAAAGGAGCTTATGGGAAGCATCAGAATGGCATGGGGGTATTTTCAATTTAACATTGCGGAATGTGAAAAATCCATGCTGGCTATAGTATACAGCCACTCTCGTGGCTATATAATAAAGGGTACCTTTAATTAAACAAAAGTATAATAAAAGCATGACTACAAACGAAACTTCATCTGCATTCCCCCCGCCTCAAAGTAATTTGACTCCACAGAGTGGTAATCACTTCTATACTGACTTACAGACCCTCCTTACCTCTGCAGTTTGTTGGTAAAATGTCCTTCTTTCCTTGCATCCTCACCCAGTGTTTGACAGGAAAATGCTGCTCACCTACCCAAGTGCCCACCTAATGTTCCACAAGAAGATGAGACCATATTCCTCCACTTTTGATTTCTTTTCACTCTTCCTTTTCATACTCAATTTAAGGGTGCTTCCAGATGATTAAACGTTTATCCTGGTTTGTTTGTGGAGAGGTTAGACAACAATGTGTCAAGTAGGAATGGAAGGATCTGTCCGTTCCAGTTTTCTCAGTTTCTCATTTTTCCAATGGTAAATCCAGTTCTCCATATTTCTGCAGCAATGTGCAATTAAAAAATCCTCATGAAAATTCTTCAGTATTTTAGTGTGAATTTCTTCTGATTAAAAACATTTTGTATGCAGTTTTGACCAACGTGCTCATTTTTTAAAGCAATTTCTCCAAATATATTGTATTTTTGTATGTTATTTTTGCTGGGCCTTTGGAAATTAGTGCCCAGGGACTGAGTAGTTGTATGGGTGGGACTACAGGACTAGAAAGTTTTTTGTAAACATTTTAAACAATGTTATTAATTTAATTTGATTGATGTTATGGATTTAATTTTAGGTCAGCTTTAATTATTAACTTTATGTTGATCGTTTAATTATGTTGGTAGCTACTCTGAGCTTCCATATGTTGTGTTGTGCTCTCCTGCCAGAGCCCCGTAGCAAGGCAGGTCAGGAGGTGCAGGACCACAAATAGCTCCTCCAAGTGAGCAACTTGCTCCAACAGTCTGAGAGCAGAACGACCCTTTTTAAACCTCTGCCCCCAGGCGACTTCATCCAAGTCCTGGCCCCTTATGGATAATTTAAGGATTCTTCAGTCCCGTGGCCTGAAGACAGGCACTCCTCTATTCCACAACCCCCTGCCTGGTGCACTCTCTGTACTGCTGGACTGGTGAGGTATTGTGGAAGGACTTTGGTTTATCAGGGGGAAGTGCCCATGAGGGTCCTGGTTCTGACCCTTCAGGCCCTGGTGGTATGGGAGGTTCTTCTGGGAGCTCCTGTCTGTCAGCCTCAGCCGGCTCCTGATCCCTGAACCTGGTCTGGCTCCTTAGCTTTAATTTAGCTTAGGTTCAGCAGTCCCTGACTCACAGACTTGATTGCTGCTGGACTTTGGGGTTACAAGAAAACAAATGGAAGAGTGGTATATTAAAAAACTAATAAATAAATAAATACCATTTATTGTGGTGGCTCCAGTGCTATGAAATTCATTCCCAAATCATTATTCCCTCTATTTCTGATGTTCAGGCTATTAGTGTTATTGCTTGGAAATGGAAATGGACTGCCTTCAGGTCGATTCCAACTTATGGTGACCCTATGAATAGGGTTTTCATGGTAAGCGGTATTTAGAGGTGGTTTACCATTGCCCTCCTCTGAGGCTGAGAGGCAGTGAGGGGCCCAGGGTCACCCAGTGAGCTTCATGGCTATGTGAGGATTCGAACCCTGGTCTCCCAGGTCGAAGTCCAACACTCTAACCACTATGCCACACGGGCTCTCATGTTATTACTTAGGCAGCTAAAATTGTACTACCCATCAGCTGATTTGGATTAATCTCAAGGTTTGCAGACATACAAAAGTGACAAAGATCTTTGGGAAAGGGAAACCGCTTCCAAAACAGCCTAGTGAGGACTGACTCATGTTCAGTGGCCACAGAATACTGAATGCTGAAAAACAGAAAAATGGGAAGAGGGGCAATGAAGCAAATGGCTGGAATCCTGAACAGCAGTACCCCATGTTGATCTCCTGACTGCATTCAGGAAGCAATTTTGTGTTTGTTTAATATTGGATTTTATGCTTTAAGAATATTTTTAAAGTGTTCGAAGTTGTTCTGATACCAAGAAGGAGGAGAGGATATACATGTTATAAGTATTTTAAATATTAAGAAATATAAATTGTATGAGCTGAAAAACCTAACCTGGCTTTTCTTCTAAAGCATTGTACATCGATAAAACTACAAACAACAAGGCCACTGACTTCAAAGTCTGAAATGTTATCTCAGGGAAATTTTACTATCTTAGGATGGCTGCTAGAAAGGATGAATACTGTGATTCAGAGTCTTGTGTTTTTTTGAAAAATATGGCATACAGTCTGATTGTATGCATGTTTACTCAGACATAAACTCCACTCAGTTCAGTGTGATTTCTTCTTAGCTAAATATGCATAAGATTGAAACTTAGACATGCTGTAACCAATGAAAGGTGCCAGGATGTGGCAATCACATTTCACAGACTTAATATTTCATTTTAATTAGGAGAGGATGAGTCTTAATGAGCCATAGAATACGTGCCAACATTTGCATGCCTTCTCAGAGATGTATTACTTTTAAAGTGCATTGACTGTTAATCGTGGGCTTAATTAAAACTTGCTTACATAGATAAGAAATTGTATCAATTTTGCATGAATTGTGTCTTGCAAACAGGATGTAAAGCAAGATTTTATTTCATATTAATGAGGATTTTCAGATTTTGATATTTTGTAAAAAAAGAAAAGAAAAACAGAATTAAGTTTGCATTTTTGATAGTGATATCCCAAGACTAAGACAGGCCTGAAGACAAATTGAGGGGTCCCTTCCCTCCTGCAAGGTCTGTGGAGTATGGTGTAGTGGTTAGAGTTTCAAAGTAGGACCTGGGAGACTAGGGTTCAAATCCCCACTCAGTCATGAAGCTCACTGGCCCACGGCTAGTCGCAGTCTCTCAGCCTAATCTACCTCACAGGGTTGTTATGAGGATAAAATGGGGAGGGGAACCATGTATGTGACCTTGAGCTCTTTGAAGGAAAGGTGGGATATAAATGTAATAATAAATAAATTAAATAAAGGGAGGGAGCGAGAAATCTATGGCTAGTATATTCAGTGTCTCTGGCAAGAGAACTCAAAGGTAACAGATACCCATGTAGGTCTGTACATACCTGTACACACACACCTGATGAAGGGAAACCCTATTCACATGTCATATAGTTTCTGTCCATCCATTTCCCAACTTTTATCCACAATTTCTTTTTAAAAAATGAAAGCTAGGTGCTGTATTTTAGGCCTGAGACAACAGATTTTGTGCTTCACAGTGAATGCATAAGCATGCAGACACGTGCAGCTCTGCTCCTGCGGGAAATGGCCTCATAATGTAGTTTACACTTCGCAATTTGTCCAGACAGGTTGGGCATACTGATATAGTGTCTAGTTACTTACAGCAATAGTTTAGACTCTATAGAATTTGCTTGGCATTTACCATTCACAGAATCCAATATGGGCCCCTGAAACTCTCCCCATCCCTGGCCTGCTCAACTTCTCCTTCCCCAACCTGCCCCACGATCCTATATATCTAATCCTATATATTAGATTGGTGTCATCATTACTTTTCCTCTCAATATATATATATATATATATATGGGGGGTGAGAAGAGGGACTGTAATGATTAAGGCTCAAGCATCCAAGTCTAAGAACAAATTGACTGAGGGTTTTATCCAATGCTGTGTGTGTGTTCTGCTCACACAATGGGACTTCCCCTTCCTCTTCTCTTCCTAAGCACCCCAAAAAGCTGCTCTGCAGGGTTCTCCAACCATCCCGAGCAGATTTTGAGTGTGTGCAGGGGATGGAAAAGCTCAGTTGCACAAGTAGAAGTCTGCTGCCTTAGCAAAACAGCAGCATTGGATATGACCTTCAGTATTGCTTCCAAGCAGTGGAGGCTGGGCAGTGAATCCACGCCAGCTTTTACTCTGAGGTGCTTAGCTCTTTGAAAGTTTGGGCTAAAACACAGAGCAGATTCAATTCCCCTCTGACATCGGAACCACCAGCCTCCACTGCTTCTAAGAAAGAGACTTAATGTTGCAAACAGATCATTCAGATATCGCAATCAAATTGTTGGCAACAGTTTTTAAAACAACTTATTGGATTTCCCCCAGTAAGAGTAAATCTGAATTAAAATGTGGGGAACATTTTGATGCAGATTATGTCATGTGGTCTCTGTGAAAAACTTGCATGTGTGACAGCTAGAGTAACCTCGAATGTTAGCGTTCTAACCCCATCAGTGAACATCATTACCCCATGCCCATGACAACAGCAAAATATACTAACTAATTCAAATGACTCTGTCTTTATTTCCAAAACCTACAACGGACCCAATACTCTGAGCATTCAGGCCTTGGACCCTCCATTGTCTATACTATCATGGAACATAGCCGGCTGGAAGAATAAGATGGCGGACCTGGCCTTCAAACAGTTTTTACAAACTTTCGATATATTTATCCAGGAAACCTGGCTCACATCGGATGAGCCAATTGGTCTCCGGGGCTATAAATCCTGGCGGAAACTTGCCACTAAATCTGCACCCAAAGGACGAGGGAGAGGTGGTCTGGCAATATTGGTTGCCACTCACCTCACTGGCCAAGTCATCGAGCTTAAAGAAGAGGCCCCGACTTGCTCCCTAGCCGTGGGCTTGAGGCTTCCTGGCCTCCCGCCCATTATCTGTATCAATATTTATATCCCTCCGTCCAACCCTTCTCAACCAGTCTGCCCCTGGGGGTCGTTGGAATCCTTCTTGGAAACACTCCAAGCCAGTTATCCGTCCTATGAGTTCCTCCTTGGCGGTGATTTTAACGCAAGGTTGGGACCAACATTTCCCAAGGGCCATGAAAATCTTAGTGATTCACTGGAGAGTTTTTCTCTCTTATACAGATCAGCAAAGGACCTCACAGTTAACAAATATGGAGTAGCCCTAAGCCATTTATTACAAAAATTTCAGCTGGTTTGCCTAAACGGTTCCCCTTTAGATCTTTCCAAAGGCAATTTTACATACTTAGCAAGGACAGGGGCCAGCTTAGTGGACTATTTTATAGGCTCTCAAACTTTGATAAACAGGGTCAAGCAACTGGAAGTATTACCGAGACCAGAAAGTGATCACCTGCCCCTAAAGCTATTTTTCAGGGTTTCTGGCAATTGTAACTCGCTCCTTACAAAGACTTCCCGTCTCGACTCTCTGGTTGGCCACAAACGCCGTAAATGGTCACAAGATATAGGGTCAAGGGCCCATAGCATGCTGCAAATAAGTCCTCTCCCTTCATTACGCCATATGGCAATAACAGTTCCTCAGAACAGTATCAGTGTATATGAATCTATCATAACTGAGCTCAGCCCACGGATAACAGCCCTCCTCACACCCTAATACTTGGTTTGACAAAGAATGCAGAACTTCCAAGAAACATCTCGTCCAATTAATCAAATTATTCCGTGTCAACAACAACTCCGCTATTTTCCATCAATTATTAACACAGAGAAGGGCCTATAAAACTCTACTTAAAAACAAAAAACAATCTTTTCACCAGGCAAATTGGAAGGCCCTAGCAAAAGCGGCCCGTGCTAGTAATGAGTCTGAATTTTGGAGACTCCTGCAGGGGAATCTAGAATCAGCGTCTTATACATATATTCCTCCAATTATTCAAGAGGAGTGGGATGCCCATTTCAGTTCAATCTTTGGCAGCCCTCTCCCCTTAAGCCCTGTGGAGATAGCAAAAGAGCTGGCTGGCCTCCCGCCTTGGCCACCAATTACTTCTGAGGAAGTCGGTGAGCTTATATCCTCCCTGAAATCAGGAAAAGCCCCCGGGGAGGACATGCTACCTCCAGATTTCCTAAGACAAGACTCATCATGGTGGGCTCCTTTACTTGCCGCCCTTTTCACTCACATAAACAGCACAGGCAGAATCCCACAGGGCTGGTTAACCAGCATTGTGGTCCCCATTTTCAAAAAAGGAGACCCCACTATACCAGCAAACTATCGCCCCATAAGTCTACTTGACATATCATCGAAGCTGTATAGCCGACTGCTCCTAAACAAGCTAAAAGATTGGGACCAGTCTAATCACATAATATGCGAAGAACAAGCTGGCTTTAGATAAAAAAAAGCACAATTGATCATGTTTTCACATTATACCACCTTATGAAGAAAACAAGATCTAAAGCTCACCCTTCCTTATACCTAGCCTTTGTCGATTTTAGCGCGGCCTTTGACTCTGTGGACAGGGGGCTCTTATGGCAGAAACTGGCAAATTCAAACATAGACAAAAGATTGTACTGGCTGATTAGGGCTCTCTACCAATCCAACGTAGCCCAGGTGCACCAAAGCAACATGGGCTCCCTGTCAACTAAAATACCAGTCCTCAGGGGGGTTAAACAAGGTTGCCTATTGGCTCCTTTCTTATTTATTTTCTTTATAAATGACCTTGTAGAAGCACTTACATCACCTGCCTTCTTTCCCCCCTCTATTGGAGACAAAAAGATCAATATCCTCCTATATGCTGATGATGAGGTATTATGCTCCTTAACTAAAATTGGGCTTAGACGCATGTTCCACAAATTGAAAGAATACTGCGATTCCCAAAACCTCAAAATTAATCAGTCCAAATCAAAGGTCATGATCTGCGGAAAATTTATGAAAGCCAAAAATAGCTGGCCTTTAAATGGGGACACTCTTGAACAAGTTCCCACCTTTAAATATCTGGGTGTACACTTGTCCAATAGATTATCCTGGACCCCACAAATCAAGGCAGCGGCCCTAGCTGGCTCCCGAGCAGTAGGATCAACCAAAAAGTTCTTTTACATATGGGGGGGTCAGCTTATTCCCCCGCTGATAAAAATATTTAAAGCAAAAATCTTATATGGAGTTGAACTCTGGGGAAATATGGCCAGAACTAAACTAGAGTCCATCCAGAATATATTTATGAGGCAACTGTTAGGCCTCCCACAGGGGACCCCGGCAGCCCATCTCAGAGCCGAACTGGGACTGCCCTCAATAACGGCACACATAGACTTAGCTCTTCTAAGATACTGTCTTCGTCTCAATAACATGGACGATGCATCTCTGGCCAAGCAGTGTTGGCAAGCACAAATACAATCTGCCGAGGGAGCCACAGAATGGCTGACAATCCTTTCTAAATATGACCTCTCCCCAGCTAAACTTATGGATCTCAGTAACATCACCCTTCGCAACTGGATCCTTGACTATGATGCAGCACAGGACCGTGCATCCATAGAGATGGCCCCCTTTTCAAGATGGTACCCCTGCATTAAATTAAATCACCATATGTCAAACTATTTAGAATCCATAGATAGACCCCCCATTAGAAGAGCCTTTACGGCTCTTCGCTTCCAAGCCATGCCTACGGCCTACCTTGAAGGACGGTTTCGGGGTATCCCTGTGAACCTGCGCCAATGCATTTATGGCTGCAAGGCCATCGAGGACATCATTCACTATCTACTCCACTGCCCACTTTTTGACAACCCCAGACAAAAATTTCTTTCTCCTTTTTAAATTCTCGTAGGACCTTGCTCTGACAGAGAAAGAGTATATGCGCTTTTATCTGATGATTTTAATTTAGTGACCTTTGCAACTGCTAATTTTGCTGTGGCAGCTCAAAAACTGAGAGAGTCCTTTGCTGCAGAGATAAATGCCCTGCCAAACCCCTCCTGAAATGTTTTGACATGATATGTTAATTTTATACCTATTAATTTTTTACCTGTTTGTATCTTGCATATGGCCTATGGCTAACTCTGCAATAAAGATTACTTACTTACTTGCATGTGTGAGCACCCATCCCACAATAAACACCCATCTAGAAGCATCCAGAAAGAACACAGAATCTCCAAACAAAATGGCACAGTGTATTTGAGCCAGAGATGCAACGTTAAGGAGAGCAGCTGAGAGCAGTTATGTCAAATGTCTGTCACAAACACTACAAACTACTCCACGAGATAGCAGTTGCGTTGCACTTGCTCCATCACAATCCACATTGCAGCTACAAAACTATGATTGGTATGTTTCACAGGGTCACTATACTGTATATGTAGTGCTCTAAATGTTCAGGAACAATTAGGTAATAAAATATGTGCAGCAAGATGCTACAAATGGGAAGCCAATAGGCACCAATTTCTCAAAATATTATATTGCAGACATCCTGCCAATTAGCTACTGGGCTAAACTCAAAGTGCTCTTTTTGGTGTATAAACCCCTATACAGTTTGAGATTAGGATACCTGAAAGACTGTGTCACCCTTTATATACCCAGCTAATCACTGCCTCCTGCAGATACCATCTTATCAAGAGGTCCATTAGGCACAATATATGAATTGGGCCTTTAGTGCGGTGGTATCTACCTTCACAATTCCCTCCCATTAAATATTAGACAGGTGCCGATTCTGTTGTCTTTTCGGTGCCTGCTGAAAGACCTTCCTCTTCCAACAAGCCTTTTAATTAGAAATGTTTACCAGTCAGCATCTATACTGGAATTGTTTTAAAGATGTTTTATAGATGTCTTTATTGCTTGTTGTTTGCTATTCTCCTTTGGGAGGAAGGCAGGGAGGAAATTAAATAAATAAATAAATAATGTAGTTGAGGGAACTTTATATAAATGCAGAAGCCAACAGCTACAGAAGCATCTGTCTTGAGTTTGATTTGCAGCAGAAGTTTTTAACACAAGATTTAAATAACATCTTCAGTGGCCATAATGAGCCATCTGGCTTTGAGTGTAAATAGCCTGGTGGTAATAAATAATTTCACATAATTAGAGAATTGCTACAAGCTCACACAGAGAGAAATGTAGTGGCACTTTACATGTTATTCTTCTTATCCAAGCAAGGCAAGACTCTCTGACCACTCCAGATTCCTAATATTACAAGAACATGTAGCAGCATAACTAATGTGTCTTTGTTTTAAATAAGGATTTTTTGCTTGTGAGGATTAATCACATGGTTGGTTTAACTTTACAGTTCAAATAGAACAATCCCAAGTCACAGTTTCCTTTAAAAATAAATAACGAAAAAGACACCAAATCTTAAAAGGGATTAATTAAATCCTGTACTGTTTAAATAGTAGTTTCTATTTAATCTCTGGGCAGACAGTACACTTGAGAATTTATTGCCATCTCTTCAATACTAGTGAGTCAGCATTCTTGCCTATTCATCTCCAGCATAGCTCAGTTGCGTTCAGCAGAGCTGTATTAGTGATAGACATTACTTTTTTTGCTTGTGCAAAGGATGGGGTTTAGAGTACTAAAATTGTGTATTTTTATCTCTTTCTTACACAGTGTAAAGAATGTGTGCATTTCTCACTTGGCCAAATGCTGAGAAGGTTCAGGGCCAAAATGCGAACTACAGGATTTAGATTTCTTTGGATGGGAGAGCATTGCAGCCTGTATGGTAACTTTGAAATATTTCCTCTATTTTCAAACATACAAGCAGAGCATATGGCAATTTCAGCAAACACTGAAGAGAGATTAAATATCATGACTCATGACATAATGTTTCCTGAGGGGAAACACCTCACAAGAACAATTGGCAAAATTATGAATAACATTAATGTATTACAAAGGTATTTCCCAGACAGAGAGAAAGCTATCCTTAGTGAGAGCATCAAAAGACAAAATACACAGTTTGCATGAAGTTAACAAACCTTTCAGGCTCTGTTTGTGAGGGTTTCCAAATGTGGGATTAATTATATAGATTGAGATATCAGAAATGGGTCATTGGCAGCAGATCTTTTTAACTTATGTTATGTTAATGCTTATTTATACCCCACCTTTAGGCCAAATGGCCCTCAAGGAGGCTTACAGAAAAAGTAAACACAAATATAAAAATACATCAACAAGGCAATACATCAATAAAGCAATACGATGTACAAAAATTATATTAAATAGCAAATAACATTAATTACGAAAAAACATCCAGCAAAGGCATTCCATCTCACCTGAACTTACAGCTATTTCAAGGGGTGATACACCAGTCTGAAATGGCGACGGCCTGCGGCTCAGGCCAGGAGTAGTGCAGTTTAATGCTGGAGGTCTCCATCTGCATCCCCTGGCCCAGGACACCACTGCTGCCACCACCACCACTGCTGGTAAAGTGAAAACAGGGCGGTGGCAACCGGCAGGCTGACCAACTGGTCTGGACTGCGGGCCTTCCAACCCTGCAGCGGTAGCTCCCAGGCCTTGTAGTCTTGCAGCTCTTCCAGGGCAGTGGGTGCCACCGTAAGTTCCTCTCAGGCTGGCCAAACAACACCCCGGCGGCATCTGCGGATGGAGCGAATAGACCAGGTAGATGTAGACCTTGGCTGGCCAGTTGTCATTGGCTTGTTGTCATCGGCGGGCAGCATGGGATTGAAGAAGCCACAGGCCACGGCACAGATGACGGTGTAAACGGGGCCAAGATGGTGCACAGGCATACCTGCTGAGGCGGCTTGTTCTCACCATCGCAGTTGTAGTAGCGTAGCGGGTGGTGGCAGAGCGGGTAGTCCGGGCAGGGCCGGTGCCCAAACCGCTGTTGGTATTCCCGGCAGGACGGAAAGCACTCCTTGCTGCTCTGCAAGTCCACGGTGACTTTGAAGATCCCCAGATGTCCAAAGGCTGTCATTTGAGAACTGTCTAGAGCTCAGATAACTTGTGCCTCTCGCTTCCTCCTGTTCCTGTGCGCTCTGTTCCTGTGCGTGCTGAGTTTGTCTTTCGAGTAGACATACATAGGACTGCACTATTTCCGCTGACGACATTTCTACCTAGAAATAATTCCCCGATCCCCTCCTACGTAGCTGGTTTCATGGGCGAAACTGAGCTCTCCCCTTGGCGCAAAACCTAAGTGGGTACGGAATAGAACTACCAGAAGTTAAAGGATTTCCCCTGGAAAAAGATCAATCTAGATTAAATTTAATTGCAGGAGGAGGGATAGAAGCTGGGATTTTAATGTTAGATGTTGTGTGGACACTGCAAAAAACGTGTATGCATGGGGAGCACCAATCTCACAGTAAACACCCATCTAGAAGCACCCTCTGTTTTACAAACATATTCTCATTTCTTTAATCCTATACAGCCCCACTTCTCTACACAGCCAGTTTTCAAAGAGGATTGGCTTCACTAAGGGCCAACCTAGACAAAAGGCAGAGATGCATAAACGCAGTTGCAGTGGGGTTTGGGTATATGGCATGGGGGAGCCCATGCCCTTTCTTCATAAAAGTCATACATACAACACCAGAAGCTGGTGCTGCACAGTTTCCATTGTCTATGGGGATTGTTCTTTGGATACTTTGATTTCAGCTTAATTACCGCTACAGAAGATCTCAGCATTCTTCAGAATTCCAAATAACTGCTTCACACATGCACATGCCCTGCTGAGAACTTGTCAAGGCCTTGGCCATTCATTCACAGTAATGGTCCCCTTCCAGCCTCTGATTTGGAACCCTGCACCTGGAGGTGGGCTCTGCAGTGTAGAAACCTGCTCTGTTGGTCAGATGAGTAACTTTTGTTAGTCTAATAGAGTGGCTAATGGGTCTGTCGAGTGCCCATTAACTGGCAAATGGGCCAGGGAGATCCTATTGTTATTGAAGCTCTTCAGGAGAGCCCCCCCCTCCTGGGGAAGAGAGAGAGGCTTGTGTTTTTAGTTGGGTCTGAGGAAAGGCTGGGAACTGGAGACACATGCAGAGAGGCTGGCTCACTGCACCATAGCTTTAGGATGCCCCCTGTAAGCCTCATGGAAAAGCAAGATCTATTGGACTGCTGATGCTTTGAACCCCTCCATCTTAAGCTCTGGTTGGGATATGTGTAAATAAATAAAGACACCACAGTCTCCGCTGACCTTCTTTCCAAGGAAACCAAACTCTGGGTAAGCATAGGGACCCCTGGAGATCTCTCACCACTTTGAGATTGGGGTGGCGTACAACACTGGTATCATAAGTGGGATTTCGTTTCCTAGAAGAAGCATTGAGAGCAAGGTGTGCCTGAATCAAAATGAAGGAACTAGCAACCCTCTTGGAACAGATAAAATTGATGTTCCAGCAGCAAGCAGAATGGACTGAGAAAGATTGCCAGGGGGATCAGCAGCAAAGGGAAAGAGAGCATCAGGAGCACTGGCAAGGAATGGGAGAGATATTTGGGAGCACCTTTGGAGAGAAAAAGGAGACCCCATGTGAGGAGGTGAGAGCCCTGCCAGATCAGCCGCTACAAGGGGATGAGAGTGACCCGGGAGTCCAGTTGCAGAGCACCCAGACTGGGGTGGCTAAAGAGATCTAGAAAGTGGATGGGCAGCTGGAGGGCTTGGACTGTGAGGAGTTGCAGTCAGTAGCAGAGGAGGAGGAAGAGGCCTTGATTGTCCAGGAGCATGCCAAGGGGGAAGACAGCAGAAAGCTGAAAGTAAAGCCTCAAGAATTGAAGGAGGACAGGCTGGAAAATGAAGAAGATGCCTTGGAAGAAAGTGGAGTACAGACTGGAGGAGAGATGCTGCTCATAGATTTTTCCATGTGTGCCTGCTGTTGAAGAAGTAATGCAGGAGGAAGAAAAGGCCTTGGAAAAAAGTGAACTACGGGCTGGAGAATAGCAGCTGTTGATGGATTGTTTCACCATGTGTGTGACAGCTATGGGAGGAAAAGTTGCAAGGCGTGTGTGTGAGAGGAGCTGCCAGCACCTGGAGAAATTACTGTGCAAGAAAAAGTGCAGGAGGAGAAGCCTGAGGTGGAACTGCAAGTCCAAGAGGAGCTCCCAGCACCTGGAGAGATGGGTAAGATACAATCCCCAAGTAACTTTGCCCATTGGGTGCCCCATAATGGCCTTACATGGTGGGATCTGGTGGGTGCAGTTCCTGAGCAAATTCTAGCAGTGAGAGGCACCCAGAACCCTGTGCGTTTGGAGGGTAAGAGACACTGGAAGGGTTACCTGCCTCTGTTTGGGCCCATTATTTACACTGGGGATGGTGAGGGACAGCAGAAAGGAAGATTTCTTTCTGCCAACCTGGGTGGGCTAGGCCAGCTAGTCCTGAAGAAGATGCCCCCAGATAAAGACTTGTGGCAGGACTCTGATCTGGAGTTTGGGGCAGGAGATGAAGTGGACTGGCTTAAAGACTTTTCCCAGGGCAGCGAGTGGAAGGAAGATGGCTACAGTCTGCCATGTGCTGAGGGGAAAAAATGTGTTCCTGGAGATGCATCCCAAGGCCCTGCAGGCGGTAGCAGGGATCAGCTTGGACTGGGAACTCCATGAAGCCCCAAGACAAAGGGCCATGTGGGCAACTGCATGGTTTGGGGCTCATGGGACTGTGTACTGATTTGCTGTAGGAATTCTTCCTGATAGTTTTAGTATTGCCTTTTGGAATGCTTTTCATTTGTGCTTTTTGCATGCTTGCGGAGATGAAAATGGAAATGGACTGCCTTCAAGTTGATTCTGACTTATGGTGAGCCTATGAATAGGATTTTCATGGTAAGTGGTATTCAGAGGTGGTTTACCATTGCCTTCCTCTGAGGCTGAGAGGCAGTGACAGGCCCAAGGTCACCCAGTGAGGTTCATGGCTGTGAGGATTCAAACCCTGGTCTCCCAGGTCATAGTCCAACACCTTAACCACTACACCACACTTATGAGCTGTTTAATGATTTTTTAGGAATTATGCTGATAGGTTTCACAGTAAGGTTTTAAGGTTTAAAATTTACTACCTATGCCTGTTAGATTTTGTGTGTGTGCAACTGTTTGGGGAAGCAAGGGGAAAATGTGCATGTGTTTGAGGGCTGCTGTGCTGCAGTGGCACAAGGCAGGTCAAAGCAGCTCTGGTAGTAGGGTTGCCAGGCTCAGGGCCTGAGAATGATTCTGTATCTTTAAGAGATGAGAAAATTCAGCCAAGGGCAGGTTTTCTTGCAACACTGTAATGGGAAAAACCACAAGATGAAATTCTCCCTTCCCCCTGCACAATTTTTAGATACAGAAGACCTCTTCAAGAGGAATGGACTGTTTTTGTTTTTGTGTGGAAATGCGACTGTACTATGACTATACCTTTGATGGTGTATATTTCAATGACTTACTAACCTGTATCTGTTATTTCTTTATAGGAAAAGCTATTATTCTGTTGTTTGTTTGCAGGTCTGGGACAACCTTTGTCAGGGAAAGGGGTAGTGTTATGGGTTTGGGGGCTGAGATAGATGATTTCTATGAGTCCCTTTCAGCCTCTTATTTGGAACCCTGCACCTGGAGGTGGGCTCTGCAGCTGAGAAACCTGCTCTGCTGGTCAGATGAGTTCTTTTGTTAGTCTAATAGAGTGGCTAATGGGTCTGTCGAGTGCCCATTAACTGGCAAATGTTATTGAAGCTCTACAGGAGAGCCCCCTCCCCGGGGAAGAGAGAGAGGCTTGTGTTTTTAGTTGGGTCTGAGGAAAGGCTGGGAACTGGAGACACACAGAGAAGCCTCCTCCGTGCACAATGGCTATAGGATGCCTCTTGTAAGCCTCATGGAAAAGCAAGATCTATTGGACTGCTGATGCTTTGAACCCTTTCATCTTAAGCTGAGGTTGAAATGTGTATAAATAAATAAACCATATTCCATAAAGACACCACAGTCTCCACTGACCTTCTTGACAAGGAAACCAAACCCTGGGTAAGCGCAGGGACCCCCAGAGATATCTCACCACTCGGAGATTGGGTGGCACACAACAAAGCCAAACCTGCCCCACTATATCAGGCCTGGTTTTATATCTGTGTGCACACAGTGATGTTAGGGTCAAGGGCTATATTCACAAATGCGGAGTGGGTGGGACACATTGGTGGGAGAAAACATCACCATTCAAATTGTGTAAATTACTAATGATGTTCAAAAAGCTGACGACTGTACGGCACACGGTTTTTCTGGCTGCCTTGTGAAGCAACTTTGCCTTTTTCTTTCTTTCTTTCTTTCTTTCTTTCTTTCTTTCTTTCTTTCTTTCTTATTTGATTTATATCCCACCCTTCCTCCCAGCAGGAGCCCTTTATGTGGACACACACCACTTCCCCACTGCTGACTTCAGACCTTTCAGGACTGCCCACAGCAGAGTGTTGGGCCAATCACTGTCTCTGCCTGAGCTTACAGCAAAGCGTTTCCATTGGCCACAGCTGGAGGGGCAACGGATTGATCTACCAATCAGTTGCGACATCTGTCTGAAGCTAAATTTTTTAAAAAACTTGAGGTAATTTGACCAGGTTTTAAAGTAAAAAGGGGTGAAGTTGGACTAGTGCTGTGTGCCCCCATTTTCAGAAGAGAGAGGTGGAGATGCACTGGAACTGGTCAACAGGAAGTGTGTCTCTATCCTGAATTTTTCCTTGCTACTTTACCCTGAATGTTATAGGAACAGGCGCTCTGGTAAAATGGGGCTGGTCATTAGGATCAGGATACCAACATTTTTATTCTTAAGACATATATTTGGCTGGGAATGCTAAAGCTTCGTCACAGAGCACATGTTTTGTATACTTTAAGTCAGAATCATAGAGTTGGAAGGGGCCTATAAGGCCATCAAGTCCAACCCCCTGCTCAGTGCAGGAATCCAAATTAAAGCATACCCGACAGGTGCTTGTCTAGCTGTCTCTTGAATGCCTCCTGTGTTGGAGAGCCCACTACCTCCCTAGGTAATTGATTCCATTGTCATACCACTCCAACAGTTAGATGTGTTTCCACACTGTCTGTCCATACCAGTGGGCGGAGAGGGGGTGGGGATGTCTTTGCCTGGTGTGAATTGCCTGGTTGGTTTTCCTGCCCCTCCACCCATTCCCAACTCTGTGAGGTTGTCATCTGACTTCCAAGTAAATGTGAAAGATCGTAGCCTTACAGTACAGCCCTGTGTATGATTACTCAGAAGTAAGTCTTATTGAGTTCAATGGGGCTTAGTCTCAAGTAAGGGGGATAGGATTATAATTTAAGATGGCAATCCTAACCCCACTTATCTGGGAGTAAGCCCAACAGAATTCAATAGTACTTACAGTGGAGTAGACATGGTTAGGATTGTTTAATGGAAAAACATATTTAACACAAAGGCAGAGAGAGAAAAAGAGAGGGGGCAGGGGCAGAGGGAGACCAATCGCATCATGCCACCAGCAAAGGGGATAGAAAGACAAATGGGGATGCCCGTTGCTTGCATGCCTGGCCTGATGAGGGGGGGAAGCTAATCAGTCTAGGGGGGGGTTGGTGCGGGGAGCCCAGTGCAGGGGGAGAAACATTCTCACCATAATTGTCATTATCATATCCTCATACACCCCTAATTTTAACATAAGCAGCAGGTAGGCAGGTGGGAAGTGGGATGCTCCTCCACAGTAAATACCCACACAGGCATCAAACATGTTGGGCCATCCACCTGGAGAAAATCTGGGCTTAACCGTGAAATGAATATAGGTCCATTCTCAAGTCAGATAGAAGTATTTCACAAGAAACTATGGGCAACTGATGATGTTGTGTGCCTATGGATTAAACAAACAGCGGTGGGCTAGAGCCAAAGTAAACAGTAATGTGTACACAGCCTTGGTCTGAGGTAACTTCCTATGTTCCTGTGGCTGTGCTGTCTGTTGTATAAACCACGTAAGTCTGTCTTCACAGTCCAAACAAATCACCTGCCTCCCCACAAGCAATGTGCAAGGGCTGCCTAATCCAAATTAGGGAAGGAACAATATTGACATACAAAATTGCCTGCCATCTTGTGCCTTTTTTGGGATAATACCACTTCCCAGGAATCCCAGACTGTACACTAAAGCAAGGTACAGGGAGCGCATGGAGTTTTTATATGGACAGGCTGGCTCTTTGTTATAGGAGGAGAGGAATGCAGAGTTTTATCACAGAAGTAATTGACCTACAAGCTAGTTTTGATTAGTTGCTCAGTTTGTGGAAACTTAGTTTAGCATATCAGAGAAGATTTTTAGTAAATGTTGACTTGGAAAAAGTTTGGAAATTCTCTAATAAAAGGTGCAATTCTTTTAATTTTGTGTGTGTGTTGACATTACAGATACAGCAACACATTTATCTTAAACATAGTATACATCACATTTTTATTTTTGTTCTTCTTGAAGAAATGAGATAATTTTAAAATATCATAGATATTTTGTTATCTGTAATACTGATGCATACACTTTATTTCAGACTGATTTGATTTTTATGGGATGCTCTTTTAACTTAGGCAGTTTTTGTTAGATCTTATTGTGTACAGAATGTCAAACATTTTTACTTTGGCAACTGCAAGTATTGTTTTTCACACAGTGATGTTCATTAATATTGCTCAAAATCATCCTGATGGATTCATTGAAGGTCATTTTCAAGGCAGAACAAACCGCAGCTCTTACTAGGACAAAAATGGCTAGAATACTAGCATGGAATTGTTAAAATGAGAAAATATTTTATCTTCTAAACACTAAACTCCCATTTCTGTAGATAGAGATGATAAAAACCAAATTAAGGCATGTGTATAATATGTAGCTGGGTACTTATCTGAGTAAGCTGTGTTGTAGAGGTAGGCAGACTTCAGGCTTGTGAGATAAGGATATACATTGCTGTTTATTTGGATCTTGAGATCCACCAGCTGGAACCTGATGCAAAAGACATTCATGTCAGTTAAAGCATTCTAAGCACAGGAATTTGTTTCGAGTGACAGAAACAAATGAAGCTTACCGTCCTTCTACACAAATGCGCTCCTGGTCCTCCCCCACAGTCAACACCTTCATTTCAGCAGTATATTATTTTTGGGGGGGAGTAATATTATTGTTGTCATTTTATGTTGCTTTCGAGGCTTTAGGGGTTTATAAACTGCAAAATGAAACCAATAAGTAAAATCCTGAAAAACCTGTCTGAAAAGAAACAAATTTTTTTTGGGACCCAACTACCTGAAAGAGTGCCTCTCCCAATACTGTGCTGCCCATGGACTAAAAACCATCCAGGAAGCATTGTTAGAAATTAAATCATTTCCAGAGACCCAGTTGATTTCCAGAGACCCAGAGCAGGGGCTTCCCAGTAGTGGCACTTTGCTCTGGAATGCTCTCCCTCCTCAGATTAGACAGGCAAGATGCTGGACAGGTTCCAGTGGCAGGTGCAGATGTGTCTTTTTAATGGGCCTTTGACCAGCAGGAGTAATTTTATGAACATCAGATAAAATGAGTTGTTTCCTTGATTTCTAATTGTAATTTTAATTATATATGCTGGCTTTATTATGTGTGGTTTTGAATTTTTTTCTTTTAACTGTAACTCACTCTGAGACCATTCGGGTTAAAGATAAGGGTGGAAGATAACTTCCATGGAAGTAAAAGAAACAAAATAAACACATTTGGGTATCTTGGCAAGTGAAGAATCTTTCATACTTCCAACTGTCTTAAATATTAGAGGTGTGCAAGAAATTTTGTCTATTCAGTTATTCCATTCGTTTTCATTATTAAAACATCTGCCAGTTTGCTATTCATTTGCTAAACTCAATTTTTTAATCATTTCATTCATTTTTGTGATTCCCCTTTGTTTTTCTTTTCCATGGCTTTTAATAGGATATCCAGCTGCTTTTCTGCTGCCTATAGTGTCTGTGTTTTCCATTCAATTGCCATGAAACTTTCAGGCATTTTCCTACCCCTTCAAGGGATCATCTGTATCTACTCTCTTTATCAGCTGATTCAAGAAGCTGATACAGGTTAATAGCTTTCTTCAGTTACTTCTCTTTCAATTATTATAGAAATTTAAGCAAAGCATAATGAAGCCATCACTTAAACAAAGCATTCTTGTTGGTTCAGAGATGTTCACTGATCAAAATGGCTTAGAATTCATATCCATATAGCAACATCAAAGATGACTGTTAGATTTGCCTTATTAAAAGGTTCCTGGCAGTTGAAAAAGCTTCTGTATCTGAAATGTTCTCAACTGTTATAGGAAATACCTGGAATTCACTAGGAAGCTATGGAGATACCATTAATACTTATACAGAGTGTGACTCCTCAAAAGAGGATTAAAGACATCCAAAAGACTTTTAAGAATGTGAAAAGGAAGTGGTTGTTGTTATGAGGCACCCCTAAAAACATCCAGCTTTTGCTGTGAAAGCCTGCTCCTCAGAAGGAGGTTTTGATTTAGGCCTGGAGAGGCCTCAAGAGAGGCTGCATTACAAGAAATCAGACATACATGCAGAGCTTGGAAAAGTTACTTTTTTGAACTACAACTCCCATCAGCCCAACCCAGTGGCCATGCTGGCTGGGGCTGATGGGAGTTGTAGTTTTTAAAAAAGTAACTTTTCCAAGCTCTGCACATGTTCCAAGCAAGCTGAGTTGTAAGGGCATTTGGTAAATTCATTGTCCCCTTTCACGGTAAATCTCTGCTATGTCTCTCTTATCATATGCATTTTTTTTATAATTATCTTTTATTTTTCAGGATATACAGAAAAATGAACAGTTAATCAACAAACATGGGGTACATTGTATATACAAACAATGTTGACAATCCAATCTTGTATCCAAACCTTAATAAAAACAAAATGGCGTTTTATAATTACTTTTCACCCATTGTCTTTATACTCTGTGCCCTTCTATAAGTTTCTCTGTGTTAGTGTGAAAGATAGACCCTCTCCATAGCGAGATTTGGGATAACGGGGGAGAGAAAACTGGTAGAGTTTTGTTAATATAATCTATGAACGGGTACCACACATCGTCAAATTTGTCTGTTTTTGTTATGCCGCAAACTATTCCATCGTGTTGCATTAATTTTTCAGAAAGTGCTATTTCCCACACTCTGCCCATCCATCGTTCAGTTGAAAGGTTGTCTGCTAATTTCCATTGAAGTGAGATTTCCATGTGGGCTGCTGCTAGCAACAGGATGACCAGGTCTTTATGCACAGTGGGTACATTCAAATGTCCTGTATAGGACACCAAGGCCAAGGATGCGTCTGGAGCTAGCAATTGCCCTGTAACATCTGAGATTTTCCCAAAAAACACATTCCAGAACTTCATTACTGGTTTGCAGTTCCACTACATGTGGCAAAAAGAGCCCGCGACTTCACACCCTCTCCCAACATAGAGGGGATAGAGATTTATCTATGTGGTATAATTTTAAAGGCATCCAATGCCATTGGAAAAGTATTTTGAGAGCTGTTTTTTGGATTTTAGCCGAAGCAGTTCTTATAGGAGGCTTAGACCATAGTTGACTCCACAGCTGCTCACCCATGCCTACACTTAGCTCTTCCTCCCATTTCATCTTAAGACCTAAAGTGTTACCCATTGTGGCTGCTATAAGAACTTTATGTATTGAAGCTGCTACCCCTTTTGTCTCTGCAGCTGAGCTCGTACACATTTTCTCAAATGCTGTAAGTGTGTGTTTTGTGTCAGCTCTTTTCCCTAATTTGTATGCTAATGAACAAATCTGGGCTATATGTATCCAGTTATAGGATGTGTGTCCCAGTTTTCTGTGCAGTGAGTCCTCTGATATGGGTTGGCCTTTTACAAGTAGATCCTGAATCCTATATAAGCCTTTCTCCTCCCATCCTTTGTATTGAGCATATTTGTCTTTATCCCTGAATTCAGGAAGGTCTAGGAAGGGGGTGAGAGGAGAAAGGCTGGGTGATAACGTTTCCCCCCACTGTTTCCATACCAAAAAGGTTGCCTGTAGGAAAGGGTTAGTAATCTGTTTAAGTTGTGGCCATGATGGAGACAGAAAGGGCCATGCTTGAATTGAGGGTACTGATCTCTCCGCCTCCACACTGTATCTTCGGAGTTCCTAATGATATGCAAAAGCTGTTTGAGTTGGAAAGCATCATAATATAGATTTAGATTAGATACCCCCAGGTCTCCCATGTTTCTGGATCTGGATCTGATCATTGCACTTGTTCTATTGTATTTGTCCTTCGCAACAATTTTTTTCTAGTACTTTGTGCCATTTGCCAAACCACTGTTTAGGTACTGAAATTGAGAGTACCTGGAAAAGAAACAATAATTTAGGTAAAATGACCATTTTGATGGCAGCTATCCTGCCCATCCAAGACAGTTTCAGATTCTGAAGCATCAATAACACATCATCAGCAAATAAGTTAATGGTATGATCCTTACCTCCATAGAATCATAGAATAGTAGAGTTGGAAGGGGCCTATAAGGCCATCAAGTCCAACCCCCTATCCTAGATGCCCTCTATCCCTGGATTGAGCCTTACCCCTTGTGCTAAGGCTTCTATAGTAAGGGCAAATAATAACAGGGATAGAGGGCAGCCTTGTTTAGTTCCCCTTCCCAATTCTATACGGGGAGATTCTAGACCATTGGTGCATATTATTGCTGATGATTTTTAATATAGTTGGTCAATCAGATGTGAAAACGCTTTTCCAAAGTTCATCTTATGCAACAACGTCTTTAAGAACCCCCATTCCACCCTATCAAAGGCTTTAAATGCATGAAGAGATACCAGAGCTGCTGAAAGTGTGTTAGTATTGATAACATGTATAATATTCAGGACCCTGCGTATTGAATCTGCAATATTACATCTTGGCATAAACCCAGATTGATCTGGGGATATAACTTGTCTGATAAATACATTCAGTCACTTAGCCATTATTGAAGTCAACAATTTGGTGTCTTGATTTATAAGTGCTATAAGATGCACTTGTTATCGGTGTTGGTCATTATATTCAGCCCACAAAAAAAACACGCTTTCCAGTCCATTTAGAAACTGGCATCGTAAATTATGTCAAAGTCTGCAAACATTTCCTGACTGTGGCTTTCATTTGATATTCCAGCATCTCAAGACTTCGAATACTATGTGAAACATATGGAAGACAATCACAGTAGATGAAATTGCACTTGGTGATCCTTGAAATCATGTTTTGTGTCACAGCACTTTTTGTTGCATGTTATGAGTTTGCAGGTCAAAACCGTATGACATTTCCATTTTTTTCAACATTACTTAAATAGAAAAGACCTGTAGATGCTAATCTGTTCCAAAAAGTTAAAGAAATATCCCTGAGGTTGTGGGGCAAAATTGGCTGTGTCAATTTACATGACTATCTATTGTACCAAAAAGCACAGTATCCAGCAACCATGTTCAGAATCAGCATACCATCTTTTGTTCTCAGCAGCAGTCTTCTGCAAAATATTTTCTGTTCGTCACCTATGGAAGGGCCTTCTTGTCTACATTTATTTATTTTATTTATATAAGGCATTTATATACCACTTAGTCACTAGCATTTCTAAGCAGCGTACATAAAAATATGCCATACAGAGAAAATAAAACAAACAAAAATAATTCATAAAACTGAACATAAACCTGAATACTACTGTAAAAATGCTTGCTAGAATGAGAAAGTCTTTGTCATGTGCCTGTAGTTCATCAAGGAGGGTACCCGTCTAATCTCAGTTGGGAGGGAGTTCCACTGGCTTGGGCCACAATACTTCTGGTAGTTACAAGCTGTGCATCTGAGCCATGGTTGCCACCAACAGAGACTGTACTGAAGGCAGCTCTAATTAATGTTTATAGTCATCTATTTTTGGTAAATATTCCCATTATTAGAAATTGTTCCTTGAATTTCATAATACTTGGTGACAACATGTCATCAGAGGAAAAACAAACAACAGAAAACTGGAGGCAGGGAGAGGGGAGAGCAAATTATAATTTTCAGTGGAAATATTCCTTTTGAAATGAGCCACTAGCTGTAGGTGCATTGTCCTGCTTTTGTGCTTGCTTGTGTGCCAACACTGCAAGCCTTGAATGAATGGAATCTGTCTGTGGTCTTTCTTCCTCTTTCATCTTGGATCTACTTCCAGGTCTACTCTGACTCCAAATCCTGCTTCATCTACTGTCCAGAACATTTCAGCTTGGCCTCTTTTTAAAAACATTACGTCCACCACCTGATATTGGTCCTGTAGTTATCCTCCAGTCATTCTTGTTGCATAATCCTTATGATTAATCACTTCCCTCTACTTAATTTTCAAATATAACTGATACTGTCCTCAAGGTTTTCCAACTTACTGTGTTCTAGTTAAATGGTTTCCCTGAATATAAAGAAAGATTTATCACTTAGTGATGTCACATTTTATTAATTAATCTTTTCATAAATATTTTCAAAAGTTATGTATTTAATTAAAATGAACATTAATTTTCTGCTTTCAATTTTATCTCATTTTTCAGAAGCGGTTCTTTCAGGTGATCATTTTCCTCTGTGATTTAAAACAAGCACCTGTGTCTTCAAATCAATGTCATTATCACATTGTTCTTTCCATTGTTTCAACACTAAAGTGAGATAACATATTCCTGCAAAAGTAGTTTTTTCGTGATATCTCCATACAACTATCACAAATTCTTATTAGGCTGTACTGTAGATATAGCTGATATTTTCCCACTTTCATGTATCATCACTTGTTTTACATATCTATCATATTAACTTTTAGACAGAAAAAGATTAGACATTATAATATGCTTACATTTTTATGAACATATTTAATAATTAGAAGAATGGCAAATCTGGAAAACAAAGTTATGTTAGGCTGCCCTCTGCTGGAAACAGTTCGACACAGAAAAACAAAACAAAATATAATTTATTTACGTCTGTTTACAATTATATAGATGTTTTTAAAGCTTTTAAAAAATGTTTTTAAAGATGTTTTGTTTTAATATGTTTTTAAATGGTTGTTTTGTTTTAATATATTTTAAAGTCTGTTTTTATGATTGCTAAAGTGTTTTTAGTGCTGTTGTTTGCTGCCCTGGGCTCCTACTAGAAGAAAGTGCAGGATATAAATCTAATAAATAAATAAAATTATGTGCCAATTAAGTATTTCACTAATGGTCTGAAAGGCTATAAAATACCTGATTGAAAGTATATCATTTCATATAATTCAATCAATTACAAAAGCTTGAAGAAGTATATCATGAAAATACTGCAAAACTTAAAGTTCCACCAGAAGTAAAATAACATTATGATCAGGACCAGTGCCAAAGGGCGGCCAGGTTGGGCCCTGGCTGAGGCCCTTGCGTCCCACAGGGGCCCTTGAACGACTCCTCATTAAGGTGGGGGAGTAGTGCTCACCTTCCACAATCCACGGGAGGCTTCTTGCTGCAGATCGCAGGGAGGGAGCTTTCAGACCACCTGCCCATTTGCTCACTCCACCTACCTCATTCTCCTGTCTTCTGAGGCTGTGCGCGCTGCATGTGCAGGGTTGCCATCAACTAAGATGGTGCTGGAGGCTTTTTTAAGGGGCTGATGGTCCTACCGCCATCTTGGTTGATGGCAGGCATGTGCATGCATGTGCGCGTAGCGTACCACACATGCATGCCATCAACCAAGATGGTGGCAGGGACTTAGAGAAACCTCTGCTGCCATCTTGGTTGATGGCACCCCTGCACGCACAGCACACACAGCACGCACAGCAACAGGAAACGAGAGAAGTAAGTGGAACAGGCAGGAGCCATGTGCCTGGGGCCAAACTGTGCCCAGGGGCCAGTCATGCCTGGCACCGGCCCTGATTATGATCATTCCTCACTCCTAAATTCCCCATTGCTTCATTTTAGTCTGGTTAACAAAATAGTGAACCATATAAGTAAAATATTCTTGTAATTCTTTTAAATTATAGCAGTAATTTTAAAAAGTGCACTTATTTTCAACATTTGACATTTTGCTATTTCATTTATCATAAGAAATCATTACCACATTCTTATCTGATTGTCAGTAATATAAGAAAGTTCATCGAACACAATTCAGACTTACCATTTTCTCCTTTATATTTTCTTTCCTTATAGGAAATGTAATTAATTTGATTCCAGATCATGATAGATTCATACATAATGTACACGCCTTATTTCAGAACAGCCCATATCCAAAAATCTCCATAAGATTAACACAATAGTTTTATGAAATGTTAAATATATATTCACTAATATAGGCAAAAAAAAACAACCAGCCTTGTGGTTTAAGAACATACCTATAGCCAACAGATTAAAAAGCAGGAAAATTGGGCAGATACAATGAATGTACCAGGGGAGCAGGAGACCTGACCTCCTCTCTGAGATGAGATATTGTACTGCCCTATAAATTTGTAAAAATGCAAACACAATTTGGGTTGGTCTTTCACAGTCCAATCCACTTCCTGTATAGCTTGGAAGAATTTGGTAACACGCCTCTGGTGTGCTTTACTGAGACCTGGGTGGGTGAGCTGGAAGAGGTTGATCTGACCCAGCTTTGCCCACTTGGATACTTGGTGCAACACCAGCACAGGCTTTGGGGACAGGGGGGAGGGGTTGCTGTGGTCTACAGAACTTCCATCTCTATTATCAGAAAACCATTCTGTCTTAGAGCTGGGTGTGAGGGCCTGCACCTGGTGTTGGGCCAAGGAGACAATAAATTAGGGTTGCCGCTGGTGTACCATCCACCCTGTCCTGCCTGAAGTTGACAGACTCAGATTCGACAGGGGTGTTGTCTCTTTTTATTAAAGTGATAGACAGCTGCAGTGCAGAGTGCCTCATGTAACTAGCTACTCTTTCTAGATACTCAGCATCCCTCTCTAGCACTAGCTAAGCATGACTTCACGACTCCAAGATGTTGACTCAGCAACTGTTTCCCCCCCCCAAGTCTGCAGAAGTAGTTTGGGAGCGTGCATGCAAAAGGAGACTCCTCCTTAGCTGGGTCTGTTCCATTTCCTGCCTCAAGCGTCTTTGAGTGCAGGGCGAAGGTGGAGCCTCAGCCAGTCTCTCATCTTCCCCCTCCAACAGAAGAGGGCTGCTAACTGTCAGTTCAGGCATGGGAAGTGGAGGTGCACCCAGCTGGGAAGCGTCTGATGGGTCAGTTAGAGCTCTCACAGGGAGGCCTGGAGTTGCAGGGGCTCTGGTGTCAAAGACGGGTCAGGGAGCCTTCTAGGTCTGTTCTGCTGCTTGACCCCTCCCCATGTGATTCATCCCAGTCCACGTCCTTATCCTCTGTCTCACCCCTGCCTGGCAGGGCTCATGACATCATCATCCCCCTCCATGCCAATTCCCTCACACCTTGGGGGCTTGGGTTTATCTGGGTAACCTTCATGGAACTCTCTCCCAATGTGTGAACATCTGTAGCTGCTTCCCAGGATCTTTCTTCTAGACTGTATCCAGACCAGTGGATTAAATACTGCAGCTTTCCTCTGCACCAGTACGAGTTGAGGATCTGTTCCACCTTGTACTCCTCTTGTTCATCAACCATGACTGATGGTGGTGGGGTGTCAGGTTCCCAATTGGGGTCTGGCGGCTTCTCCAGGGTGAGCAGCGAGTGATGAAACACTGGGTGGATTTTCATGGAGGTAGGCAAGCACAGACAGAAGGCCACTGGGTAGATCTTGTTATGTAAATTTGTATAAATGTTAACAGAGATTGTCAACGATCTGAAATGTTTGTGTGCCAGTGTGTGCCTTTACCTAAGTGGCAGGCTTTTACCCTGCATTGAGATCACTGAGACTTAAGACTTAGTAAAATAAGAAAAGCTACTTTATTTATAGAAATACATAGTAGATAGGAAAGGCATACCTAGTTCTAATTAACTAAGTTGGAGGTGCAACACCTGTTTGTCAGTGACGCAGGCTGTGAGACTCACAGACAAGGTTTTTAGCAGAGAGAGAGAAACCTGAAGCAGAAGGGTTAAGCTGTGAGAACAGAGTGCCAGACAATCAAGGTCAGTGGCTGGCTGGAAGAGTGATAAGGTGGGAAACTTGCAGGAACTCAGTGTGGGGGAAGAAATGTCAATGGAGAGAGCTGTGTCTAATGTCTGCCTAGTAAAGACTCTTACAAGAAACTTGCCTGGCCTGTCTTATTCCTGTTCTATACGGCACTTGAATTCAAACCACGTATGATCTATACACGCACTCGCCAACAGGGGTTATGGGCCCAGCTTATCAGATGTGGTAGCGGGTTCGAGAGCCGGTGAAGTGGCGTTATTGCAGAGAGAAACAAAGCGCAAGTGAGAGGCAAGTAAGAGTGGGCAAAATGGCTGTAAATCTGTCTTCCGGGATGCCGATGGAGAGGCTGAATGCTGTAAACTACTCCAGCTGGAAGTGGAGAATGAGAGCAGTTCTGATTAAAGAGGATTTGAATGATGTCGTGGAAACCCCCCCTCCGGCAGCTCCTTCAGCACCGTGGCTGAAGAAAGACGAGAAAGCGAAGGCTTTTATTACTCTGGGGCTATCAGATTCACAACTGTTGCTGGTGAGTAATGAGCCGACTGCTAATCAGATGTGGGAAAAGCTAAAAGCCGCTCATGTGCAACAAACTGCGGGGAGCATGCTGTGTTTAGCACGGAAGCTTTATCAGATGCGTTTTACAGATGATGTGACTATGGAAGAGCATTTGACTGAATTTCGTAGATTAAATGCTGAGCTGCAAGATAGAGGCGTGCATCATAATGACTTACAGATGGTTTATCTCCTGTTATCTTCATTGGATCAAAAATGGGACGTTCTGGTATCTAGTCTTGAAACCCAACCTGATGGGAATCTGAATTTGGACTTTGTGGAACAGAAACTTCAACAAGAGTGGAATAGGAGACAAGAGAATAAGAAAACAGAATTAAAAGAGACTGTGTCTGTACAACACCAAAATCAAAGAAGCAAGCAAGAGACTAAAATATGTTATTTTTGTGGATCACGTGGGCATATACAGAGACATTGTTTAAAGAAGAGGAATTACAGAGACTTTGAAAGTCAGAGAGCAAGCGTGAACTTTGTTACTAAGGACAATAAACTGATTAACTCTAAATGGCTTCTTGACAGTGGAGCGTCTAATTGCCTAATCACAGACTCTAGTTTATTTTACACTTCAAAGCCGACGCAGGAGAAGATTTATCTGGCTGACGGATCGACTCAGAACGCGACTGCGAGAGGCACGCTCTGGCTGGGTAATATGAGAACTATTTTAACAGATGTATTATTGATTTCTGGTTTAAAATATAACATTCTATCAGTGAGAAAATTGGCTCAAATAGGTTGCAAAGTTACATTTGAAGGGGATAGATGTTTTGTGAGCAAAGATGGTGAAATATGCATGCAAGGGAAATTATAGAATCAAATGTTTATGGTTGAGTGCAATCTTGATAAACCCACCTGTGCATGGATAGGTATTAATAAAGATAAACATGATAATTGTTTCCATGAATGGCACAGAAAACTGGCACACGCACATTTTCAAAAGATACAAAACACCCCAAAGCATAGTCAAGATTTGAAATTAACACACTGTGAGCATGTGGATGAGTGTGAGGTATGCTATAAAACAAAAATGGCAGTAACTCCAGTAAATAAGAGCTGTGAAAGCATGACTACTAAACCCTATCAGCTCATACATGTGGATTTAGCTGGACCTTTTCAGTGCTCAAAAGGTGGAGCAAGGTTTTATTTAGTGATTGTGGATGATTTCTCCAGATTTACACATGTGTTCTTATTGAAAAAGAAAAGTGATGCAGAAGAGAAATTAAAGGCATTCATACAGAGAACAGAAACACAACATGGAGTTGTTATCAAAAATATCAGATCAGATAGAGGTGGTGAATTTACCAGTAATTCATTTAAAACATATTTGGAAAAGAAGGGAATAATACAGAGTCTCACTGCTCCCTTCAGCCCATCCTCCAACGGAACGGCAGAGAGGAGGAACCGGTCATTGCAGGATTCAATGAGAGCAATGCTAGCAGATGCTGATATGAATAACACTTATTGGGGTGAATGTATTCTGTACACTGTTTATATTCAGAACCGCCTTATGCACAGAACAATAGGCATGTCTCCCTATGAGAAACTGACTGGAAGAAAACCCAGGGTGAAACACATAGAACGTTTTGGGGCAAAATGCTGGGTACATGTTGCAAAACAGTCAAAAGCGCAGGCAGGACGCATTTTGGGATTTCAGAATTCATATTATAGAGTTTGGTTGCCTGAGAAACAACAAGTAGTGTTAAGCAGAAGCATAAAGGTGATAGATAAACCTTGGAGAGACAGTCAAACAGTGATCCTAGATAGTGCAAACAAGCAGGAAGCTGCAGATGTTCCTTTCGGGCAGCAAATTCCATTAAAAACTGCATTAACAGATTTAATACACTGTGGCAAACGTACTGTTAAAAGGCTGAGAAGTGAAGACATGGCAACACACGATACAGAAATGCCAAGTACCAGTGGTGCAGGTCCAAGTAAAATTGAGAGTGAAGAGGAAGAAATGGAGATAGATAATGTCAGGAAATCAGAGAGAAAAACGAAAGGTCAACCACCTCAGAGATTTGCATTTAATGTTACACAACAGAATAATGAAACAGATGAATATCCAGTAGAATGGGAAAAAGAAGGACCAATAGATAAAGAAACAATGGATCTAATGTGGAAGTTTTGTGTTGAGGAATGAAATAAATGTATCATCAAATAAAAGTGAACAAACATGAATCTGTGAAACTTGTGTAAATAAAGAATAAAGAGAAACTGAACTGAACTGAAAATGTAAACTGTAAGAAAACAAACAATGTACTGAAATGTATTTGTAATGAAAAGTTAATGTTGTAGAAATGTAATAATTGTAACATGAAGTTTTGTAGTCTGTAAGTCTCAGGTGGGGGCTGTTGGTCAGTGACGCAGGCTGTGAGACTCACAGACAAGGTTTTTAGCAGAGAGAGAGAAACCTGAAGCAGAAGGGTTAAGCTGTGAGAACAGAGTGCCAGACAATCAAGGTCAGTGGCTGGCTGGAAGAGTGATAAGGTGGGAAACTTGCAGGAACTCAGTGTGGGGGAAGAAATGTCAATGGAGAGAGCTGTGTCTAATGTCTTTGCCTAGTAAAGACTCTTACAAGAAACTTGCCTGGCCTGTCTTATTCCTGTTCTATACGGCACTTGAATTCAAACCACGTATGATCTATACACGCACTCGCCAACAACACCCAGGTTTGGGAGTTGGCCTCATGGCTCAGGAGGGAGAGAGCAGAGACAAAGGTGTCTCCTCTCTCTCGGGCAGTCAAAGAAGAGACGAAAGAAAGGGCAGAAGGAGGAGGGGCAGATAAGCTTCCCTAAGCATATCAGTCTGCAATGGAAGTCAATCAGTCAGAGCATCACAGGTAAAGGTAGTCAACCCTAGCCATCTGGAGGACCCTAACTCTATCTCCCTTCTGTAACATAAACAAAAGAACAAAACAGGAGTTGCTTTTGCCCCACTTCCAACAGATCTGTGCCTCTACTTTGAAGGGTCCCACCCTCCAAGCCTCCAGCTTATGGCAGGGTACTTGCATGAGCAAGTAACGCATTGAGAGCCACACTTTATTGCCCACCTGTATCTCTGGGCCATACGGATGGTGTTGGTCCACTACTTTCTTGTAGTCGGTTTTAGCTCTAGCTAGTTGTTCCTGTAACAGTTGCTGCATTGCTTGCAACTCTTGCACAAACTCTGCTGCTGCAGGGATGGCCAGATTGGAGTTGTGGGTGGGAAATGTGTGTGGATGATAGCCAAAATTGGCAAAAAAAACCCTGTGTATATTGGGTAGATGCATGCAGAGAGTTATTATAAGGTAACTCAGCCAGGGGTAGCAAAGACACCCAATTATCCTGCTGGAAGTCGACATAGCAACATAGATATTGTTATAGGGTGGCATTCAGTTTCTCTGTTTGCCCATCTGTTTGGGGTTGATGAGAGGATGACAACCTTAGCTCGCCCGGTCCAAGACAAAACTGGTGGGGAGACCATGCAGCTGGAAAATGTGCTGAAAGAAAAACTGGGTGGTCTCTTTGGATGTTGGCACACCGACGCAGGAGATGAAATGAGCCATTTTACTGAAGGCATCCTTGACCACCAGAATAGTGGTCTCCCCCATGGGTGGGTAAGGCTGTGATAAAGTCCAGGGTCACCATTCGCCATGGACCCCGCAGGTCACCCATGCTTAGCCTTTATGCATGTAGGGCAGGACTGGACATATGTCTCAACATCATGCTTTACTCTTGGCCACCAGAAGTCCTGCATGACCACTTGTAAAGTCTTAAACACTCCAAAATGCCCTGCTGTCAGCGAGTCGTGGCATTGCCAAAGAACCTTGGCCCGGGTCTCTCCTGTAGTGGTAGAGCAAACCCCCTCTCTGAGAGAATCCTGGTGTGCAGTTCTGTGGTGGCTGCTCCAACTCCCACACCCTCTTTTGGGCAAAAGGGTCTTGCTCTTGCACATGGCACAGTTCCTCAAGCTATGGATTGGAGCAAGCTGCCACCACCAACTTTTCAGGGGGTATGAAGTGACATAGTGGGAACAGAGATTCAGCGTCGTTGTATTCTGGCTTGCGGGACAGGGCATCTGCCTGGCTGTTTTGCACCTGGAGTATGTGGGTAATATGGAAGTGGAACCCAGCAAAAAACTGCACCCACCTCATCTGTCGTTGGTTCAACTTGCGGGCCATCTGAAGACTCTCTAGATTCCAGTGGTCAGTGCGGATCTCCACCTCATGACAAGCCCCTTCCAAGAGGTGCCACCAGGTCTCAAATACATCGTGGATGGCTAGTAGCTCCTTTTCCCAGACAGTGTAATTTCTTTCTGTACTAGTCAGTTGGTGCAGGGCTGAAGCCCACCCCCTTTTTCAGATAGTTGTAATAACACCTCTTTGATGGCTACATCCAAGGCATCTGTCTCCACCACCAAAGGTCGATGGGGGTCTGCATGCTGTAGTATGGGTTCTGAGGCAAACAGCAGCTTCAGTTTCTTGAAAGCCTGTTGTGCTGCTTCAGTCCAATGAAAGTGTCGAGCCCCAGGTCTTTCATGGGAATCAAGGAAGGGGGCTGGAGGAGCTTCAGCTCCCTCAGCTAGAGCAGCAAGGGGCAGAGCCAGAGGAATTTGAGACTTTCAAGGACACTGGGGGAGGGAGTGTACTTGACACTGTGCCAGTTCCCACGGACAGTCCTCCTGCTGAAGGAGACACACCAACAGAACTGTTGGGGGAATCTCTGGCGCATGCGCCAATTCCACCCCCCCGGATCCCCCTCTTGACACTTCAAATGCTTCCCCGCCTCCTGACCTCCAGCCTGCACCTATCCAGTCAGTATTGTTAGATGAGCCGTCGGAGGCAGCACTCTTTCACCCCGCACCAAACGTCACAAGAAGCGCGCCGGTCAGAGGGAGGTTCTTTGAAGGAGTGAGAGATTACGGGTGAAGACCTTTCCTATTTAAGATTGGGGCCCCCCTGACCGGGGTGCTGAGTCAACTTCCTTCATATGCTGCAAAGTATGCTTAGCAGCTTAGATAGGGATTGCAGTGAGTTAGTTTAGTTGAGTTAATGAAGATAGTTCCTTTGATGTTTCAATTACCCTAATAAAACAAGAATTGCTTTCATCCTCATCTTCGACTTGTGCCTCACACTCTGGGCAGGACAGAAACGGGCCAGGTCCTTTCAAGCGGTTAAAGGGGCTGTCGTAGTTGGCAAACCCCGGGAATCTCTGTAGGTCCTTTTTGGTTTTGGGGAAAGTGCTAAGAAAGCACACTGTGCACCTTCCCTGGGTCCATCTCAACACCTGTGGGGGTGATTTGATATGCCAAGAAGTCCAGGGTGGTCAAGTCAAACCACACTTCTTGAGCTTGGCATACAAGTGATGCTCTCACAGCCTTTGTAACACTGCTCGGACGTGCACTTCATGCTGCTTTAGGGAGTCAGAGTAAATAAGGACGTCCTCTAAATAGACTATCGTAAAGTGGTCCAGGTAGTCTCAGAAGATGTCATTAATGAAATTTTGGAAGACAGCTCGTGCATTCGATAGTCTGAATGGCATGACCAGGTATTCAAAGTAGCCATACCATGTCTTGAAGGCAGTTTTCCACTCATCTCCCTCTCTGATCTTGACTAGATTATAGGCTCCGCACAGGTCCAGCTTGTATAGATCTTGGCCATTCACAATCACTCCACCATTTTGTTGATGAGGGGCAAGCGGTAGCTGTTGGGGATGGTGATCTTGTTCAACTCCTGGTAGTCATGACAGGGATGTAGGTCCCCACTTTTCTTCTTGATGAACAGCAGCAGGGCCCCAGTGGGAGATTTGGATGGTTGGATGAACCCTCACTGCATGTTGGTGTCTAGGAACTCCCTCAGCACCGCCAACTCCGGCTCCAACAAGGAATATATATGCCCCAAGGGAATGCTTGCCCCTGGGATCAAGTCTATGGCACAGTCATAGATATGGTGGGGTGCAGCTGATCCACTTCCTTCTTATCAAAAACATTCTGGAAGTCTTTGTATTTTGTAGGCAGGGTAGTATCTTTGGGCCAGGGCATGGCCGCCAAAGACACTGAGGTGGCCATCTCTGGAGGCTGGCAGTGATGCTTGCAGTAATCCAATTGGAAGGTCACTATAGCTTTTCTCCAGGAGATGACTGATCATGTTGGGGCAGCCAGGTCATCCCCAGTACCGCTGGGAATTGAGGCAAGGCAGCTTAGGTAGAATAACATCCTTTCCACATGTCCCGATATCTCCACTCATAACTTAGTCGTGGCCTGAGTGACAATACCCGATGTCAGGGGCCGCCCATCTATCGTTTCCATGGACAGCGTTGTCTCGAGCTTGAAGATTGGCATGCTGTGCTTCTTGGCAAAGCCCAAGTCCATAAAGTTGTTGGATGCACCCGAGTCCCCTCAAACACCTGGATGTCTTGACCCGATGGCAAGCCTAAGTGGACTTGCAGATGTAAGGTGGACTTTGGCAGGAGAGGCTTAACTTGAAGTTGCTGACACATGGTTGATCCCAGCTCACGGACCTCTACAAGAGCTGGGATTTGAAGTTTTCCTGCACTGGGGCCTTTTCCGACTTGGAGAGGCATGTCTTAGCCAGGTGCCCCACCTTCCCACAATATAGGCAAAGCCCTTCTTTCTGACACTTCTCTTTCTCCACCTCTGTCAGGTGCACCCATGCATGGGCTTCCCCATGGTGGTGTTGAAGTTCCCATGCTGGGGAAGGTGTGGGTGTGGGGAAGAGGTATGGGAGGCAGGGTTCAAGCAGCCTCAGCATTGCGCTCCTGGTGATGACCTTCAAGTCAGCTGACTATCTGCAGACACAGCTGGACCAGCTCTGGGAAAGTATGCAGCTGTGGGGTGCATGTGAACTCATCCAGGATCTCACTGTTGAGGCCATTATGGTATAAGTTCATTAAACCAAACTCATTAAAATCCATCTCCTGAGCCAGAATACAAAAGGTGTTAGTGTAAGTCCCGATGGAGTTTTTCCCCTGCTGCAGGTTTCCCAGTTGGCAGGACATGGTGTCTTTCTGTTGGGGGTCTTGAAAGATCTCTGCCATAGCATCAATTAAGTTTGTATACTGAGTCAGTATGGGGTCATTCCGGAGCAACAATGGGGTGGCCCATTGGGCAGACTGTCCCTCTAGGAGGCTGATGACAAAGACCACCTTCAATGAGTCATTAGGAAATTCTGACTGCTACACTCACATGTAGAGCTTGTACTGGGCTATGAACATGGCAAACTGCTCTAGCTTCCCACCATAGCTGGTGGGCATGCCCACCAGCATCTTGACTCAGGGCACTGACACGGGCTGGATGAGGCCCTGTCCCTGCTGTATCGTATTCATCTGAGCCCCCAACTGAGTCACTTGGAGGCATAAGGTCTGGTTCTCAGTCCGAAGGGACTGGGTTTTGGTTTGGAGGCTCTGTAGTTCCGTTAACAAGATCTCGGAGGCTCTCTGGTAGTCCTCCCCTGCTGTGCCACTCGCTTCCATTCCTTCCATCATAGGGGCGTCGGTTGGAGGAGGTGGTGGCTGAATCAAACTGTCCTGCCCGAAGTTGAGAGACTCAGACTCAGACTGGACAGTGGTGTTTTCTCTTTTTATTGAAGTAATAGACAGCTGCAGTGCAGAGCACCTCATGAAACTAGCTACTCTTTCTAGGAACTCAGCATCTCTCTTGCACTAGCTAACCATGACTTTGCGACTCCAAGACATTGACTCAGCAACTGAGTTTCCCCCCTGAGTCTGCTTAAGTAGGTTGGGAATGCACGCACAAAGGAAGGCTCCTCCTTAACTGGATTTGTTGAACTTTTAACCTCAAGCGTCTGAGTGTGGGGCGAAGGTGGAGCCTCAGCCAGTTTCTCATTTTCCTGCTACAATGGAGGGGAACTGCTAACTGTCAGTTCAGGCATGGGAAGTGGAGGTGTGCCTGGCTGGGAAGCATGTGATGGGTCAGGTTGAGCTCCCACTGGAGTTGCGGGAGCTGTGGTGTCAAAGACAGGGGTTGAGGCACCCTCTAAGTCTAGTCTGTTGCTTGAACCTTCCCCAAGTGATTCGTCCCAGTCCACGTCCTTTTCCTCTGATTCATCCCCGTCCAGCAGGACTCACTAGAGCTGCAGTGCAGAGCACTTTATGTAACTAGCTACTCTTTCTAAGTACTCAGCATCCCTCTCTAGCACTAGCTAAGCGTGACTTTGCGACCCCAAGATGTTGACTCAGCAAATGTTTTTCCCCGCCCTGAGTCTGCTTAAGTAGGTTGGGAGCGTGTGTGCAAATGGAGACTCCTCCATAGCTGGGTCTGTTGAATTTCCTGTCTCAAGCATCTTTGAGTGTGGGGTGAAGGTGGAGCCTCGGCTAGTCTCTAGTCTTGCCGCTCCAATGGAGGGGGGCTCCTAACTGTCAGTTCAGGCATGGGAAGTGGAGGCCTCTAGTGATCCAGCTTGGGACTTCATTGCCTCCATGATGACCATGGGGCTATCTCAAGTTGTCGCCGGTCCACCTCATAGGGGACTGCACACCCTCAACTTGGCTTTTGCTCCTGATGGAAGAAGGGGTGGTCTGGAGATGAGGGGGACATAGGCAGACCATTTCCTGGTAAAGTTTAGATTTATGGCTCCAGTCCTCCCCTGCAGGGGTGGTGGTCAGATTAATTTGGTCTGCTCCCAGAGACTAATGGAATCCACTGGATTCCTGAACGCCCTTGTGGAGTTCCTAGTAGATAGATCAGGTGAATCTGTTGAAGCCCTTGTCACACATCAAGTTCTTAACATGGTTGCCCCTGATCACCTTGGTACACCAGTAAAGTAAGAGCAATGAAACAGGCTGGATGACGGCTAGAGCGCAAGTGGCAAAAGACATGCTGTGAGGCTGATCGGGCATGAGTCAAACATCATAACTGTGCCTGCTGTGTGGTGGTGAGGGCGATGAAGGCCCACTTCTCTCCCACCATCGCATCCTCAAGTAGCCATCCAGTGGAGATTTTTTGTATTGTCAGGGGTCTGTTGACATCAACTCCAGGAAATAGAGTTTTAGACCCTTCGGAGGCCCTCTGTGAATTGTTTGCAAGGCACTTTGGGGGTAAAGTTGCTCACCTCCATAGCAATCCTGATGAGCCATCCACATCTACCGTAATGTCCAGTGAGGTATCCAGTGCAACATCTGCTGCAACTTCTTGGGATCGGTTTCAGTTGATGTGGCCTGATGACATGGACAAGATGCTTGTGACGATGGGCCCAGCAACATGTCCTCTTGACCCTTGCCCTTCTTGGCTAATTAAAATTTGCCAAGGGGGTATGACCGAGTGGATCAAGGGTGTAGTCAATGTGTCTTTGTGGGAGGGAGTAGTTCCAGCCACCCTGAAAGAGGTAGTGATCTGACCGCTCCCGAAAAAGCCCATTCTGGACCCATTGGTTTGTGACAACTACCGTCCAGTTGCTAATACCCCCTAAAAAGGGAAAGTGATCGAGAGGGTTGTAGTGCAGCAATTGCAAGTACTCTTGGATGAAACAGATTATCTTGACCCATTCCAGCCAGGGTTCAGGTCTGGTTATCGGAGTGAATTGGCCTTGGTCAAGCTGATGGATGACCTTTATTAGGAGGACAGGGGAAGTGCAACCCTTTTATTCCTATTTGATTTCTCTGCAGCTTTTGATACTATTGACCATGGTATCCTTCTGAGCTGACTTAGTGAGATGGGTATCAGATGGGTATTTAAAACTGTTTTATAGTGGTTTTGATCCTACCTCCAGGGTTGTTTTCAAAGAATAGCATTGGGTGTTTGTCTTTTGATCTCCTTGCAGTTGTGCTGTGGGATGCTTCAGGGTACCATCTTGTCCCACATGCTGTTTAACATCTATATGAAGCCCTTGAGAGCTGTCATCAGGAGATTTGGGGCAAGGTGTCAGCAATTCGCTGATGATACACAGCTCTATTTCTCTGTAACATCTGAATCAGGAGAGGTTGTGCAAGACCTGGACCAGTACCTGGGCTTGGTGGTGGGCTGGATGAAGGCCAATAAATTGTGTCTGAATCCTAGCAAGACGGAGGCACTATGGATTAGTTGTTCCGAGTTCAAGTAATTGGTTAGTTGTCTGCTTTGGATGGTGTCATACTCCCTCTGAAAGAGCACGTTCATAGTCTGAGTGTGCTCCTGGATCCATCTTTGTCGCTAGAGGCCCAGGTGACCTCAGTGGCTAGGAGTGCCTTTTACCAGCATCGGCTGGTAAGACAGCTGTTGCCTTTTCTGGACCGGGATAGCCTGACCACTGTTGTCCACGTAACTGGTAACCTCCCGGCTGGATTACTGTAATGTGCCGTATGTGGGGCTGCCCTTTAAATTGGTCAGGAGGTTGCAGCTGAAAGAATTGCACTGGCTGCCCATTAGCTACCACACTAAGTTCAAAGTTCTGGTTTTGCTGTACAAAGCCCTATACAGTTTGGGACCAGGATACCCGAAAGATCATCTTACCCCTTATATACCCAGACGATCACTACGCTCTGCAGGTGAGGGCCTCCTGCAGATACTCTCTTATCAGGATGTCTGCTCTGCACAACATAGGAAGCAAACCTTTAGTGTTGTGGCACCTATCCCTTGGAATTCTCTCCCCTTAAATATTAGATAGGTGCCATGTGTGTAATCTTTTCAGTGCCTACTGAAGACCTGCCTCTTTCAGCAATCCTTTTAAGCAGAGACCTTATCCCAGTCTGTGTCTGTGTTGGAACTGCTTTTTAAGATGTTTTTAAAAGTCTTTTTTAAAAACAAAATATGTTTTTAAAGATGTTTTGTTTTAATATATTGTAAAGTCTGTTTTTTAGATGTTTTAGAGTGTTTTTAGTTTTTAGTTTGCTGCCCTGGGCTTCTTCTGGGAGGAAGGGTGGGAAAGAAATCAAATAATAAATAAATTAAATATAAATTTAATACTATTATTTATTTTATTGTTTTTATTTATTAAATGTATATCCCACCCTTTTTCCTAGTAGGAGCCCAGGGTGGCAAACAAAAACAATAAAAACACTCCAATGAATGAATGAATTAATGTCATATGGGGTTTCCATGAGATCTTAGACCCCTTACTCTTTGGGGGAGCCATATCCCAGTGGGGTCCCTATGTTTCCAGCATACTACAAACCAATAAGCATGAAAGGGGAGTGTTTTAGCCACTGAGAAAGTTGAAATTAGTGTCAATTGCAGGCAAGCCTTTATGAGTTCCTACTTCTAAAACCCAGGACAAGTTGTGGAACATGAAAATTCTGTAACTGCAGAAGGAGAGACAGTGAATCCTGATGACACCATTTATATTGAGCATTCATCGTGATTTGTGATTATAATGTTATCAGGCAGATTGTATGCTATCACAGTTTAAATACCATTTGTGCCTGTAAACGTTTTGGAGTGTTCATACTCCTTCATTTGGAGTAGGTGCATGTTCTGTAGTTTCCTGCTAAAATCCAGTAACTTTTCATACCACAAACATTCCAGGGTTGTTTTTTGTCCCACTTTTGTTGTGCTACAGCACAACAGTGCCCCACCAGATAGCAATAATGTGCTAACATTGGAGAAGGATTGCAGAGCAATTAATAAAGCAGAATGATGTGTGGAGGGTCCAGATTAAATGAACCACTAATGCACTACTATTGTGTCAATGACATGTTGCAGAATACAACCACCAAAAAAACACAAAACCTGCTCTGAGGGTCCCTCAACCGTTGGGGCTAGCTAAGGGTTATGCTACCAGTCACCAGAGTTGTTCATTATATCCTTCCCAGGCCAGAACTGTTGGATGGATGGCTATCAGCACGCAACCTGAAGCTTGTTGTAAAGCAAAACAAAACAAAACACCTAAGCACTGGTAAGATGTCTCAGATCAAGAGGTAAAAGCAAATGATCATGTATTAGATAATGTTTAGATATGCTGTTTTCTATGACATAGTTTAAGCTGTCACTTGAAAGCTTGCTGCATATTTAATTCCATAAAAGAATGTATTTTATTCATTCCTTAGCTACTTGTTAGCTCAAAAGACAAGCAAACAAAGCTACAATTGTCAGAAGACTGTTGCAAACAGCAGATGGCCCTGTTTTCAAATACATTTCTACAGGCACTGAACAGAACACTGTTATTTCACTTTGCCCAATTTTCACAGTGATGATTTTACCATTTGGCTTCTGAAAGATTTTTGCAAAATTGAAAAAGTGTCCTTATTTGCAAAGGGTTGGGGAGAAATGTGAATTTAAGTGGTACCTTTGGAATTTCTAATTCCAACAAAGTGTAGTGTGCCCATGTGTATTCCTCATGCATATTAAGTAAATACTGATTGCCTGCTGTATATGAACTGTTCAGGTTGCATTCCTGTACAAACATTCATAGGAGCAAGTTCCATTGTACTCAGTGGGGCTTACTTCTGAGTAGCCATGTAAAGGATTGTGCTGAGAGAGTCAGACAAGAACAGTAATGGGATAAACTAATGCAAGTATAATAAAGTGGTGGAATATAAAGCATGAGCCACTACTACACTATGATGTTTTATATTGAACATATTATATAGTCATATTATATGGTGCTTGAATTAAAGTTAAAAAGAGAAGGTCTTGCCCCCCTTACCTATTTGACAACCCTTTCAGCTTCTGTTTTTAGAAGATAACAAGGGCCATAATTTGGCTAAAGAATAAGGGGCTGGGAGTCAGTTAGTGTCAATATAATTAAGGGCCCCTACCTTTCCTTCTGTAATTCAAGCACTGGCTGTGGGAATAGCTGCAGGCAGCTACCTTTTCAAGAGTAATATTTTGAAGTATAGAAGTCCTATAGGTCATAAAATTAACATGATATCCTATCAGTACAAAATCTACCATGGATGCTATCTGATGGGTGCAATTTGGCCAAACTCTGATGAAGGATGAATGAGGTATAGCGGTTTAATATTTTCGCTTTAAGGTGTAACGTTTCATCCATCCCACCATTTTGGTGCCCATCTAAAACTTAAATGATTTTTCTCCTTGTAGCAGTTTAAAGGGTGGGGAATCCTTTTCAGCTCAAGGGCAACAAGGATGTAGACATACTGGAATGGATTCAGAAGATGGCAACAAGGATGATCAGGGGACTAGAAACAAAGCCCTATGAGGAGAGACTGAAAGAACTGGACATGTTTAGCCTTGAGAAGAGAACACTGAGGGGAGATATGATAGCAGTTTTAAAGTACTTGAAAGGTTGCCACACGGAGGAAGGCCAGGATCTGTTCTCAATCATCCTAGAGTACAGGACATGGAATAATGGGCTCAAGCTGCAGGAAGCCAGATTTCAACTGAACATCAGGAAAAACTTCCTAACTATTAGAGCAATACAACAATGAAACCAATTACCTAGGGATGTGGTGAGCTCTCCTACTCTGGAGGTATTCAAGCAGCTGGACAGGCACCTGTCGGGTATGCTTTAATTTGGATTCCTGCATTGAGCAGGGGGTTGGACTCGATGGCATTATAGGCCCCTTCCAACTCCATGATTCTATATTTATTCATGATTTATTACTGCTAGTGTTTGCTTATGAATAGAATAAAATAGCATTTATTGCATTAGTCAGTAGACCATAGCAAAATACAACTGTAATATGCTGGTACCCATCAGCATCTTATCAAATCTTATCAAATGTTTATTTGCCTGCAGTTGCCCATTATGTATAATGTGTGAAATGGCCAAGGTGCACGGATCTTTTTATCCTAATATGTATTGTCCTGTATACACAGACAAAAGTTTGGTTTAAAAGTTGCAAAATGCTGCCTATTACCAGTATATGTATTTCGCTCTGAGATCCAATGTTTTTGGGAGACTGAATGTGTCAATGATTGTTCAGAGACTGTGCATTCTGTACAACCCCCCTTGCATTTTCTTCAGCTTTTTGTTTGACTACCTGTTCAGTTTATGTGCATGTTTTGTATGTTTAGAACACTGCATTACTAACCTATGTCTTCCTTTTCTGTATTTGCTTATGTGTAAAAGCTTCCACCCTTCATTTCTGCATGTAAAATATAATGTATGAATACATGTTGGGAAAAGGTCCCTCCAGCATGGAGCTCCAGGCAGTGTACACGGTTCTTCCCCTTCCCATTATATCTTCCCAACAACCCTGTGTGGTAAGTTAGGATGAGCGAAAGTGACTGGTCCAAGAACACCAGGGAGCTTCATGGCTGAGGATGAACCTGAGGGATGTTATCACCTGTGATTGCTGTTATGACTGTGCATAACTTTTATATCACTGATCTTTTGAAAGAAATGTCACAGAAACGTACCTCATGCATTTCATAGTATTTTGCTTCAACTCCTTACATTTACCCCCCCTCAATGCCCAGATCCCTTATCAGCCAACTGAGGAAAACACTTCATGTATCTGAAGAGGTTGGACTCTCCGGCATTATCCTGTGCACGTTTAAAGTTCCACTATAGTTAAATGGTGCTTACTCCCATTTATGATGCTTACTCCCATTTCAGCGGGGGCAAGACACCGCAGCCCAAATCTGTTCTGTCTTTCGGGCACCGCAATATGCTTGTGTTTGCTGAAACAAAAGTTAACAAGGCTATCCCGCTGGAATATATAAACATTTTATGTTTTGATGCACATGGCCATGACCAGAACCAGTGAGCGCGCTGGAAGCGGTGGTTATCGAAAGCCGCTAATTCTTCGCAGTTTTCTTTGTGTGGAAAAAAAATCCGGTTGGCGGGGAGCGCCCGAGGTGTTTGCTGCAGGAGGGAGCCTCCCCCTCCTACACACGCGCCCCGTTTGTGCGCGTGTGTAAGAGGCTGCGCTTCGCTTCATGACCTTGGGCGGTGGGCACCTGTTCCCCGGGCTCGGAGGCGACGGCATTCCTTATTCCTACGTTTCTCGTCGCTTCACTCTGCCTCTTCTGCTGTGCCTGCGAGGGAACTTTCGCCGCCGCCTCAAGTTTGTTGCGGGTCAGCTGCCGGCGGCCACCTGCACTTGCCATTGGCCAGAGCGCGCTGTGGAGCGGCCGAGAGAGGCACTGGCAGCTAGCGCACAACAAGGAGCGGGGCTCGAAGGCGACGGGAGGCAGTGGCCGGCGCTTTTGCTTCACCCCACCCCGAGGAACAAGAGGTGGCTGAGCTGTTCCCCCCTCCCCCCCGCTTCAGAGGCATCCCGGCTCCTTTTCTCCCTCTTCCAGCAAGCTTGGCAAACTTGAGACATCTTGGGCTTGAGAGCGGGGGCGGCTGTTTAGTTGTCCTCGCTCGGACAGACTAGGACGCACCATGGCGCCTCCCACGCAGAGACTGTAGTCGAAAAGGGGGAAAAAGCCGCCCCGCTTGTGTCCAGCCCAGCTGAAACTGAAGAGAAACCCCGCTTGCCACGCCAGCATCTCTGCTTTACAGGTGAGGGGTGTCGAAGGCGGGAAAACGCAGGTGACTCTTGATTGCGCTGCCTGCCCAAGGACTCTTTTGCTACGCTAATGGTGCTTGTCCTGAGACGGCTGTGACTCCGGACACTATGTGCTCTGAATTTAGGTTAACTCCCCCCGGTTAAGCAAACTTAAAGTAACAGGGTTGTAAGAAAGAAAAAAGTGCGGTGGCGCCTCACAATCGAAGGGCTGATTTGCCAAGATGCTCCCCTCCCCTTTTCTATTTTATACACAAATATCACTTGCATGTCAGAAAGAGGAAGCATGCAGATGGCATCTAGTACTCTATTAGCCCTATTCAGACGACTCAGAGTGTATGTGGGGTCGGGACTGCTGCAGCCGTACACATGACAACTCTGTATTGATGATCAGATAAAGAAGCTAGACTGAGGCTAGGGTTTGGGGAAAGCAACCCAGGCCTCACCAGGCAGGGGCTGAATAGGTCTTATTTAGCTATGCAGATAGGTGATGGGAAGCACTTTGTGTGGTGTGTGTGTGTGTGTGTCATAAAATCATAGAATAGTAGAGTTGGAAGGGGCCTATAAGGCCATCGAGTCCAGCCCCCTGCTCAACAGAAGAAACCAACTTAAAGCATACCTGACAGGTGGCTTTTCAGTTGCTTCTTAAATGCCTCCAGTGTTGGAGAGCCCACCATTTCCCTAGGTAATTGGTTCCATTGTTGGACCACTCTAACAGTTAGGAAGTTTTGCCTGATGTTCAGCTGAAATCTGGCTTCCTGTGGCTTGAGCCCCTTATTCTGTGTTCTGCACTCTGGGTTATCACACTACCCTCTCCACACTTTGATAGAAGGTGTGGAGTTTCTAGGCCACATGGACAACCTCGTCTCTTGCCACATTCTCCTGATGCCCGCATGTTCAAACTCTGTCGAAGAAATTCTCTTCATGTACCAATGTATACATGTGGTGCTCCTCCATGTGAGGAGGGACTTTGACCCAATAAGGGACTCTCCTTATATAGAGGGGCTTTTTGCACATACATGAGTATGCAAATAGAACTGATGTATCTTTCACATGTGGACTTTGGGGAATGTGATGGCAGTGCTTGGTGGCAGTGGGTGGTGAGGCTTGCTTGTGTGGCCCCACAACCCTCTCTACACCTGCTTTCAATGCACTGCTTAGTCAGTTGTCAAATGAGACATGTATGCCACACATGACTTTTAAGCAGCGTTCCCAAACTTCACAAGAGGATAGTCACTGTGGGTGAAGTGGTCTTGTGAAATCAGCTGTTTTTATTTGTAGGCACCTGGAGCACAACAGCCTCCACATCTTCAAGGAAAGTGTCATTCTGACTAATCTGACGACGTAGGCTTTTGCCTATAAAAGAGCATTCTGTAAGAACCCCCGGCTAGCTTCCAAAGCAGCACACTTTCTGCTGCTTTAGGTGTACACTTTGCCAATTTGTCCCTGGGTTTTCACTTGCTCCCCTATCCACTGGGACTTTTTCTTCATTAAATGGAGCTCTTCCTAACAAAGGGTTGTTGTGAGAAAGAAAACTTCTTGTCCCCTGTCTCTTCAACCCTACCTTTCAAATTTCATGCAGGACTGTCTTCCACTCAACATGCCTTTTGTGCATATTGAGGGGTGGGCTGTCAGTCTGGGTTGTTTTGTTGATAGTTCAGCACTGGGTTTTAAATGCCTGGCTAGCTTAACATCCCATACAACTGCTTCTTTACAGCTGAAGAGAGATAAAGAGAGAGAAACTTTTGAGCATATTTTTAAAACATTTTGGTTTTTTGTTTCATGGAATCCATATATTTCTAGCTGAAAAGGGACTAAAGGGAGGACATTAATTTGTAGAAGGGCCAAGGCATTTAAACATGTGAAGTAATTAAAAACAAGAATGGTTGGAGCATATCTTTCTCTTACGTGATTATCCTATCCCCATATAACAACGATTAGAAAGCATGGGTTCCAGGATCAAAAACAGGGATTTCAAAACTTTGAGCCCCAGAGCCTCTGTTTTTAGAAATTAAACCCTGTCTGTATATGCTGTAGTAGTCTGGTTCTCTGTATCAAAATGTATTTGTGTTCTTTAACTTTTAATCGAAAAGTATTACTGTATGCGATGCTGCTCTATTGTAACATAACTTTGTGATTTTAAAATTTGTTGTAAATGAAATTGTATATTGTTTTGTTATTATATGCCTCTTTAGGAGACTGTAGTCCTGAAAGGTGGCTTAAATTACAACAATGTATCAAATAATATTTAAATAATAAAATATTTGAAATAATGAATAAATACATCTCAAGTAACCAGGACAACTAAAACCATTTCCTTACAAATACAGAGGAGTCTCCATTGCCAATTGTGTCTCTTTTCCTAATCCTCCCTATGCCCCTCCTTTACATTGATAACAATAACAAAAACAACTGATGTTGTTTATTTACTTTCATGAGACATAACCCAAGTTCTACAAAAACTGTTAAGAGTTGTAATGCCTTCTACAATGCACTGTGAATTATAGTTCTATCCTATATACTAATAGTGAACTCATTCTCTGAATGTGGATCAGCAGACTTGGGGGAACTCCAAAGTTTGCAGAAGTACAATAAAATTGTCCAATGAGGACTGTGTATGCTCAGTGAGGACAGAATGCTACCTGGCTATTTGGAAGGTGGGGCAAAGGGAGGGCAGAAAACCAGGGAGATGGAATGGAGTATTCTGGAAAAGGGCATGGTTGACTACCTGGAATCCTGAACATACCACTCCACATTGCACCATTTTGTTCCAGGCTTCATTGGTTATAACTCTAATAACTGTATTACCAAATCAGCAGGCTTTAATTCCCCTGTCATTCCACTGGCACTATTATCTTCTGTATATGCGGCATAGTCCTTACCACGTGTAGAGTTAACAGATAACAACTCTGAGGAATCATATACAAAATCAGGATGTAATGGAATGCATCCACTCTTTTCATGACCATTTATAATTGGTGCACAATCACATGAATAAGTGAGTTGGACATAGCACAGAATTGTATGTGCCTTGCTTTGCTAGAGATAACTATCAGGGTGGCAAAATGTCAGTGCCTACCGCCTCATGGGACTGCTGTATTGGAACTCTTGCATATCAAGCAAGTGTAATGTTTCTCTATTATAGATTGTTATTATTGTTGTTTGGGGGAGGGGTGTTGTCTCCTGCAGATTGATAGGTACCTGGAAGGGCGGAAACCATTTTGAGATTCGGGGAGGACATCCTCTGAGATCGGTAGGAGGCGATTTGCAAGGATCCTTGCAAGGATTTTACCTGCGGTACGAGAAGAGAGATACCTTGATAGTTCCCACAATCTGTTCTATCACCCTTCTTAAAACGGGAGATAATTATGACGTCCCTAAAGTCTTCTGGGATCTCCTCCCTCATCCAGATTTTTTCGATGAGCTTATGAAGTTGTTGTGTAAATTCAGACCCACCTTCTTTAAAGACTTCAGCAGGAATCCCATCAGGTCCACTAGCTTTGTTGTTTTGCATTTGATTGATGGCTTTACTGACTTCATCCAAATGAGGGGATACTGCAAGCTCATCTTTAGTTTGTTGTTGTGGAATTTGCAAGAAGACTTCACCAGCCACAATAGAGTTACGATTAAGGAGGTTGTGGTAATGCTCTTTATCCTTAAGAAGTTTGCTATCATCCACTGAATGTAAGGGATTTGATTGATTGATTGATTGATTGCATTTGTATACCGCTGCATAGCCGAAGCTCTCTGGGCAGTTATTACAATTAAAACATTAAAAACAAATATACAAATTTAAAAACATATTTTAAAAAGTATTTTAAAAACATATGCTAAAATACCTGGGAGAAGAGGAAAGTTTTTACCTGGCGCCGAAAATATAACAGTGTTGGCGCCAGGAGCACCTCGTCAGGAAGATCATTCCATAATTTGGGGGCCACCACTGAGAAGGCCTCTCCCTTATTGCCAGACTCCCAGCTTCCCTCAGAGTAGGCACCTGGAGAAGGGCCTTTGATGTGGAGTGGAGTGTACATGTGGTTTCATGTCGGGAGAGGCATTCCATCAGGTATTGTGGTCCTAAGCCGTGTAAGGCTTTATAGGTTAAAACCAGCACGTTGAATTGAGCTTGGAAACATACAGGCAGCCAATGCAAGTGGGCCAGAATTGGTTTTATATGTTCGAACCATCTGGTCCCTGTTTCCAATCTGGCCACTGCATTTTGCACAAGCTGCAGTTTCCAAAACATCTTCAAAGGCAGCCCCACGTAGAGCGCATTGCAGTAATCTTGCACTGTAATTTGTTGGTCCATAGATGGCCTTTGTGGCATTAAAAAAGCCCCGTGCATCGTGAGCATCTGCAAAGTGCTGGATTTCTTGAGCTTTCTTTATCCACCAGGCGTTCTTCAGTTCTCTAGTTCTTCTTTGGACCTCAGATTTTGCACTGGCATAGATTTTTTTCTTAGTAGTACAGTTAATGTCTTTCTGCCATATCTGGAAGGCTTTCCTTTTCTTATTGATCATATGTTCAATCTCACTATCATTCTCATCAAACCAATCCAGATGTTTCTTAGTTTGGTATCTAATAGTTTGTTCACATGCTGCGATAATGGATGTCTTTAGTTTAATCCAGTGTTCCTCCACATTTTCAGGGAGTTCCGTTGGTAGATGTTTCTTGAGAGTTGTTTGAAATCAGGCTCGCTTAATAGGATCCTGAAGGGCACGGATGTTCATTTTACGCCTTGGTTTTCTTCCTTGGAGCCTACATTGAGGAACAGTATTAATGGCCATAGTGGATCGAATTAATCGGTGATCTGTCCAGCAGTCATCAGCAGTCATCATGGCCCTAGTGAGGAGTACATCACGACGATCTCTGGCATGGACAATTATGTAATCCGGGAGATGCCTGTGTTTTGACCGAGGGTGCTTCCATGATGTTTTAAATTTATTTTTCTGGTGAAAGAGTGTGTTTGTAATAACAAGATTATGCTCTGCACATTTAGTCAGAAGTAGAATTCCATTCAGGATGCTATTGCCAACTCCTTCTTTCCCAATGGTTTCTGGCCATAAATCAAAATCACGCCCAACTCATGCACTGAAATCACCCAAGAGGATAGTTTTATCCTCCTTAGGTGTCTCTGATAAGATGGTGTCCGGCTGGTTATAAAAATTTTCCTTAATGTCTTCATCAGCATCTAATGTTGGTGCATCAGCACTTAGAATAGTTGCCTGCTGGTTTTTGGCAAGTTTTAACCAGAGAGTTGAGAGTTCATTAATGCCAATAGGAACTTCTGACAAGAGCTTCACAAGATTATTTTTAATAGCAGAGCCTACCCCATGTAAGATCCTCTGTGGCGCAGAGTGGTAAGCGGCAGTAACGCAGCTGAAGCTCTGCTTATGGCCTTAGTTTGGTTCCAACGGAAGGAGGAAGTCATATCTCTGGTAAAAGGGGTCGAGGTCCACTCAGCCTTCCATCCATCCATGGTCGGTAAAATGAGTACCCGGCATATGCTGGGGGGTAAAGAAAGGCCGGGGAAGGAACTGGCAATCCCACCCCATATATACGGTCTGCCTAGTAAACGTTGCAAGACGTTTCCCTAAGAGTCGGAAATGACTCACACTACAAGTGCAGGGATACCTTTACTTTTACCCCATGTATTCATCATTCTTGTTCAGGCAGTTCTTTCCTGAAAAAGGTGTAACCTCCTTCTTCTTTTTCTGGACCTGAACTTCATGGCACGACAGCTTCAAGAAAAATGCCGGGAGCAGAATCGACCTTTATGTATGGTGTTATTGATCTGACTAAGGCCTTTGATACTGTGAATCGAACCCCTCTCTAGACCATCCTTCTGAAAACTGGATGCCCTGATAAATTTGTGAATATTTTGCGACTCCTTCATGACAACATGACAGCGACAATTTTGGATAACAATGGCTTTCAGAGCGATCCATTCAGAGTCAGATCAGGCATAAAATAGGGATGTGTCATTGCTCCTACCTTATTTGCTATCTTCATTGCTATGATTCTACACCTTATTGAGGGGAAACTTCCTAGTGGTGTGGAAATCACATATCGAACAGATGGAAAGCTTTTTAATCTCAGTAGGCTGAAAGCAAAAAGTAAGGTAATGTCAACCTCTGTAATAGAACTTCAATATGCCGATGATAATGTAGTCTCCACACATTCAGAGAAAGATCTTCCAACTATCCTAAATGTCTTTGCAGAAGCGTATGAAAAGCTTAGGCTGTCACTTAATATATAAAAAAGTGCTTCATCAACAGGTGCAAACTAGTCCCTCTGTAGCACCATCAATCCAGCTTAATGGTGTGATGCTGGAGAACGTTGATCACTTCCCCTATCTGGGCAGCCATCTTTCTGTAAAAGCTGACATCGATGATGAAATTCAACATCGTCTAAGGTCTGCGAGTGCTGCATTCTCCCGAATGAAGCGTAGAGTGTTTGAGGATCGGGATATTCGCAGGGAGACAAAAATGCTTATTTACAAAGCCATTGTACTACCGACCTTACTGTACTCCTATGAAACTTGGATCATTTATAAACGCCACTCCCAGCTTCTTGAAAGATTCCACCAACGCTGCCTCCAGAAAATTTTGCAAATTACTTGGGAAGACAGACGGACTAACGTTAGCGTTTTGGAAGAAGCAAAGACTACCAGTGTTGAAACAATGATCCTTCAACATCAACTTTGCTGGACTAGCCATGTTGTTCGAATGTCTGATCACCATCTTCCAAAGCAGCTACTTTACTCCCAACTTAAGAATGGAAAACAGAATATCGGTGGACAGCAAAAGAGATTTAAAGATGTTCTTAAAGCGAATCTAAAAAAATGTAACATGAACATTGAGAACTGGGAAGTCTTGCCCCATGAACGACCCAAATGGAGGCCGGCTATTATCAAAGGTGCTATGGACTTCAAAGAAGCATGAATACAGGGTGAACGGGACAAAGGAGCTAAGCGGAAGGCACATCAAACAAATCCTCATCGCGACCATTTTCCATCTGGAAACCTATGTCCTCACTGTGGGAGGCTGTGTGGATCCAGAATTGGCCTCCACAGTCACTTACGGACCCACTGTTAAAGACCTTATCTTGGAAGACAATCTTACTCGGCCACGAGTGATCACCAATGAAATGAGGTACCAGAAAAGCACATTGCATAGTCAAGCTCTATTCACATGGAGGATTATAGCAGGGAATAAACCTTTCCTTGTTCTTCAGACACTTGCTCGGGAACAGATCTGCGGGGAGCTGTAATGAGAAAGTTCAGGTCATCTTTCTCTCCCACCACAAGTCTTCAATAGCAGAGCAACATCAGCACTGAGCAAGGGGTTGGACTCAATGGCCTTATAGGCTCCTTCCAACTCTACTCTTCTCTTCTGTTATTCTAAGTTTCTTTAGTGTCCTTTTAGCTGCATGAGGGATAAAGCATTGGTATCGTATTGGTATCCTGATGGATGGCTGCACACAATGCTTCTAAAAGACTGACAAAATGCTTATGGTGTATCTGGGTTGGGGAAAGGATCAGGGAGAAGTGTCACACTGTCTGTTTCAGTCTTCCTCTGTCTGAGAGTAGTTAAGGACATAAGAGCCTTGCGGGATTAGACCAAAGGCATATCTAGACTAGTATCTTGTTCTCACAGCGACCATCCAGATGCCTATGGGAAGCCCACAAGCAGGACATGAGCAGCACAGCACTCTCCCCAGCAACTAGTATTCAGAGGCATGCTACCTCTGACACTTTAGGTAGTACACAAGCATCATGACTAGCTGCCATTGATAGCCTTATTCTCCATGAATTTGTCTAACCTCCTTTGAAAGGAATCCAAGCTGGTGGCAGTCAGTACATCCTGTGGCAGCAAATTCCACAGGTTAACTATGCGCTGTGTAAGAAGTGTCTTCTGTTGTCTGTCGTGAATTTTCCAATATTCAGCATCATTAGACAACGCTGAGAGATGAGAGAGCAAGCAAAATGTCTCTCTCTACCTAGTTTCTCCACACCATGCATAATTTTATATACCTGCATTATGTCCTCTGTTATTCACTCTTTTTCCAAACCAATGGATGGTGCTGGTGGCAGTCAAGAAGACATTGAACTACTTAGTCTTCCCCTTGCAAGTGTTTCAGGAAGAACATACAGAAACATTAGCCTGAGTAGGGTGTATTAGTGGAGCCCCTTGCCATCCACAAGTGCATGTGTCCTAGGAATACATCTGAGGTGAATAACAAGGGGTGGGAGGAGTCTCCTCAACTGATTTATTTATTTATTTATTTATTTTGTTTCATTTTTAAACCGCCCATAGCGAATAGCTCTCTGGGCGGTGTACAAAAAGATTAAAATACAAAATATCATAATAAAATAAAATAAAATAAATATCATAATAAAATAAATATCATAATAAAATAAAACTGATAATTATCAAGGATAGCAGAGGCACAGCTTAAACAGGCACAGCTTTTATTGAACAATGGTGGTTGTTAAGTGAAGCCTTGTGCAGGTGTTCTCCTGAATTGTGTGAGGAGAGAGTGGGATGCACTAGCTAACCTTGGCTCCTCCATCACATCCTTGTCACTGGCCCCATCACCAAATGTCTGCAGCAGGGAGTCTGCTGTACTTATGGAGGCTCCCTGCATGTCTTAAAACCCTGATTGTGCACCTCCAGCATGAGGAAGACATTGATGCAGCAATTGTGATGGAGATAATGGATCCAGCTAATGTGTCCCTGCTCTCCCCCTAATCACCATGAGAAGAATGCCTGAATAGGGGTGAGTTTTGCCAGAAATTACGGTCCGGAAATTACAGCTGGTACAAAATGCGGCAGCGCGCTTGATTAAGCGCGGTCGTCGTCGTGACCATGTCACGCCAGTATTAATAGATCTTCACTGGTTACCTGTTGTTTACCGGGCCCAATTCAAGGTGTTGGTGCTGACCTTTAAAGCCCTATACGGTTTCGGCCCAGTCTATCTGAAGGAGCGCCTCCAGAATCACCAATTATGCCGCCTGACAAGATAAGCCTCGCAAGACCTTCTCTCAGTCCCACCAGTGAAAACAGCTAGACTGGTGCGGACCAGAGAGAGGGCATTTTTGATCGTGGCCCCCACCCTCTGGAATTCCCTTCCTCTCGATCTCCGACATGCTCCCTCCCTGACAGGTTTTCGCAAAGCCTTAAAGACCTGGCTATTCAGGCGGGCCTATGGAATGGGGGAGGATTGATTTTTATGTGGTTTTAACTGGAATTGTTTTAAACTGATTATGGTTATGTTATAGGTTTATTATGTTGTATACTATCTATTGTTTTTACCATTGTAAGTCGCCTAGAGTGTCCACTAACCTGGACAGATAGGCGACCAATAAATAAAATTTATTATTATTATTATTATTATTATTATTATTATTATTATAGTATCAAAGAGACATAGAGGTGCCAACATTTTTGTTCATTCAGGGCCTCCATTGTTGCTGGGGTTGGACAGTTGTTTTGGGCTCTCCATTGATTACGTGAGAGCATTTTAATGGATGCCATCTTTGTTATAGGTGTGATATTTGCATCACTGGGAGCAGGACTGATTTCTGACTGAGAATAGGATTCTGATCAATTCCCTTGCCATGTCCCTAAATCCCTCTTTTTCTCCTTGGGCTAGCAGATTCCCGATGGTGCAAGATTCAAGCTGGTAGTTGCCTCCCACATGTCCAAGGGTATCATTACACTGGCATGCATTTTTTCATTTATGTAGTATTGTGCTGCGGTGGAACAAGGATTTTTATTAGCAATGCTAGGTTGTCTAGTAGCTGTAACAAAGGATATGGCAGTGCTGTTAGTTTACAGCAGCCTTCACTAACCTGATGTCCTCCAGATGTGTTGGACGTCAACTCTATCTGGCCCTCAGGACTCTCCACAGGCCACACTCCAGCCTCAGCCTCTCTCCCCAGCCCTACTTCATAATCTTATTGAGTGTTTTTGCCTGGCTGGAATGTGTCCTTGGAGTATGATAATGCCTCTTGGAGTCTTGGTTGCCTGGATAGAGGATAGATCTATGTGAGTGTGCATTGTACAAACTATCTTAATGGAGAAAGGTAAAATTTACATTTGTTGTTTTGCTCTTTTTTGCCTGTGTGGTGTAGTGGTTAGAGTGTTGGACTATGACCTGGGAGACTAGGGTTTTAATCCCCACACAGCCATGAAACTCACTGAGTGACCTTGGGCCAGTCACTGCCTCTCAGCCTCAGAGGGAGGCAATGGTAACCCATCTCTGAATACTGCTTACCATGAAAACCCTGTTCATAGGGTTGCCATAAGTCGAGATCAACTTGAAGGCAGTCCATTTCCATGTGACCCTGGGAAGGTTGCTCAGATGAGAAAGTGGCCCTCAGTCTGAAAAATGTTTCGTATCCCGGGACTTGTAGAAATCAAGGGACTTAAGTCTATTAAGTTTCATGAATTTACTCTGAGTATGACTCGCAGAGCAATCCAACTCAGGGGAAGGCAGTGGAAGGGGGCCAACAGGAAGCTCCGCAGCATCCATTTGCCATTTGGGAGTTGCTGGGCTGACTGACCATCAGCTCAGCCAGGAGCTGTGTGCAGGAACAGAAAAGAAAAAGGCAGCTCTCACAAATACCCCTACTAGTGAGTAAGTACTCTTCATTGACTTCCATTATAATTATTTTCTTAGACAGACCTTTTTCTTGGCGTAACTTTGGCCCGGATTTGGCCTGTAGGAGTGCTCAGAATGGGAGTTGGATGTTGTGTAAGTCCCCGCCTCCAACATGCCCCCAGAATGCACCTTTTTCAAGCCTTATGCTGACTTCCACCATCACCCCTTCCACCAGGGTGGACTTCCCCTGCAGACCCCCAGCTGAGCCAGCAGGGTCCCAGCTCTGCAGTGACTGAGTTGGGGTGAGAAGCTTCTGCTGGTGGAGAGTTGGATTGCACCCTTAGCTGGATATCACCTATATTCTGATGAAGTTCATGGGGAAGCTTCCAACAGGAACAGGGTTTCCATTAGGAACAGTCTGTGTATCTGTATTCTCTTCTGAGAGATGTCCATACAGCCTCCCCCCTCCTGTTTCTGAAGATGTAAAACCCCTGCTTATTCTTGTAGTAGTTGAGAACTGTGGATTGACAACTGTCATGCCCTGTGAACTGATATCATAGTTTTGTTGTGTTACCACTTCTGTTTAATTGCTGACTGGGTTCATGTGGTACTTTGTTATTTTATGGTTGATGTTTGTTCGGTGTTTTAAAGTTTTGTAAACTGCTGTGATTTAAAAAAACACACAATGGTATAGAAATATTTTTAAATGAAATATCTGTTGAGTGTAAATAAATCCAGCTATGTCTTGTGGGACACATGATTTCAGGCCCTTGTCTGCAAGGTTTTCAACTCACATAATATGCAAATTCATTCTAGGTTTATCAAAATTACTGGAGATTCTTAGCTCTGCTCAGCAAGGTCAGTTAGATCAGAAAGCTAGGGTAGTGCCTTGAGAGAAAACTGTTGTTATTCAGCAACTTGGTATGGTTAATAACAAGTATGGAGAAGTGAATGCCTAATGCTTTCTCACTGGACAAGCCGCTGTGTCCTGATTAAAAGAAATGTGCCCATTGACTGAGTTCTGTATTTAATGCAAGACTGAAACTGAAAGCTAGCTGTGGGCTTCATTTTTCCTTGTAAACACTCCTGAATGCCTTGTAACACAATTTGGGAAGATTGCGTGCATAATTAGCTGTGTGTGTTCCTTTTGATATGCATGCAGTATGGGATGCAAGTAACTGGATTCAGGAAAATAATAAACTGAGCAGCCAGCCTATCTGTGGTCTTATGATGCTGAATAGCTTGTTTACATCTTTCAGGCTCGAGTTAGAAATGCCAATTGATTGGTTGTGGTGTAGCCTTTTTAAATAAATGAGTATGCAGCATAGTATGGACAATATTTTCTCATGGTGCTGTTTCTAAAAATGTGCACTCTTCAGCAATGTGTTCTAGTTTGCTCATGCAAATTAATATTTTATTTCATGTTTTTAAATAGTAAATAGTAACACCTTGTATATTTTAATAAAATTATGGCCTGTGTTTGAAAACATTTTGCCTAGCAATGTTTCATTATTGGATAATTTTGTTTGTGGAACCCAGTGCAGTAATGAATTTTATCTTCAGCATAGTGGTTTATGTCTGTATTTGTCCATCATGCCCAAAATGAGCAGCTGTTATTCAGTATTCTGTGTAATATGACTAATTTGTCTCTTAGCTTGTTCCCACCAAGCAAGTATCTACATCACATGACAGGAACTAATTTTGGTGCTGATTCGGTTCAACACAATAAATAAAAGAGAGAACATAGAGACTGTGTAGAGTGGAAATGGCAGTAAAACACAAAGCAAAAATAATAATCATAGCTCATTATATTTTTATGTTCCTGGGTGGTATTCAACAAAATAATTGTGCTAGTGAAAGGATTAGCAGTAGCACAATGCAATTTTTCCTCTTTCTCCCCTTGAGCACTCATACCATCCCCAGATCTGCTCCAGAGGATTGGGGAAAACCTCAGAACAGATTTAAGGGCTGCATGGGGGTAGGAGATGGAGAGAATGTTCTGCTGTGCAAGCAGAAATCATTGCACTGATGGAAAGTTCACCTTAGTGCTATGTTGACTACACCCTCTGTTTTTATAGTGCGACAGTTGCATCAGGGTCCTGCTTCTTGCCGGGCAACAGATGCTGTAAATAACACTAGATGACCCCAGCTTTTGCTGTTATGAGAGAGGGAGAAAAACACTCTATCCATTTGTTCCACATCATGCATAATTTTACAAACCCCTATAATGCCCCCATTTACTCATCTTTTGCTTCTGGTCCCACCCACCACTGGGATGTACACTCCTCTCCCCAATGGGCTGAAAAAGGCTCCCCATCTCTGTTCTACGGCATGAATACTTGCCAAATTTTCCAATTGATCCAATGATCTGCATTTTATTAACACTGAGAATGTTCAGGATTTTTTAGATAATGGTGGAATGCAATTTCAAGTAGCTGGCCTAGCTATGCAGGCACTGTTATTCCTGTACAATCATGGAATATAGTGGTAGAAATTTAGCCTTATTTCAGACCAATAGTTTTATCACTTCATCATTTAACTCCTTTGGATTATCTTATCTCCTTGAAACATAAGCTGGCTCTTTTTTCTTTGCAATATTTATAATGCCTCATATTTGAAAGGCAGAATATAAGACCTTCTTAGGCAAACTGGGAAATATTTGTTGGTGGGGCACTTTGTTGAAGTCAAGTGAGTTTCTTTGCTGTTGTTTCTGTATGGTGTTACATAAACCCACAAGGCTGTATGTGAAAAGTGAGTTTGTGCAATTGATTATTTATTTGATATGAAATAGAGTAGCTGTTACCACAACAGAAACTCTTAATTTCTTTGCAGAGGGCTGATAATCAATTACGTTAATGTCCATGCGCTTGGATGCAATGCAGCGGACTTTCCTGAAATAGGCAGTCCATGGGCATTCCTCCGTCATGTGCCAAGCCCCCTGTCTCCTTACCACCCAACAGCACATCTACAAACCTGTGCATGTGTGGGAATTAAAGAAAAAGATATATGTTTGTGTTCTGTTCTGAAAAAGTGAGCAAAAAGCAAACGACCATTATGGACCAATCACTGAAAAGGGGTCGACTTAGCGGAGTGGCCAATGCTAAAGCAATTTAGACCAAAAAACCCTCCACACGTATGGATGCTTGATAATCAGGTTTTCACAATAATCTGACCACAAACAGCACATGTATGGAGCTCGAGGCCACCAACCTAATATAGAAAATGTGGGTTTTATGGTTAGGTATGGATGGGCCCTCAGTGCTACAGCTTCCTTCAGCTGGGATACAACCCATTACTTGAAGACTATTGGTTTCACAATCCTGTAGGAACACAGGAACATAGGAAGCTGCCTTATACTGAATCAGACCCATAGTCCATCTAGCTCAATATTGTCTACATTGACTGGCAGTGGCTCTCCAAGACAGAGGTCTCGCCCATCCCTAGTTGAAGATGTGGGGGATTGAATCCAGGACTGTCTGCATGCAAAGCAGATGCTCTTCCACTGACCTACAACCCTTTCTTTGTGTTTAATACTCCTAGTAACATATATGTGTATTTTCAGAGAGTCCAGATATCAGAAGATTTTCAAAGTACAGGAATTATAAAATCCTAACAGGATTTGTGAAGAAGTCAGCTCTAGTTCTGAATATTTCTTGTTTCTGCCACTCAATTCTATAATGCCTATACGCAGCATGTTTTGGCATTGCTATTTTCTTAACACTTGAAATTTTGGGTCATACAGATGTTCAAAAGCATATGCTTTTTTTATTTTGAGTCAGTATAATCATGTTAGAAACTTCATGAATTACCAGAACCATTTTTATCACAATTCTCAGAGCTGCATTAATCTGCTAAACTGATTAACTAAAAATAAAATGAGTACAACAGCATTAACCATAAAACGCAGAAGTAGGTGGTCTGTACGAAAGTATGCTTTCCATTTTAAGCCTAGAGTAACAATAATGGTAATACAACACTGCTCATGTGACAGCTAGACAAAGAAGCCATTATGTGTGGCTAGCTGGAGATGCAGCCTGCTCGAACCTATATTCAGACAAAACTTGGCAGAACTAAGGTTAGAAGTACACTTTGTTACACACTTCCTTCTTCCAGATAGTTACAAGTTCCATGGATAGCACTACTGGTCTTCAGTTCCTTGGAATGAGAAGACACTGGACACTTGCAGTATCTTGGTAATATTTGCTTTATTAACAAATATACAGATAAAGACTATTGGAATTTAGAATCAAGTAGAGCCCTAAAAACTAGCAGATTTCCAGTGAGCAACTTGTGTGGCCACCCCTGAGGCTGCTCCCTTTGTTCCACCTATAAGCTTTCAGCTCTCTCTGTGCTTCTGTCTCTGTCTCAGTTTCAAACTCCAGAGTTAATTGTTTCTCACACACATATATACACCCAACGGGGCACTGTTTTAAGACTACTACCCTGCAAGTGAATTAGCCATTCAGAGGACTATCCATGGTCATTAAGAAATATTAATGTTGTTTAGTCAGTACCCAGACTGACACTGATCAAGGCAGCCAAGCTCATAACAATGTTAAGAGATCAGTCACAGATTAAACCAAAGGAGTCTAGAGCAGCTTTAATTATACTGTTCATAGTGAGATAATGGGTGCAGATCATGTGTAGTAAGCCAACCTGTGACTTACATTTTAATTACAGCTTTCTTTTTGTACTCTTTAATTTGATACTGTCTTCATTGGCTTACAGTGTCATAGATAAAGCAATAAAGGCATTATCAAAAGAAAGAACAGAGCTTAGAAAAGTTACTTTCTTGAACTACAAGTGGCCATACTGGCTGGGGCTGATGAGAGTTGTAGTTCAAAAAAGTAACTTTTCCAAGCTCTGAGAAAGAAGTTAAAAAGGAAGCTATAACTTTAAAATGTAAGGTATTATTGTACTTTGCTTTGTTCTACTTCAGCTTTCCTCAACCTGGTGGCCTCCAAAGGATGTTGGACTACAACTCCCATCACTCCTGATCATTGGTCATGCTGGCTGCAGATGGTAGGATTTGCAGTCCAAAACATGTGGAGTGTGCCAAGTTGGGAATGGCTGCTCTACTTTCTTTTTATTCTCACAAAAGATCTGGTCTCAGGGTAGTGTTGTTTAATTTATCCTGCCATTTCGAGCACTTGTATTTTGGATGGCATGTTTAAAAAGTCATCATATGCTTCCTCACATTTATTCAATCAAAGTATCTTGAATATCACCTAACAATGCTTCCAAAATGATAAGTGGTAGTCCATCTAGGGGCACAGATTTATGAAAGCAAGTTTCTACTTGCATCTCCCTAGCTGGTTGAGAATTTGTGTACATTTGATATCTGAACCTACAAAACATCCAACAAAGGTTGCTGGTGATGAGATTGTAGAACTAGCACCAGTTACCTTTTATAGGGAGAGGCAGAAGGGGAGAACAGAATTCAGTCACCCTCAATTCCCTAGAAGGATAATTCACACCATCCCCAATGATTATCTGATTGGGACCACGTATGAGCAGAAGTTTATTGCTGTGCATGCACACAGTTGGATTGGAGTCACTGAGTTTATATGGCATAAGCATACATATGTCATTTGGTTTTTATGATCCTAACTTCCTTTCTCTGAAATTTTCTTACCCATGGGCAAGATGTAAAGAATTTATCCTGTATGTAGTAGTAATCTAAGTTCTCAGTAGCAACAAAGACATTATACCCCAGGCTGTTGACGGGGCTTGTTTGTGTTATTTCAGGGAGTGGTTAGTCTGGGAGCATCTACAAAAGAATATATTAATTGCTAGGAGTCAGAATGGTTTTATCAAGATTAAGTCACACCAGGGCAATTTTATCTCCTGCTGCTAGAGTCTGAGTGTGGCTGCCCCATGTGGTGAATGACTGAACTGCAGGTGGCAGATTTCTCAATGAACAACCTTTTAGGCTGCCTTTGATCACCCAGGCTCACCATTAGACAGGGATTTCCTAAGTTATTATTTATTTATTTATTTATTTATTTATTTATTTCATTAAACTTATAGACCACCCCATAGCCGAAGCTCTCTGGGTGGTTTACAAGAACAAGAACAACATCAGAAATACAATACACATATGACAATATAAAACATTAAAAATTTAAAATGTTAAAAATTAAAACAGTTCCAACACATACTAACTTAATTAAAATGCCTGGGTGAAGAGGAAAGTTTTAACCTGGCGCCGAAAAGATAGTAATGTTGGCACCAGGTGTATCTCCTTTTTTTTTTTTTTAATAATTTTTATTCAAATTTTTCAAAAGACAAACAAAACAAAGTCAAAAAACATAACAATACAACAAAAAAATAAAAATAAAATAGTTGACTTCCGATTTGTCGCAGATCAGCTATAAGTATATAATATACATCAAACCTGTCCCTTAATATATACATACATGATCACTTTTCTCCATAGGCTATTTTAGTTAATCGTCAAATCCCAATATCATCATTTTATTTTGATCTTTCAACAAAAAGTCTAAGAGAGGCTTCCATTCCTTAAGAAATGTGTCTGTCGATTTTTCTCTAAGTAGACATGTCAATTTATCCATCTCTACTAAGTCCATTAATTTCAATAGCCATTCTTCCGTTGTTGGTGTTGATTCCATTTTCCACTTTTGTGCATATAATAATCTTGCTGCTGTAATCATATATAATATTATTCTTCCATATTTCTTTTCTATTTGTTTATCCATAAAACCCAATAAAAAAAATTCTGGTTTTGACTGAATATTTATCTTTAGAATTTTTTGCATCATCCTACCTATCTGTGCCCAAAATGATTTTGCCTTTTTACACAGCCACCACATATGATAAAATGATCCTTCTTGTTGTTTACATTTCCAACAAACATTAGAAACATTACTATACATTTTTGACAACTTTTCTGGAGTCATGTACCAACGGTACATCATTTTATAGAAATTTTCTTTAAGATTATAGCATAATGTAAATCTCAAGCCTTTTTTCCACATATTTTCCCATTGATCCATTTGTATGTTATAACCAATTTTTTTTGCCCACTTTACCATACACTCTTTTACTTGTTCTTCTTCCATATCCATTTTCAGCAAGAGTTTATACATTTTCGCAATTATATTTTCATCATTTGTACACAAACCTATTTCAAAATCAGATTTACTTATTTCAAACCCATACATTTTCTTGTCCATTTTATATCTTTCTAACAATTGTAAATAGGCAAACCATTGAGAACTATATCCTTCCTTTATCAGTTGTTCTCTCTCTTTCATTATATATTCTCCATGTACGTTTTCTAATAGTTCTTGATAAGTTAACCATTTCTCTTTTCCAGCCATTTCTCTTCTGTAAAACGCTTCTTGACTTGAGACACATAATGGTATTTTCGAATAGAACCTTGGTTTATATCTATTCCATATTTTCAACAGAGGACGTCTTATAAAATGATTATTAAAGTCTACATTTACTTTTACTTTGTCATACCATAGATATCCATGCCATCCCCACTTCAGGTTATGGCCCTCCAAATCCAATAGTCTTTTATTCCTCAATAAAATCCATTCCTTTATCCAGACTAAACAGCAGGCAGCAAAATAAAGTCTCAGATTTGGTAATCCCAGTCCTCCTCTTTCTTTGGCGTCTTGTAGTAATTTAAATTTAACTCTTGGTTTTTTTCCTTGCCATACAAATTTAGAGATATCTTTTTGCCATTGTTTAAAAGGTAAATCAGAGGATATTACAGGTATTGTTTGAAACAAAAACATCATTCTCGGTAATACATTCATTTTTATCACAGATATTCTACCCATTAATGACAATTGTTGTTTATCCCATCTTAACAGATCTTTCTTAATCTCTGTCCATAATTTTTCATAATTATTATGAAACAACTTTGAATTTTTATTTGTCATAATGATACCTAAATATTTCAACTTTTTCTCTATTGTAAAATATTGTCCATTAACTCGTTCTGTTCCCTTAAAGTTAAATTTTTCACCAACATCTTTGTTTTTTTATTGTTGATCTTAAATCCTGCTAACGGTCCAAATTCTTTTAATTTGTCCATCAATATATTAATTCCTTCCAAAGGGTTTTCTAATACAAATTTCAAATCATCAGCAAATGCTCTCAGTTTATATTCTTCTTTTTTTATCTTTAATCCCGAAATCCTTTTATCTTGCCTTATATCTCTAAGCAGCACTTCTAAGACCAGAATAAATAGAAGGGGAGATAATGGACATCCCTGTCTTGTACCCTTTTGTATTTCACATGAATCCGTTAAATCTCCATTAACAATTATCTGAGCCTTCTGAGATGTATAAATCGATCTAATCCATTTTATAAAATTGTCTCCAAAATCCATTTGCTCCAAAACCTGAAACATAAATTTCCAATTCAAATTATCAAATGCTTTCTCAGCATCTAAGAAAATCAAAGCTGCTTGTTTATCATTTCGTTGTTCTAAATATTCGAACACATTCAAGACATTCCTGACGTTGTCACGTAATTGTCTTTTAGGTAAAAACCCCGATTGATCTTCCTGGATAAATTGTTGCAATATTATTTTCATTCTTTCTGCCAAGATCATTGTAAAAATTTTATAGTCATTATTCAATAGAGATATCGGCCGATAATTTTTTGTTTTAGTTAAATCTTGCTCCTCTTTAGGTATTAATGTTATGTTAGCATTTTTCCAACTATCCGGTATCTTTCCCTCTTGCAAAATAGAATTCATTGTATACTGTAAAGGTAGCAAGAGTTCTTCCTCCAAACATTTATAGTACATTGCAGATAACCCATCTGGTCCTGGCGCCTTTCCTGATTTAATTTTATTTATAGCTTCAGATATCTCTCTTGATGTGATAGGGCCATTAATAGCTTGTCTCTGAAAGTCTGTAATTTTAGGCAAATTCTGTTTAGATATATACTCTTCTATTTTTTCAGATGGGATTTCCTGACACTTGTACAATGTTGAATAATATTGATGAAAAATCTTTTTGATTTTTACATTATCTGTCAGGATCTCATCTCCTTCTTGTATCTTTAAAATAATATTTTTTTGATGTTCTTTTCTTAATTTATATGCTAACCATTTCCCAGGTTTATTTGCAAATTCAAAAGTCCTTTGTTTAGCAAAATTTAGTTTCCTTTCAATTTCTCTAACTGTCAGCATTGATACTTGATTCTGTAACATTTTAATTTGATTTACAATAGAAACTTTAGTTGGATTCTTTTTCAATTCTTCCTCTTTTTGTTTTATTTCTTCCAAAATTAATTGCATTTTCTGTTGTTTCTTTTTTTTTAATTCAGAGTTACATTTAATAAAATATCCCCTCATAAATGCCTTACTTGTATCCCAAACAATATTTTCATTTGTTCCTTTATGTAAATTATATTCAAAAAAACTCTTTTAATTTCTTCTTACATTCTTGTACTACTTTGTCATTCTGTAATAAAGATTCATTTAGTCTCCATCTAAATCCAATATTTTTTTTTAAAAAAGTTAATATCACAGGATTGTGGTCCGAAAAAGTTTTTGGTAATATATCCATTTTAAAAATATATTTCACTAGATTTTTAGACATCCAAATCATATCAATCCTCGAGAATGTTTTATGTCTTTCTGAAAAATAAGTAAATTCCTTTGCGTTATCATTTATATATCTCCAGGTATCCACCAATTCTAAATTTTCCATCAGTTCAAAGCAAATCTTCGGTAATTTACCCTGTGTCTCTTTAATATTTTTTTCAGAAAGTCTATCAATTTTTGGTGAGATTACCCCATTCCAATCACCCATAACACACCAATGATCATATGAAAACTCTGACAATTTTTCCATAAGTCCTGTGTAAAACCTTGTTTTATCTTCATTGGGAGCATAAATACCCACTATCAAAATTTTTATGCCCTGTAAAGTAATTTCAACCCCCACAAATCTACCACTATCATCCAGTAATATCAATTTAGGAAGCAATTGTGGGTTAATGTAAAGAACAACTCCATTTTTTTTTTGATCCAGCCGAAATAAATTCTTCACCCAAATTTTTACAAATCAAATATTTGGAATCTTTCTTCTTAATATGAGTTTCTTGTAAACAAATTATATCCAATTTTAATTTTTTTCAAATAATGAAACACTTTCTTTCTCTTCTGCGCCGTGTTGGCTCCATTTATATTCCAAGTTAGATATTTGTAATCCATCTTTACGCGTGTATTTTAAAATGTACCTGATGCTCCCTTTAATCCATCATCTTCCTTCCCCTCCTCTGCATGTTCCTCTTGACTTTGTTTCCCAGGAATTATATCCATATCTTTGAGTTTATCTTCTTCCATGTCTTTTGAAGCTTTTCTCAAGAAATCCCTTGCTTTTTGAACAGTATTCAATCTATATTTCTGTTGTCTGAATGTAAAAACCACTCCTTCTGGAACATCCCATCTAAACTGAATTTTGCATTGCTTAAGTTTTTCTGTAAAGAAAGCATATTCTTTTCTCTTACGTAAAAGTCTAATAGGAATTTCTTTCATCACCAGTATTTCCTTACCATCAATTTTAAAGGTATTGTTGAAGTGTTGTTGTAATACCATATCTCTGGTCGTCTTTTTTATAAAGTGAACAAGCACATCTCTTGGAATTTTTTTCATTGTTGCATATCTGGAATTAATTCTATAAACTTTATCTATTTCAAATTTCATCCGATCTTCATTCAAATCCAGAAATTTTACTAAAGCATTAACAATTTTATCTCTGATGTCTTCACCTGTTTCCTCAGGGATTGCACGGAATCTCAAACAATGTTCTTTATTTCTCAATTCAATCACAGCCATGTAGTCCAAATTTTTTTCTAATTCCAGATTTAATATATCTGTTCTATTCTCCAAGATTTGTACCTTTTCTTTAGTATTTTTTGCATCCTCCTTTATTTGCCCAATTGTCCCTTTAATCTCATCCACTTGTGTTTTAATATAGTCTTTTATATCTATCAATTCAGTTTTCATTTCCTGTTTTATATCACTAATCCCTTCCATTATTTTTTGAAACATATCTGGGGGTAAAGCCCCTTCCTGTGGATCAATTGAACCTCTTCGCTCCTGAGCCTTAGCTGCTTTTCTAGTTGTCATTCTCAAAAGAAGCCTTTAATTTCTGATATTAACCACTGTTCCAAAACCTAGAGGCAGTCTATTTCTTTTTTTTTCCTCCACCAACAAAAGAGTTAATATTCCAGGCCTGTTATTATAGTCCGGCCAGCACAGTTCTTATCTACGTCCAGGAATGCAAAACAATTCTGGTTCACAACACCAAGCGATTAGTAACATATACGAACAGCAGATTCGTCCAAAAAGAAATAATCCAAGGAGAAAAAAAAGTCCAAAATATATTTCCATCAAATAATAATTACCTCTCATCCGTTTTTAATCTTTAAAACTCCAAATTCAGGCCAGCTTTTTGTCGTAAAAAAAAATATATAAATTGTTTACATTTTCTTTCTTCCTTAATTATATTTAAAAGAGAAAAAGTATGACTCATCCAGATTTCTCAGTTGCTGATTCGTAAACAAATCCCTTTTATTGTAGTAATTTAAGCCAAATGATAAGATTTAGACAGAAGGAGGCTCGCTGGTTAAGAACGTTTTTAAGAAGAAAAAAACCGCTTCGCTTTTTTTCAGTACAGCTTGTTGGAAGTCCTGACTCTGTCTTCAGCCGATCGGTATGCCTTCTTATCTCAGGGAATTCCTGATCAATTCCAGCAGCCGACAGCTCAACGAAGTCCTGTGGAAAATCTGATCGGTTCACCTATACCTTGGAGAACATTTAAGCCAGTCAAAGTTTCCTCTTGGCTGGCTTTTAAACTGAAAAAAGCTTCCTCTGAGGCAGAGATCTCTCAGAGACAACCACCAGCTGGGCACTCACTTCCGGGAAGGTGTATCTCTTCAGGGAGGTTGTTCCACAGTTCGGGGGCCACCACTGAAAAAGCCCTTTTTCGTGTTGCCGCCCTCCGAGCTTCCCTATAAGTAGGCACTCGGAGGAGGGTCTTCGTTGTTGAGCGTAGTGTACGGGCAGGTTCATATCGGGGGAGGCGTTCCAACAGGTATTGTGCCGTGTAGGGCTTTGTAGGTTAAGACCAGCACTTTGAACCGGGCCCGGAAACATATAGGCAGCCAATGCAAGCAGGCTAGAACAGGTGTTATATGGTTGGACCGTTTGGTCCCCGTTAACAGTCTGGCCGCTGCATTCTGCACAAGCTGCAGTTTCCGAACCGTCTTCAAAGGCAGCCCCACGTAGAGCGCATTGCAGTAATCTAGTTTTGAGGTTACCAGTGCATGAACTACTGAAGCGGGGTTCTCCCTGTCCAGATAGGGGCGTAGTTGGGCCACCAGCCGAAGTTGGTAAAAAGCACCCCTTGCCACCGAGGCTATCTGAGCCTCGAGTGACAGGGATGATTCTAAAAGGACTCCCAAACTACGAACCTGCTCATTCAGGGGGAGTGCAACCCTTTCCAGAACAGGTCGAACATCCCCCAACCGGTCAGGAGAACCACCCACCAGCAGCATCTCAGTCTTGTCTGGATTAAGCCTCAGTTTGTTAGCTCTCATCCAGTCCATTGTCGCAGCTAGGCATCGGTTCAGCACGTCGACAGACTCACCTGTAGAAGATGAAAAGGAGAAATAGAGCTGCGTGTCATCAGCGTACTGATGGCAACGCACTCCAAAACTCCTGATGACCGCACCCAGTGGCTTCATATAGATATTAAAAAGCATGGGGGACAGAACTGACCCCTGCGGAACCCCATACTGGAGGTTCCAGGGTGCTGAGCAATGCTCCCCAAGCGCTACCCTCTGGAGACGGCCCACCAAGTAGGAGCGGAACCACTGCCATGCAGTACCGCCCACTCCCAAATCAGTGAGTCGGCCCAGAAGGATACCATGGTCGATGGTAACAAAAGCCGCTGAGAGATCAAGGAGAATCAGCAGGGTCACACTCCCCCTGTCTGTCTCCCGACAAAGGTCATCATACAGGCGACCAAGGCTGTCTCCGTGCCAAAACCGGGTCTAAAGCCCGACTGAAATGGATCCAGAAAATCGGTTTCATCCAAGAGTGTCTGGAGCTGGTTGGCAACCACTCATTCCAGGACCTTGCCCAGGAATGGGACATTAGCTACCGGCCTATAGTTGTTGAAATTTTCCGGGTCTAAGGATGGTTTCTTCAGAAGTGGTCTTACTGTTGCCTTTTTCAGGTGGCCAGGGACCACTCCCTCTCGCAGTGAAGCGTTAATCACTGCCCTGGCCCAGCCGGCTGTTCCAGACCTGCTAGCTTTTATTAGCCAAGAAGGGCAAGGGTCCAACCTAGAAGTGGTCGCATGCACCAGTCCAAGCACCTTGTCGACGTCCTCGAGCTGTACTAACTGAAACTCATCCAAAGAATCAGGACAAGACTGTGCACTGGACACCTCATTCAGTTCAACTGCTGTGACATTGGAGTCTAAGTCCTGGCGGATGCAAGAGATTTTGTCCTGGAAGTGCCTAGTAAATTCATTACAGCGTGCCTGAGATGACTCCACCGTGTCCGAAGGGCCAGAATGCAAAAGCCCTCGGACGATTTTAAAAAGCTCCGCCAGACGGCAGATAGATGATTTAATGGTGGCAGCAAAATGTTGCTTTTTTGCTGCCCTCACTGCCCCTAAGTACAACTTAGTGTAGGCACTTACCAGTGCATGATTGCATCCATCAGGAGTTTGCCTCCATCTGCACTCAAGCCGTCTCCTATCTTGTTTCATCGCTCTCAGCTCCAAAGTATACCATGGAGCTGCATGAGCTCTACACAAGAGAGGGCGCACCGGAGCAATCATGTCAACCGCCCGGGTCATTTCTGTGTTCCACAGTTCCACCAGGGCTTCGACAGGAACGCCAGCCGTATCAGCTGGAAAACTCCCCAGAGCCCTTTGAAAATCCTCAGGAATCATTAGTCTCTGGGGGCGGACCATCTTAATGGGTCCCCCACCCTTGCAGAGGGGAGAGGTCGCAGTAAGTCTAAACCTCAACAAATTTATTAAATTTATTATTTAAATTTATTAAATTTATATCCCACCCTTCCTCCCAGAAGAAGCCCAGTAGAGCCCAGTTAGGGTTGCCAGGTCAGAAGCATCCCAAACCCTGAGATTTCAGGAACAGGCCCTAGTGATGTCATGGGGTGAACCCTAGTGATGCCATTAAACATGATATATTAAGCACCACGGTTGCTTGGAACGTAGAATTCAAACAAAAACATTTCTCTGATTGGAAATTAAGATAGAAATCTTAGCTTAAAGATGATGTTCCCAGGTCCAACTGAAGTGATGGAGTCATTCCTTCCCATCTGCTTATGGAGCCTGGTAGGAAACATTTAATCTAGCCTACTTGCTTCTGGCAAGATGGGTTTTAAGTGCCCTCAGGCCAGGCCAGTCACCAGAAGGCCATTGCAGGAAGAAAGAAGTCTAGTGTTGGGGAAATGTTAGATGGGAGCACTCAGGAGTAAAGATGGATGTCCCTGAAGGCTGCAATTCTAAACACACTTACTAAGGGATTAAGCCCCATAGAACTCAACAGGACTTACTTCTGAGTAGATATGGTTTGAATTGTGCTGTTAGTAAAGCTTGGCTAGGGATCCTCTGCAAAGATATCCATATCCAAGTACGGTTGGCAACCCCCTACCTGGAATGCCCTGCCCCTACCTTTTAATGGCTGCTTCAAACTTCTTCACAGACTTGACCCTTCACTTCAGAAAGAGGGTTGAGAAATGAGTAAGATTAAGAAGATTCTGTACTCTTTTCTGTCTATGCTGTGGGCTGCTATAAACTCACTTTGACGGCCAACCCAATTCCAGGAAATAATAATTGACAGAGAGAAAAAACACATGGTTTAGTCTACCTTCACAGGGAGTAGCTTGTCAACAACAGCCATTGCAACCACACTTCCCAGTATGTGAATTCTCTTTTATTACTATTGGGCAAGAAACAAACTGTCATACAACCAACAAGGGGTGTCATCAGTGGGTTTAAGGGGGTTGAGCTGAGCACATGGAACCACTGTAGTTGCTTCTGTGGATGTAAGAGAGTGAGGTTAAAGATAGATAGAAAAAGAAAATGCAAATAGAAAAAGAAAACAAGAGACTGTGATGATTTCCTAAATGCAATACCATACTAACCACAACAAGATTCCTATGAGTAAGGCAGAAAACTCAACATCCCACAACCAGTCAGGATTCCTAACCAAAAACCAAAATAAAAAAAATCCTGGCAGCCAGTCAGCCAAGGTCAGAGAAATCCCTATGCAGCACGGCTGCAGATAATGCAGAATGCTGTGGCACGATTGCTGACATGTCTGATACCCTGTCAGCACATAATACCTCTGCTCTGAAATCTGCACTGGTTGCAGATTTGTTACCAAGCCAAGTTCAAGATGTGCTTTCCATGTTACAGGTGCCATGTAACTACTAGTTACATACTAGTTACATACTAGTTATGCTCTTCTAAGAAATGAATCCTTTAGTGTGACAGCACCTATACTGTGGAACTCCCTGCCTATTGACATGAGGTAGACGCCTTCATTGTACTCTTTTTGGCACCTGCTAAAAACATTTTTGTTTAGACAAACCTACCCAGGCATGTAGAAGCTATTATTTTTATCTGTTTTTAACTCATTGCTGGTTTTATTATTTTGAATATTTTTAAATACTTGTGTTTAATTGTTTTTGCCAATAATTTTATTGTTTTAATTCCTTCTGTAAAGCATGTTGAGGTTTTTTTTAAATAAAGCAATATAAATGTTGTCAATAAAATACAATGTGATGGGATTCATGTGCTTCAAACGTGGGTTGAATGTGCTTTAAATGAATTGGATGACGGCATAGACAGAATCATCAAATTTGCAGATGACACAAAGAGGGAATGGCTTAGCACCATACAGAATCAAGATTCAAAATGACAGGCTGCAACACTGGACTGAAATCAGTAAAATGAAATTCAACAGAGACAAATATAAAGTTCTGCATTTAGAAATAATAATAATGATAATGATGACAAATATAGGATGGGGGACACTGTGCTTGGCAGCAATACATGTGATCTAAGTGTCTCAGTGGAATACAAGCTGAACATAAACCAGCAGTGTGACACAGTTATTAGAAAAGCGAATGTAATGTTTGTCTGCTTCAACAGAAGCATAGTGTTCAGATAACAGGAAGTAATAGTTCTACTCCGTTCTGTAATCAGACTACATGTGCACTACTGCATCAAGTTCTGGGCGCCAGGACCTTGACAACCAAAAAGAACAGTTTTTTTTTGTGTGGAACAGTTGAAATAGTTGGGTATGTTTAGCCTGCAGAAAAGAAGATTAAGAAGTGATTGCAGTCTTAAAATATCTGTTGGTCTTGTAGAAGTCCTTTTGAGATGTTCAGTGCTACTTTGGGGAAATGATTCCATTAGCTTTATTTGTTTTGAATTCACTTTCTTCTGTCCTCTGAATTATCCGAAAAAAGAATGCAGTTCCACAAGTTGTGGAGAAAGGAGATCCATTCCTTTGCTCCCCTTGGAAACCTTTGACAATGCGAAAGAGAAAGTATTACGCTCTTTTCCCTGATTCTGAAAGCCCTGCTATCTCACCTATAACAAAATATAGAACCAGATTGGTTAAGTTTTAATGTTAGAATTCAGTCTGTTCCTATGTTTACAGGAACATTTAAAAATGTAATGCCACAATATTCGATAAGTAGTCAGAAACATTATTCTACTTTGTTCATAAGTTTTTATCTGGGAATTTGTTGTTTAGCATAAGAGAAGATAAGAAGCTGAAGAAACCTTGCTAAACCTGAGCAATTAGATAGCTTAAATCAAAAGTCTTGCTATGTCTGCTTGTAGGATTTGAATGAACTAGCAGCTCAGACTTAGGGAAGTTATCTTAATTAACCCCAATTTACACTACATTTAACTGAATATTTAATATTCTTACAAGGGTGTTTGAAGAAAGGACAACAAAAGCCATTTTTTTTGTAAATTGGCAATGGAATTGTGTTAATAATTTATCTTGCTTATCTAGTTAGCTGTCACGAAACTTTTAAAAACATCTTTATTTATTTATATACATTTGAGAAAGGTGCCAACAGAATTTGCTTCCAGGAGGAGCTTGACTTATCCACTGAGAAATTTGAAACTCTGTTTTGCTCTTTAATGGTGTTATAATTCATATTGGAAACAGAGAAGCAAAGGGTGATTTCCAATGAAGTCATACCCCGAGTAGACCCATTGAAATCTATGATTTTAAATCAATTTTACTTTCTGATGTCTAGACAATATTTTATTTAGTTGTAGAGTGAGTTTATTATTAATTTTCCTTATATTTTGTAGCTGATGTCTATGTGCAATGTTTATTTTGATACTAAAGAGGATGTTTTATTTAGTTAACTGTGTTTTATAGAATGCAGAAATTCCAATTTTTTAAATTTGCTGTTTATTTAAGATGTTTTTACATTATAAACCATGTAGAGTTTTGTTTATAAATTGTCCAAATAATAATAATAATAATAATAATAATAATAATAATAATAATAGATTTTTTTCCAATAATAGATTTTAATGAGACTACTCTAACTAATATTGGATATATCACCAATATCAAGGAAATATTTGGAGATTCCAGCTTTTAATTTATGAGTATGAATAAGAATACTTCTTATTAGTACTATAACTACTGTTGCCTATATTCCATAAACAATATGTCAATAAAATCAAGGGTAAAATATTGTCTTTAGGTGTCCCTTGCAATTTTTTTATTACAGCGAGTATTTACTAAAGAGAGTAGTTATCCCAGCCAATAATCATGTTTTCATACAGATATTATCTTCTGCAAATGCACCCAGATCATTCAGGAGGGAGGAATACCCCACCTCAAGCAGCCAGTGGTATATTGTACCCCTGTACCAACCATCATTATAGGAACAATGAAACATGGAAACAAAATTAATATTTATTTATTAATTTATTGCACTCCTATATCAGACACTGTTTATCACGAAGGATCCCAAGGCAGTGCACAGAATAAAAAAAAAGATTAAAATCAATATCATTCAGCCATAAAAAAAGACTTTTGCAGTGGATATAAAGAGTATCAATGCAGGGACAAAATATAATTGTTAATATTAGCTGAATTTACCATACCTAAAACTAATACATGCTATTAAACAAGAAAGAAAAATGTTTGTATGAATTAAAATCCAGATTATATCTCAGTATACATATAACCATAAATGTGAAACCTATTATAAATCAGTCTGAGTTGTATCAAGTGACACACAATTAATATACTTTTTAGGGACAAGGAAATCTATTATTTCCCAGTAGGTGTCACTTTCATATGTTTTTATCCATAGTTTCACTTTCTGTTCTTTCTGCATTAATCTGCAGTTTTTTAAAAAATCTTTCCAAAATATGTATTTAAATATTTATTTTACTTTGTGTATCTTCTCTAAAAATATGTATTTAAATGCACATTTTGATGAGTTGAAACTGCCAACAGCAATGTCACAACATTCAGAAAAGTGTGAAATCTGATGAACAGGTACGTTCTGCCTCACACATTTGTCTGAGAGGTGTGCTGATCAGGTCATTTCATGTAGGAATTCGTAAAGATGATGAGTTGTATCCAACTAACTTAAGCCCATTGATCTCAATCAGTCTACTATGAGTATGAGTTAGTTAGATGCAACCCTAAATTCCTCAAGTAACCCTATACTTTGTTAGCGTTACTATTTTGGCTAACCTCATTTTTAATTACAACAACTGTAAAATATAGTAATTAACGTAATATATTTTGAAATCAGCGAATTTTCCAAAAGCCTTAACAATTTGGGGCTACTAACACACTTTTGAAAAGTGCATATCTCTAGTAATTTCTGAGAATCATTAGAAATTATTCTAACTATGAAGGTAATCATAGTAAAACATGTGCAATATGTTTCTCAGGTTTAAAAATGAATTTTTGATTATTGTCAGTGGTTAAGGAACAAGACCAGGAGACAGTTGACACAGTATCAAGCCTGGCCCCAAAACAGCCTGTCTAGGCTATCAGCATCAGACATTCTTTTCATTGACTAGATCAAGCCTCCTAAGAAAAGTGATCACTGTGACAACACAGCTGAATGGGTTAGACGAATAAAGGCTTCACAAGTGTAGGACTGAGCTAGACAGCCTGTTTCTATTCTGTACAAAACTTTGAAGAGATAGAGCTTTATTTAACTTTTTTTTTAAGTGCTTTGTTTCTTAGTCATAGGCTGGGGGAAGAAAAGGGATTGTGTGCCATTAGAGAAGTAGTTTGTAAGTGATGCCTGGGAGCTTTGCATGAACAGTTGTTGAAGAATATTCGTGAGCTACAGAGCATCATTAACTACTTTAATATTTTTTAATTATTGTATTTTTTCTGCATGCAGAAGTCACCTTCATTAAAATAATCACTGTTAACATTTTAAAAATGATAGTAACATAAAACTGGCATTTAAATGCTTTTAAGGTGGCATGGGATAGCTGAGCAACTATTCCTTAAAAAATACTTAAGGTGGTTATTTTTCTAGTTTCAGCAATGCTTTATTATTATAAAACACCACTTTAGACCAATTCCAGTGTTATATAAGCACACTTCCATTCACACTATGGGACTTCATATTCCTCTCCTCCCTGTGCAGTCTGTCATGTGCCCCTAAAATCTGTTCTGGAGCACACACACACCCGGGGCAAATGTTGAATGTGTGTGTGTGTGGGAGCTGCTGCAGGGAGGAGAGGAAGGCGAAGTCCCATTGCACAAGTGTAAGTACATTCCACTTGTACACTGAGAGCTTTGGATAAACTGATGGCATTTATATCAGACAACAATTTTTGGAGCACAAAATTCAACCATATCTTTCTTTATGGCCTATAGTCACAGAAACTAGAGATGCATACAGATTTATCTAAAAACAGGACTTGGCACTGTTTTTTCTTCAGAGAGTGAGCCTAGCTCCCTCCCACCTTCACACCGGAAAATGGCAGATAACTTTTGCTGATTTACATCCATTTCTCCCTTCCTTGTGCTTTAGGGTAGGGGTGAGAAAAGAATACAAAGGTTCTCAACCATATGAGCACCCCTGCTTGAATTCTTGTGAGTAGAACTGAGCCCACCTCAAGCATCTACCCCCCAATCTGTTTATACTTCAAAGCATTATGCCAGTTGGTGTTACACTAGAATTAAGGTTCGTGCCGCTGGTTGAAGGCCCCAATAATCATTCAACGTGAGACTCATAAAAAATACAAACCAAGGCGTTTATTGTCACTTGCAAGTGGAGAACTCACAGAAGCTGCCAGTCTGTGAGTTCTGGAGCATCCATAATTCTTACAGGCAATTATACCCTATCTTCTAAGCATTTGGCAGTACACACAAATTCCGAAGGTGGGGGTTAGTCATGCTCTGTGCTTTTACACTGTGCACAAGGGTACCAGATAAGCAAACTGTATCCTTTGAATCATTCATTGTATTATCCTCAGTTGTGCTGACTTCTAGCAAATGGTCAATGATGTAATGTTGCCAACTTACCAAAGGTCATTGTCATCATTCTACATGTATTGTCAGAATTTCTATAGGTACAGGAAAGGTTTTAATTCAAACTTCAGTGTAACATTGGTACATAAGAACATAAGAAGACCCTGTTGGATCAGGCCAATGGCCCATGTAATCCAGCATCCTGTTCTCACAGTGGCCAACCAGTTGCCCATGGGAAGCTTGCGAGCAGGACCTGAGTGCAAGAGCACTCTCCCTTCCTGTGGTTTCCAGCAAATGGTATTCGGAAGCATATCATTTCCAACTTTGGAGGCAGAGCCATAGCCATTATGGCTAGTAGCCATTGATAGCCTTATCCTCCATTAATTTGTGTCATCCTCTTTTAAAGCCATCTAAGTTGGTGGCCATCACTGCCTCGTGAGAGAGAGAATTCCATAATTTAATTGTGTGCTGTGTGAAGAAGCTCTTTTGTCTGTCCTGAATTTTCCAATATTCAGCTTCATTGGATGTCCACACATTCTAGTGTTATGAGAGAGGGAGAAAACCCTTTATCTACTTTCTCCATGCCATGCATAATTATATATACTTCTGTTATACAACCTCTTACTTGCCTTTTCTCTAAACTAAAAAGCCCCAGGCTGTTTTGCTCTAAAGGCCCAACTGATTTTCAGGGCAGGCACCAGACTGCTTGTCAATCACTACTTAAAGAGGTTGTTGGCCTCTAAGAAACATTTAAAGAGCTTTGTGTGCATTTATACATTTAAAAGTTCATTCTGTATTTTTTTTTAAGTTGAATATCAGCATGTCAAAGGTGCCAGCCAATCAGTGCTGTATATAGCTGGCTTCTGTTGTAGATAGATAAAAAAGAGCTTGATCCTAGAGGGGAGAACAATGAATATGATGAGCACACTTCAACTTCTCAAATTACGTACATTTGTTTGCATGAATGTTTACATTGATGTTCCTTCAGATTTATTTCCTTGTAAGCTTGTTTAGGAATCCAGTGTAAGACAGAATGAAAATACAACTAAACATATTAACAGTGCGACCCTTTGCATGCTGTCTCAGAATTAAGGTCCATTTGGTTCAATGGAACTGACTTTCAGATAAGTAGGACTACAGTCTTAGATATGTTTACAGTGTAAGTAAAACTAAAGCTTACAAGGGATATAACAGGTCTGTTATGGATGTTTCTATGAGATGAAAAAATTGTATATAATTTAGTGTCTACACATTTTATTTATTTATTTTATTATTACATTTACGTCCCGCCTTTCCTCCAAGGAGCTCAAGATGACATATAGACATGGTTCTCCCCCTCCTGATTTAATCATCACCACAACCCTGTGAGGTAGGCTAGGCTGAGAAATAGTGACTGGCCCAAGATCACCTAGTGAGCTTCATGGCCAAGTGGGGATTTGAACCTTGGTCTCCCGGGTCTCAGTCAGACACTCTGACCACTATACCACGCTGGCTCTTTTCCCACAGAGTTGGATGGAATCAATAATTAGTGCAGGATTATGAAAAGGGGAAGTTTTTTTCCTGCATACCACAGGTAGTCCATTATATCTGTGGCGTTCATCAGATCTGACTGCCACCGCCGCCCCGAGAGGAGCCCACCAAACTGCCCGATCCCGCCAGCACCATACCGAAAACAGGGAAGCAACTGTTTGACCAGCAGCAACAACTGGAACACCAGAACAACATCAGAAGGTGTGGGGGATGGGGGAGCGCCCCTTGCCACCACTTTCTGGTGCGGGGCCTTCTGCTCGTCAGCAGCCACTGCCATCGCATTCTTCTCCTCCTCCACCCACATCCTTGCTGCTGCTTCTTCAACAACAGCCTGGTGCGGGGCCTCCCAGCATGGGGGTCTCCTGCTTAACAACAGCCTGGAGCCTCCTACCCAACAACAGCCTGGCGTGGGGCCTCTTGTGCAGGGCCTCCCGGCGTGGGGCCTCCTGCTTGACAACAGCCGCTGCCTCCACGTCCTTCTTCCCCTCCTGCTCCAGGCAGGGCCCAGATCCCCGAGCCCGAGCTCTTACAGCTGCCCTCCGACATAAACTGCCATCAGCAGCAGCAGCTGCAGAACCCTGGGGAGCAGCAGCTGAGCAAGCCCGAGGACATGGGGAGGAAGACAATATTGAACCAGCAAACAGCTTCGCTGTAATAAATGCCTGTCACCTTTCTGCCTCTCGAGAACTGCCGCCCCCACTAGCACCACCTCCTCTTTCTTGGTGGTGTCGATAATGATAATGTTGTTTCTATTTAATTTAATTTTTGTATTTTGTATTGTTTATATTGTATATTAGTGTATTTTTATACCTGTGTTTATTTTTCTTGAAAGCCTCCTTGAGGGCCTTTGGCCGAAAGGTGGGGTATAAATAAAATTTAATAATAATAATAATAATAATATAATTTATGAAGATATTTAATAATGTATTTTTGTATACCATTTATCAAGTGTGAAAGCAAACTGGAAATTGCTGAGGGCGTAAAGGCAATTCATAGCCAAAGATGGACATCAACAGAACTATAACTGCAAGCAGCATCCAAATTGATGTATTTTGCTGCCAGCATAGTTTTTTTCCCTTATAAACAGTACCGCACAGGTCTATTAAAGGAAACTCTAACAAACTACCATAAATTCCTTAAGTCCCAGAACATCACCCACGCATCTCCAACAACACCTGCTTTTGAATTTTGCCTTCCTGTAAGGATTACTTGATAGTACCAGAGAACATTTTCAAGAGCGCTTACTGTTAAAATTGTTAATGTCAATGAGAAAATAGTAGTATTTTATTTTCAAAGTCTTTCAGGTAATTTATTAGGATAGTTAGCTTACTGCAGTACAATCCCTAAGCATATTTCCTCAAAAGTAAATTGCATGGAATCCCAAGAGTCTTGGTCCTTAGAAAACATGTTTAGAATTGCTCCTTTAATGGACTTAATAGATTGTTGCTCTGATTAACTCCTTCTCTCAGATGCTTTGGTGTTAGTCTTTACTAATGGAATATTGTAGACTAGAGTAAAGTAAGGATATGATCCACTGTACTTTTAATGCTTCCAGGAAAGAAAAGCATGTATGAACATACCTATATAGGGAAATAATTATGTTGAAGCACATCAACAATTATTAAAAGTTGTTCCATCTATTCCTGCCAATCTCTTATTACAAATGTCTACTACACCACCCTCTTCCATTTTCAGCATAAAAATACAGCAGGCTGCCACAAAAGTAATGGACCTCTCCATCCCTCTCCTGCCAGTCCCCAGCTGGCTATTAAATATGTTGGTTGGCTAGTTGCTTTTGGCACCTTTTTTTACAAGGCTGTACCAAGCACATTCTAACATAGATTTAATGAAGGAGGTGTGCATTCATTAAATGCACAAAAGTTCATAGTGTGGGAGTGTGCCTCAACTATTCACCGAATTGTTTTAAAATATGAACCTCAGCATTTGAATTTTCCTAAAAACTCAAAGCACATTTTCACATTTCTGTGTCATGAATTTGCACATCTTTGTTGTCACACACATCTCACAGTACTAAAATAGCTAAAGGTATTCAGTAGCAAAGCTGGTTTCCAATGCAAAAAGATGTAATTTTGCTAGCCAAATAGGTGCTGTACTTGTTTAAGTGTTAGTTGTGTTAGAGGTCAACTCAGTGGATGGCAGAGACCTGTGTGTAAATGGGACCTACTGTGCCTATTCAGCGGTGCATTTGGAAGGTACTTCTCAAAACATTTTTCCACATTTCATTTAACTTGTACTTCTTTTTGCACTCTTTATATGCAGCCTGACAATACACAGGATGAATCATTGCTCTTGGATTGGTTTTAGCTATACTTAAAAGAGAACCTCTCTGTGTGTTCAAGATACGGAAACCCCTCTGAGGAGAGTGTCAGATGGCAGCATTTACCAGTGTCACAGGAGTCTGGTGTATAAATTCACTGTTTAGCCTACTTTTATAATAGAGCTTTATTGGTGCTTTAATCCACACCACAAGCAGATGACCTGAGCAAACCCCATGGGAAGACAGAAGCCTTGTTGTGTGTATGTGGAACAGTTGCTGAAAATCCAATGCACCAGCTGTGGCTTGACTAGTTTGGAAGTCAAGGGAAACTTGATCTTTTAATCTTTTTTTTCACCAGACAGATATTGTATATAACAACTGTTTCCGAAGACTACCTGTCAGACAGAATTCAAATTTTGAACAGAAGGCGTTTAAAATTTATGCTCAATGTGGTCAAAAAAGAGATATAGAAAAAGGGTATAAAGAGAAAAGAGACCCCCACACACACACAGAGCAATGTTTTTATTTGGGCTTATTTATGTATTCTGTATCGGTGCTGAAATGTCATGTATACAATCTAGAAAATTAAGTGTGCTTATGCCCAGTGGAAACTAATTATATTCTCTAATCCCACTGATTTCTCTGGTTCCCACTATATTTTTTGTCTTTAATATACTTTGATGTAACAGGGTACATTAATGATAGCTCCTGAATGTAATAAACTAGGATAATCAGCAACAAAAACTACCCAGCAATCAGGGTCTTTTAAGTCTTTCATGACAGAATCCATGCGTAATAGCTCCATAGTTTTAAATGACTAGCAGTATATATTGTGAAACAGAAACCTTTAATACCAGTTGGGATGTAAAGTCACCTCATGTAGTATGCCTTTTTTGGCACAGTGAAAAGATATGTAGAACTTTTGCAGATGTCCAAAGGAATGTACGGTATGCTTACACTGAATTTGCTGTGGAGACCCAAACAACTACAAAAAGGACTTCTATATCTGCAGACATGGATGAGAGAAGCAGATGACAAGAGCAGGAAGACACACTTCCCTGACAAAATACATTTTAGAAATTCATCCAGTCATTTAGTTCCTATGATCTCACTGGTTGCTGTGTGGTTTTCTTCTCCCTGTCTCAGTTGTACTTCCCTTCCTCTACTAGTTTAGGCTGTAATCCTCAACCTTCACTTACTTGGAAAAGTAAACCCCATTGAATTCAATGGGACTTTTTTCTAGTAGTCATAGTTCGGTCTTCAGCATTAAATACCTTGAAGGGATTGTCAGGAAGAAGACCAGGAAGAGGAGATCCAAACAAGAACAAAAGCTAATGGATCATGACAGGGCCAGATTCAGAAGCAGACAACACAAGTGACTGCCTAGAATGCAAGCTTTGTGGAGTGCTGGGATGCAGGTGTACCTGTTCTTGACTATCTGCTCAACTATCCACTTAATGGCTGAAACACCAATCGACAGATCCTAGCATGCAGATTAATCATCTTATATGACAGGAGTAAATCATGCATGCAAATTTGTGTAGTGGCTATAGATGCAATTTAAAAGTGTATTCAGAAATGGAACAAGTAACAACTGTAGTGCTTTTTGGCAAGCTGGCCCTGTATCCTGGAACCTGGCGTCTGGTATGCCACTTCCTTCTATGTATATCTGTAGCAATCTATGCAAAATGTGTCTGGCTATGCCATTTAAGAACATGTTGAGTCTATTCTGAAATCTTTACAAAAGCATAAGGATGCCATCTCTTGGGAAGATAAAGAACTATTTGTGTAAACGCCTAAGTGAATTAAACTAACTTCAGTGTTAAATTGATGGAAAATATGATAGAAGATATACATGTTCTGAAAAGATCAAACCTTTATATTGTTATGTTTATTTTACGTCTGCAAGCAGTAGGATATACTGTACAACGTTTAAATCTTCCTTCATAAATGCAGGTCTCTAATATTATGTACATCCTGAATTTCCTGAGGTTGATCATATTATTATCAGCCAGAATTTTTAATAAAATAATATTGCATTTATAAAGAAATATTACTGCATGGCTCTTCTAGCTTTTCAAGTATACTTGAAGTCTTCAGAGCTATTTTTTCTATATATTCATAGAATCCTAGAATAGTAGAGTTGGAAGGGGCCTATAAGGCCATCAAGTCCAACCCCCTGCGCAATGCAGGAATCCAAATCAAAGCATTCCCAACAGATGGCTGTCCAGCTGCGTCTTGAATGCCTCCAGTGTCGGAGAGACCACTACCTCCCTAGGTAATTTATTCCATTGTTGTATGGCTCTAACAGGAAGGTTTTCCTGATGTCCATACGAAATCTGGCTCCCTGCAACTTGAGCCCATTATTCCATGTCCTGCACTCTGGGATGATTGAGAAGAGATCCCGGCCCTCCTCTATGTGACAACCTTTCATGTACTTGAAGAGTACCGTCATATCTCCCCTCAGTCTTCTCTTCTCCAGGCTAAACATGCCCAATTCTTTCAGTCTCTCCTCATAGGGCTTTGTTTCCAGTCCCCTGATCATCCTTGTTGCTCTCCTCTGAAACTGTTCCAGTTTGTCTGCATCCTTCTTGAAGTGCGGAGACCAGAACTGGACACAGTACTCAAGATGAGGCCTAACCAGTGCTGAATAGAGGGGAACTAATACTTCAAGCGATTTGGAAACTATACTTCTGTTAATGCAGCCTAATATAGCATTTGCCTTTTTTGCAGCCACATCACATTGTTGGCTCATATGCAGATTGTGTTCAACGACAATTCCAAGATCCTTCTCACATGTCGTACTGCTGAGCCAAGTATTCCCCATCTTATAACTGCATTTGGTTTCTTTTTCCTAAGTGTAGAACTTTGCATTTATGCCTGTTGAATTTCATTCTGTTGTTTTCAGACCAATAGTCCACCTATCAAGGTTCCTTTGAATTTTGTTTCTGTCTTCCATGTATTAGCTATGCCCCCCAATTTTGTATCATCTGCAAATTTGATAAGCATGCTCTCATCCAAGTTGTTAATAAAAATGTTGAAGAGCACTGGCCCCAGGACTGAGCCCTGTGGTACCCCACTTGTTACTTCCGCCCAGTTTGAGAAGGAACCATTGATAAGCACTCTTTGAGTACAATTCTGGAGCCAACTGTGGATCCACCTGATAGTTGTTCCACCCAGCCCACATTTAGCTAGCTTGCTACTCAGAATATCATGGGGCACTTTGTCAAAAGCTTTGCTGAAGTCGAGGTATATTATGTCCACAGCATTCCCACAGTCTACAAGGGAGGTTACCTGGTCAAAAATGAGATAAGATTAGTTTGGCAGGATTTGTTCTTCATAAATCCATATTGGCTCCTAGTAATCATTGCATTATTTTCAAGGTGCTTACAGATTGACTGCTTTATAATCTGTTCCAGAGTTTTTCCAGGGATTGATGTTAGGCTGACTGGTTTGTAGTTCCCCGGTTCCTCCTTTTTGCCTTTTTTGAAGATAGGGACAACATTAGCTCTCCTCCAGTCATCCGGCATGTCACCAGTCCTCCATGATTTCACAAAGATAACAGACAGATGTTCTGAGAGATCTTCAGCCCCAAAGTCCTTGAGTTTCCTTCCCAGAGCTTCAAAGTCTGATGTGATTTCTTCATAGCTCCATTCGGCAGTATCATTTGTTTCTACATGGATGAGGAGAAAGGGATACCTGTGTTGGCGTGTGTGCGTTGTTGCGTGAAACAGCATACATTACGTTGGAGTTAAGTTGAGCAAGAAACTTCTTCAGAGCATTTAAATCATGTAAGAGTCTTTATTAAGTCATTAAGGCTTTTCAGCAGTTTCCCCCCCCCAGCTCTACAGCACATCTCTCTCCAAAAGCAAAAGTAAGACAGCCTCTCAGTTCAGAGGCATGATGCAGAAAAACCAGAAGAACCAACAGCAGGCTGTTACAACTTTCCCAGCTGTTATCTCCCGTTACCATGACAACCTGTCTGACCTTGAAAGTCTGCTCTCTCAGGCCAGGCATGGCAGATAAGACTGCTTCTCAAGACACATGCTTGTAACTTTCCAGACCTGATGAAAACATCCTTAGGCAGTACGGCCTAATGCCAACAGTCCCCCTTTTTCATCATGTCTGTAAATCCATTACAACAATAACACATTTCTACAATACATAGTCATACAGTAATACATTTCTACAATACCTCTTGCAATACATTTCAGTACATTGCATCATACATTTTCAGTTCAGTTCAGTACAGTTCAAAATTACATCTCAGTACAGTTCAAAACTTTATTCACTCAAACTTTGGTTGAACACATGTCAAATAAAGTGTATCAGGATCCATATCTACAACTTTATTCATTCCAGGACTTGTTATTAATCCCACGGTAAATCTTTCAGGCGGTTTGCCTAAATTTGCTCTTGTAGAGCGTCTTAAAGGAACCAGAGCTTCGGCTCTCTCTGCCCCCCCATTTGTGCTTGAGCTTGTGCTTGTGCTTGGCACCGCGTGCCCAGGATCTTCCATTTCCTCAGCTTTTCATTTCTTCGATCTGCGTTTCCCACAAATGAGCTCATTCAAAGCATCTCTGAGAGGAATTTGTGTACCTTCCACTTTAATGTCAAGGTTTGGCTTAAATGTCTGTGATTGTGTTCGTGTTTGTGTGTCATCTGTTCCTGTAAGAATAACTGTCTGCCTTTGATCCCAAGGCTTTTCTGAGACTTTAATGCTTCTGCTCAGAATTAACTGCTGTGTTTCTGGACACCAAACTCTGAAATATGCATTCTGAAATCCCAAAACCAAACCTTGCTGTGCTCTGGGCACAAGGTTGCCCCTCCTTTTTCCCTGTGGAATGTGGATCCAGCACCTTGCCCCGAATTTTTGAATGTGTTCTATTTTAGGCTTTCTGCCAGTAAGTTTCTCATAAGGAGACATTCCAAGTGCACTGTGTAACACCCTGTTGTGAATGTAATTCGCATAAAGAATTGCTTCTGTCCAGAAAGAATTCCCTAAACTGCAATCCATCAGCATGAACATAAGAACATAAGAACATAAGAAGAGCCTGCTGGATCAGGCCAGTGGCCCATCTAGTCCAGCATCCTGTTCTCACAGTGGCCAACCAGGTGCCTGGGGGAAGCCCGCAAGCAGGACCCGAGTGCAAGAACACTCTCCCCTCCTGAGGCTTCCGGCAACTGGTTTTCAGAAGCATGCTGCCTCTGACTAGGGTGGCACAGCACAGCCATCATGGCTAGTAGCCATTGATAGCCCTGTCCTCCATGAATTTGTCTAATCTTCTTTTAAAGCCGTCCAAGCTGGTGGCCATTACTGCATCTTGTGGGAGCAAATTCCATAGTTTAACTATGCGCTGAGTAAAGAAGTACTTCCTTTTGTCTGTCCTGAATCTTCCAACATTCAGCTTCTTTGAATGTCCACGAGTTCTAGTATTATGAGAGAGGGAGAAGAACTTTTCTCTATCCACTTTCTCAATGCCATGCATAATTTTATACACTTCTATCATGTCTCCTCTGACCCGCCTTTTCTCTAAACTAAAAAGCCCCAAATGCTGCAACCTTTCCTCGTAAGGGACTCGCTCCATCCCCTTGATCATTCTCGTTGCCCTCTTCTGAACCTTTTCCAACTCTATAATATCCTTTTTGAGATGAGGCGACCAGAACTGTACACAGTATTCCAAATGCGGCCGCACCATAGATTTATACAACGGCATTATGATATCGGCTGTTTTATTTTCAATACCTTTCCTAATTATTGCTAGCATGGAATTTGCCTTTTTCACAGCTGCCGCACACTGGGTCGACATTTTCATCGTGCTGTCCACTACAACCCCGAGGTCTCTCTCCTGGTTGGTCACCGCCAGTTCAGACCCCATGAGCGTATATGTGAAATTCAGATTTTTTGCTCCAATATGCATAATTTTACACTTGTTTATATTGAATTGCATTTGCCATTTTTCCGCCCATTCACTCAGTTTGGAGAGGTCTTTTTGGAGCTCTTCGCAATCCTTTTTGTTTTAACAACCCTGAACAATTTAGTGTCATCAGCAAACTTGGCCACTTCACTGCTCACTCCTAATTCTAGGTCATTAATGAACAAGTTGAAAAGTACAGGTCCCAATACCGATCCTTGAGGGACTCCACTTTCTACAGCCCTCCATTGGGAGAACTGTCCGTTTATTCCTACTCTCTGCTTTCTGCTTCTTAACCAATTTCTTATCCACAAGAGGACCTCTCCTCTTATTCCATGACAGCTAAGCTTCCTCAGAAGCCTTTGGTGAGGTACCTTGTCAAACGCTTTTTGAAAGTCTAAGTACACTATGTCCACTGGATCACCTCTATCTATATGCTTGTTGACACTCTCAAAGAATTCTAATAGGTTACTGAGACAGGACTTTCCCTTGCAGAAGCCATGCTGGCTCTGCTTCAGCAAGGCTTGTTCTTCTATGTGCTTAGTTAATCTAGCTTTAATAATACTTTCTACCAGTTTTCCAGGGACAGAAGTTAAGCTAACTGGCCTGTAATTTCCGGGATCCCCTCTGGATCCCTTTTTGAAGATTGGCGTTACATTTGCCACTTTCCAGTCCTCAGGCACGGAGAAGGACCCGAGGGACAAGTTACATATTTTAGTTAGCAGATCAGCAATTTCACCTTTGAGTTCTTTGAGAACTCTCGGGTGGATGCCATCCGGGCCCGGTGATTTGTCAGTTTTTATATTGTCCATTAAGCTTAGAACTTCCTCTCTCGTTACCACTATTTGTCTCAGTTCCTCAGAATCCCTTCCTGCAAATGTTAGTTCAGGTTCAGGGATCTGCCCTATATCTTCCACTGTGAAGACAGATGCAAAGAATTTATTTAGCTTCTCTGCAATCTCCTTATCGTTCTTTAGTACACCTTTGACTCCCTTATCATCCAAGGGTCCAATTGTCTCCCTAGATGGTCTCCTGCTTTGAATGTATTTATAGAATTTTTTGTTGTTGGTTTTTATGTTCTTAGCAATGTGCTCCTCAAATTCTTTTTTAGCATCCCTTATTGTCTTCTTGCATTTCTTTTGCCAGAGTTTGTGTTCTTTTTTATTTTCTTCATTCGGACAAGACTTCCATTTTCTGAAGGAAGACTTTTTGCCTCTAAGAGCTTCCTTGACTTTGCTCGTTAACCATGCTGGCATCTTCTTGGCCCTGGCGGTACCTTTTCTGATCTGCGGTATGCACTCCAGTTGAGCTTCTAATATAGTGTTTTGAAACAACTTCCAAGCATTTTCGAGTGATGTGACCCTCTGGACTTTGTTTTTCAGCTTTCTTTTTACCAATCCCCTCATTTTTGTGAAGTTTCCTCTTTTGAAGTCAAATGTGACCATGTTGGATTTTCTTGGCAATTGGCCAGTTACATGTATGTTTAATTTAATAGCACTGTGGTCACTGCTCCCAATCGGTTCAACAACACTTACATCTCGCACCAGGTCCCGGTCCCCACTGAGGATTAAGTCCAGGGTTGCTGTCCCTCTGGTCGGTTCCATGACCAACTGGTCTAGGGAATAGTCATTTAGAATATCTAGAAACTTTGCTTCGTTGTCATGACTGGAACACATATGCAGCCAGTCTATGTCCGGGTAGTTGAAGTCACCCATTACTACCACATTTCCTAGTTTGGATGCTTCCTCAATTTCATATCTCATCTCAAGGTCTCCCTGAGCATTTTGATCAGGGGGACGATAGATCATTCCCAGTATTAAGTCCCTCCTGGGGCACGGTATCACCACCCACAACGATTCTGTGGAGGAGTCTGCCTCTTTTGGGGTTTCGAGCTTGCTGGATTCAATGCCTTCTTTCACGTATAGAGCGACTCCGCCACCAATACGTCCTTCCCTGTCCTTCCGATATAGTTTATATCCAGGGATAACCGTATCCCACTGGTTTTCTCCATTCCACCAGGTCTCGGTTATGCTCACTATATCAATGCTCTTCTCTAAGACCAAGCACTCCAGTTCTCCCATCTTGGTTCGGAGGCTTCTAGCATTAGCGTACAGGCACTTGTAAGCAGTGTCTCTCTTCAAGTGTCTTTGGCACTTGTGGTTAGGCCTGTGGTAATTTTGCTCTTCTGAATTTATATCCTGTGCCCCTGCTATCACAATGCCTACTTCTAGGCCTACCCCTTTTAAAATTTCATCATTTCTTTGGTTTTTATCCCAGGGGGGAGGTTTATTCCGAACCGGACCTTTCTCAGCTCCTGTCGGGTTTCCCCCCTCAGTCAGTTTAAAAGCTGCTCTGCTACCTTTTTAATTTTAAGTGCCAGCAGTCTGGTTCCATTCTGGTTCAAGTGGAGCCCGTCCCTTTTGTACAGGCCCGGCTTGTCCCAAAATGTTCCCCAGTGCCTAACAAATCCGAACCCTTCCACCCGACACCATCGTCTCATCCACGCATTGAGACTGCGAAGTTGGGCCTGTCTGGCTGGTCCTGCGCGTGGAACTGGTAGCATTTCAGAGAAAGCCACCTTGGAGGTCCTGGCTTTCAACATCCTACCTAGCAACCTAAATTTTGCTTCCAGGACCTCACGGCTGCATTTCCCCATGTCGTTGGTGCCAACGTGCACCACGACCACTGACTCCTTCCCAGCACTGTCTACCAAAGTATCTAAACGACGGGTGATATCCGCAACCTTCGCACCAGGCAGGCAAAACACCTTGCGGTCTACACGCCCATCACACACCCCACTGTCTATGTTCCTAATGATCGAATCACCCACTACAAGGATCCCTCCATCCCCTGGAGATATATCCTCGGCACGAGAGGATAGCTGCTCATCCCCCAAGGAATGGGTCCCTTCTAAGGGATCGTTTCCCTCTTCCTCAGCTGGATGCTCTCCTTCCCCGAGACCATCGTTCTCCATGATAGCAGGAGAGCTATCATCGTTGGAGTGGGACACAGCTATAACGTCCCTGAAGGCCTCCTCCACACACCTCTCTGCCTCTCTCAGCTTTTCCAGGTCCGCCACCTTGGCCTCAAGGAAATGAAGTCGTTCCCGGAGAGCCAGGAGCTCATTGCACTGAGAGCACACCCACGACTTCTGTCCAACAGGCAGATAGTCGTACATGCTGCAGGCGGTGCAAAACACTGGAAAGCCCCCACACCCTTGCTGGCTTCTTACCTGCATAGTTTTGTTTAAGGTTTATTACGTCAATGGGTTGGAGACTGCGGTTTAGTTGAGCTCAGGGAACAGACGGGCAGAGTGGGGGGCCCTGGCCTCCTCGCCCTGCTGCCGAACTCGCTTTGCTGCTTAACTCGCCTTGACGCTTCGTCAGCTGGGGCTCCCTCTAGCTCGTGGAGCAATGAGAGCATGGCTCTCATTGCTTCCTGCAGCACCCTGTTTTTGTTTTCTGCAACCCCGGTGGAAGGTTTAAGTGCTATTTTCTTACTTGCCAGCACTTCATGCAATGCTTTACCCATGAATTCTTCTCCCTGGCCTGAGTGTATAGCCCCCACCGTTACGCCGTGTTGAGTTTCGATTCTGTTAATGAACAGTTTCAACTTCTGCTCAGCTTCACTGAGAGAGCTCCCTCTGCTCTGCTGTGTTAGGAGTCAGGAAACAGAATATTCATAGATACTTTAGCTTGCATTTTGTCAAAATACAGTTCTGACATTTGATTTCTTATCCTTCGTTATACACCCTTAAAATAGCGTTCATGATAGAAAATCTAACCAATGTTTAATATGTCTTTCCCTTTATTGGAGGTCTTCAGTAAAGACATAACACTGGTTACAGTGATTTCCTATAATTTATCTTATATTTATGTTTACTTTTATTTATATTCTCCTTTATTTATGTGCCATGAGTACATAAAATATGTGACAGAACATTAAAATATATGCACATATATTTTCCTAGCAAGATTTTGTGAGTCAATGTGTAAAAACTATTTACTAATGTATTGTAACATCTGCATTTCACATGCTTTATCTATTAACACTGCAAGCTCAATCAATAAAAGCAATCAAGTTTATTCATAGCCCCAAGTTAACATGAGACTAATCACTGCTGACAAGATTGGGTCAGATACGAGTTTTGTTAAGCTCAGCATTGGCTGTTTTAATTATTGTTTCTGTCTGTCAACAAAAGAGAACATTCTTTTTGTTCTTATGTCCAAAGTCTCATATTGCTACCTTACATTAGTTGTTTAATGTCTGCATATGGCATATGAGCAGCGATTGTATACAGCAGAAGCCCTACTGAGGTGTTCAATACCTGGTGGAGCAGAATGCATGAAAGGGTTAGCAGGTTGGTTGGGCTAGTCCTATTTCACAGACGCTGATGCAGGTCGTGGCCACACCTTCTACTGCTGCATGTTCAGAATCAGTCTAAAGGCACAGATGTATGTGAATAGAATAATCACCATGCTAAGTGGATGAAAACTTTAGATTTGCTGCTCTTGCAGCTGTCATATGATGTGCAGCTGTTTAGATGATAGCTGGGCTCTATGGATCATGGAAACACATTCCCATTTATAAAGTCCTTTAGCACACTACTGGAATTTCAGCTTCTCCAAAGGGCTTTTGAGAATGTGACACCACCAGAAAAAAAAAGATTAACAAATAAAAGATGAAAATTAGTATGCCCAAAAAGGTCTATATTTGATCACAAAGGTAGAATGGATACATATAAATGCAAATTAATTGTCATTGCTAATTTTTTCTTTTAAAAAAATCCTTGTTCTTCTGAAAGAGATCTGGAGTGGTCAGCCCAAGCAGATTTCACTGTCCTGGAATTTCCTTTCCCAATGAAAATATGTGACTTTCCTTACTGCATGTTTTATTCTCCAGGGACAGTAATGGAAAATCTAAATCAGCAATTTCTTTGCTTTGCACATATTGGATTGGATCAAGATTTGGTTCACTGTACTTAGATCCAATTGAAATCATTTGGGCAAAGTTCGTTATGACTGAACCAAGATCCCACTGATTTCAGTGGAAACTAAGTACAATTAACTTTTTCTGGACCCATCCCATTGTTTCAAGTTGGTATGGTTATATCCATATTTATTCATTTTAATGTATTGATTTTGATTTCTAATCTCTCATTCATTAATTCATAATCATAGGGTTGATTGCAACATAAAACATTATTAATACACAAAAGCATTAAAACACCTGATAGAAACATACAATATTACAATACTATAGTGCAGCAGATGGACAACCATCCGCTTTACAAGTGGCTACTTCAGATCAGCCCTCTACAAACCCTGGGTGAATAAGTGTGCCTTTAACTAGTTTTGAAAGGTAAACAGTGACAATGCCAGTTGTTTCCATCTTTGAAACCTGCAGCATTTTAATTTAATTTAACCAGGATTCATCAAGCACATTAGACAATTGTACATCTCCTAGCACTAACATTTCTATCTTGCACATTTTGCATGATTTCAGATTACTTCATAAACCTCAAGTTTATTGAATTATTATTTATTAATTTGTATACCACCCCATAGCTCTCTCTGGGTGGTTTACAACAATTAAAAACATTAAAAACTAATATATAAATATACAAATTTAAAAACACTTTTTAAGAAAACAATTTAAAAACACATGCTAAAATGCCTGGGAGAAGAGGAAAGTCTTGACCTGGCACCAAAAATATAAGGGTTGGCCCCAGGCACACCTCGTCAGGGAGATAATTCCATAATTTTGGGGCCACCACTGAGAAGGCCCTCTCCTTTGTTGCCATCCTCCGAGCTTCCCTTGGAGTAAGCACCCAGAGGAGCACCTTTGATGTTGAGCATAGTGTACGGGTGGGTTTGTGTCGGGAGAGGCGTTCCATCAGGTATTGTGGTCCCAAGCTGTGTAAGGCTTCATAGCAGCCTTTCCCAACCTCTGGGCCCCCAGATGTTGCTGGACTACAGCTCCCATAATGTCAGGCCCAGGATGTGACTCAGGAACCAGACCAAAGGCTGTAGTTAATTCGTGTTTTATTAGGGTAATGTCCAAACAAAGACTGCATTTTCTCATGAAGCAATACAGGGATACAGGTCCTGCAGCATTGGGAGAAAGTTGACAGAGCAAGGGACTTCTTCCCGCCTGTTCTTTAAGAAGGGGCCAAACGGGCGCGCAATCTTTCGCTCCTCCTTAACTGCCCCTCAGGTACTGCCCGCCTTCCCCCCTTCTCTCCTGTCTTTTCAGCTGTCTGCGTGTGCACGGTGAGGGGGGAAGCATCACCCCCTCCTCTTCTGAAGTTTCCGATTCCAGGATGGGGGATAGGGGAGGGGCTGATGGTAAACTGCCTCCCCGCTTTTCGGCTGTGAGCAGCCCTCCCTCTTTCCCCTCTTGCTCTGAGCCTGAAAGAGGGGGAGGCGTCAGAATGTCCAGGGAGGGCTCAGGCTCCCCGTTGCTAAGCGACCTTATCACTGGCAGTTCCTCTGTTTTGTCTTCACTCCAAAGGGGGGAAGTTCCTTCCCCTTCCCTCTGCCATCCATCCGAATACTCTTCTCCCAACTCTCCGGGATCCAGCTCCCCGGGATTGGGACCCCAGCTCTGCCTTCCGACACATAATTCCTGACCACTGGCCATGCTGGCTGGGGGATCATGGAAATTGTAGTCCAGCAACATCTGGGAACCCAAAGGTTGGGAAAGGCTGCTTTATAGGTTAAAACCAGCACTTTGAATCAAGCTCGGAAACATACAGGCAGCCAATGCAATGAGATTTTAAACTTAGTCTACTAATTAAAGAGCAGTATAGGAAGTTAGTTATTCTGGGATTTTGTAGTGGGATTGTTATGCACCAGTCTTCTGAGCAATGATTAGTCATAAAAACCAAATTAACTATGTTGGCATCAACTTCTTTCAGTTTGTAAATAAAAGATTTTGTGCGTTTCATTTTCATGTTAATATCAAATTTGTTTTTAAAAGAGCACATGAAAGAAGGGAAATCTTACCATGTACAATTCTCATACTGGGATATACTGTGTGAAACTATTTTGATTTGTGCAACATTGTGTGTTATATGCCTTCAAGTAGATCATGACTTATGGCGACCCTATGAATCAGTGACCTCCAGTAACATTTGTTGTAAACCAGCCTGTTCAGATCTTTTAAGTTCAGGTCTGTGGCTTCCTTTATGGAATCAATCCATCTCTTGTTTGGTCCTCCTCTTTTTCTACTCCCTTCTGTTTTCCCCAGAGAGCCAGTGTGGTGTAGAGGTTAGAGTGTTGGACTACAACCTGGGAGACCAGGGTTCGAATCCCCACACAACCACAAAGCTTACTGGGTGACCTTGGGCCAGTCACTGCTTCTCAGCCTCAGAGGAAGGCAATGGTAAACCTCTGAATACCGCTTACCATGAAAACCCTATTCAAGGGTTGCCATAAGTCGACATCGACTTGAAGGCAGTCCATTTACATTTTTACATTGTTTTTCCTAGCATTATTGTCTTTTCTAGTGAATCATGTCTTCTCATGATGTGTCCAAACTATAACCTCAGTTTCATCATTTTAGCTGCTAGTGATAGTTCTGGTTTACTTTGTTCTAACACCCAATTATTTGCCATTTTCATGGTCTATGGTTTTCGCAAAGTTCTCTGACACCACATTTCAAATGAGTTAATTTTTCTCTTATCCACTTTTTTCACTGTCCAACTTTCACATCTATACATGGAGATCGGGAATACTATGGTCTGAATTATCCTGACTTTGGTATTCAGTGATACATATTTGCATGTGCAACATTACGTCTGTGCAACATTACATCTGTACTAATGTTACCATGTGCACCAGTGTTAACACTAAACATGGTTGTTATCAGCGGCGTCACTAGCGGGAGTGCGGGGGGGTGCGGACCTCCGGCGCATGCCCCCCCAGGTGCGTGGATAGGGGTGGTTGGTCTTGTGCATGCACACACACTCACCACGTGCTCCAGGCTGGTGGTGGGAGGCCTGTCCCGGCTTCACTGCCAGCAAGCGGGCGCCTGCTTTTGGTCTCGCCCGCCTGCCACCGAGGAGGAGTTGGTGCGGGGCAGCGGGGCGGCTCTGGGTGTCACCCCCCTCAGGGTGTCACCTGGGTGCGGTCCACACCCTCCGCACCCCGGTAGTGACACCCCTGGTTGTTGTGACCTGGCCATGAGCAGCAGCCAGGATGAACCAGACTGATCAGGAAAGAAGACAAGTGGTACAACTTCCTTTTACTAGTGTTTACATATCTACTTCAAGCTCTTGATTTCAAACTTCTGTTTAAAGCTAACTATGGTTAATGTTTACAAAGGTACATACAGACACATGCAACATCTATTCCAGCTTTCATTCAGCTCCAAGGAGACTAGAAAACCCTGAATGAAAGGGATTGCAGAGTGTGTACCAGGCTGGTATCCTTGAATGTAAACAAGACTTAGCAGTCCCCTTTTCTTGTTTCTCATGCAAGGGTGTGCCATCTTATTTCAGATTCTCTCCTCTCTCATATACAGTAGGTATCAATCACTGCTCTTAAAAAAAATCACTACCACAATCCTTTCTCATCATCTCAAACTATGCTACCTTTCCACTAATTAAAATGTGCTAACCAGACTGTCAGTGGATTGTATCCAGCTAAATTCTACTTAGAGGAGACCCATTAAAATTAAAGGACCTAAGTTATGCATGCCCATTAATTTCTATAGAGCTACTCTGAACAGAACTAATATTGGATTCAGTCTAATATGTTTTGTAAGCCTTGCTGCCCCAATAAGTGCTGGCATTAATGGTTGCCTTGATATGTCCTTTCTACATTAACACTCACTCATGCAACCTTCCATCTTTATTTTTTTTAAATTAAGATTTTGTCCTTTATGGAGAGAGTAATATGAGATTTTTAACTTCTTTATATTGTACATTGTCAGTGTTGTTCATCCATGTATGAGGAATCCAGGTATGAGAAATAACTTGAGAAATCTATTTCTGCATATTGTAGAGAGAGTTAAATCTTCTACATTTTTATTGCTAATATAAACACTTTAGCAATGCTAATCAGTTGTACTGATTTTCTGTTTTGATTTTCTTTAATAATTAAGCAAAAGAACTAGGATGCAATCAAGTTGTACACTAGGGGGTTCATGCAAATAGTTGTCTTCTTTTTTTACATAAATCTTTTTTGTTCGAGGCATTCAAAAGGAAATTTATTGACATTTTTAAAAAGGAAATACAATTTACCTGCATAATCTGTTTTAATAAGGGAAATCACCATGTTGTTGAAAATTAAACGATAAGTACACAACTTTTACTCCTGTAACTTTTTATTCCTGTTAACATAGCTCACTGACTACCACAATATTAATACTGATTAAGGAGTTTGCAATCTAGAAGTGTAGAACTCTTTGTATGCAATTTACCTCAGCACAGCCTTATGTTGGTTTTTCTTCTGGGGTCTGTGATGGAAGTGAGCATGGCTTGGAGAAAAATGTTTGGGGAGCAGGATTGTCAGGAGTTAATGCAAGCTTTTGCATTCCTCATGCATGCACCCCTTTGGCTACTTAAATTGGCTCCCACAAACGTCTCTAATTCTGGATAGCATGGGTTTACATACATAGATCTGCCATCCTCAACTGGTTATTAAATACTGTACATAGATCTGCCAGCCTCATCTCAGTTATTAGCTGCATTCCAACATATGTTCAAACAATGGTTTGTCATTATGTCTGAACTACACTAGCTTCCACACCATGACTTGTGAGGAGCTACTAAACCAGGCTATCACATCAGTTTGAAGTTAACTTACACATCACATTGTGTGTTAACTATGGCTTGCCATTACATCTGAATTCACAAACCATTGACAAATGACAGTTAAGGCCACTGTTCTGCTTTAAAAGGATGTAGCATATGAAGATGGGAGTGAACTTACAAAGCTGAGTGCTGAGCAAGTGGAAAATAAAAATAGACAGTTTTAAATGATGGTTTGCTTTTTTTATGTTTTTGATGGTCAAGCCAGAGTGTGGAATAACTAACTATGGTTACTATAAACCATGGTTTGGCAACAGTATGATGTCTGAATTGATCCACAGTGTTATGACAGAGCAGCAACTCCTCTTGTAGATCAGTGATAGAACATTTGCTTTGTATGCAGAAGGTACCTTGTTCAACATCTGGCATCTTCAGTTAGAAATGTTGCCCATCTGAAATCCTGGAGATCCTCTGCCAGTCAGAGTTGACAATATTGAGCTAGATGGATCAATGATCTGACTCAGTATAAAGCAGCAGCTTATGCACCAGTCCCGTGTGCTGTGGCTACTCTGGTGTCTTCTGCAATAAACATGTAAATTCTGAAGAGTAGTCACACATCCCATACGCAAACATTTACCAGTGGCCAGTTGGGAACAAATTAGGGTTGCCAGGTCAGAAGCATCCCAAAACCTGAGATTTTAGGGGCGGGCCCGAGTGATGTCACGGGGCGGTCTCGAGTGATGTCATTAAGCATGATACATTAAGCATCAGGTTGCTTGGAGCATACAATTAAAAAAAATCTGACTGGAAATTTAGCTAGACATCTTAGCTAAAAGATGGAGCCTGGGTAGGGAACATTAATCTAGCCTACTTGCTTTTGGCAAGAAGGGTTTAAGTGCCTTCAGGCCAGGCCAGTCACCAGAAGGTCACTGCAGGAAGAAAGGAGCCTAGTGTTGAGGAGATGTTAGATGGGAGCATTTGGGAGTAAAAATGGATGTCCCTGAAGGCTGCAATTCTAAACACATGTACTAAGGGACTAAGCCCCCATAGAACTCAACAGGACTTACTTCTGAGTAGATATAGTTTGGATTGTGCTGTTGGTAAAGCTTGACTAGGGTTCCTCTGCAAAGACATCCATCTCAAAGCAGGGTTGGCAACCCCCTACCTGGAATGCCCTGCCCTTATCTTTTAATGTGGCTGCTCCAAACTTCTTTACAGATTTGACCCTTCACTTCAGAAAGAGGTCTGAGAAATGAGTAAGAGTAAGAAGATTCTCTACCCTTTCTGTCTGCATAGATGCCCTCATCCTTCCCCTGCGCCCAGCAGAAGCTCTGGGCCAGGTGGGGCACAGTGGCATCTCAAAGAGGACACCCTCACCTTTCATGGGGTTTATGATTTGTCCTGGCCCAGAGCAGACTTTGAGGTGGGCACCCCCAATTACCTATTTTTCCTGTATGTGTTTTTCTGCTTTGATTTTGTATAGATGTCCTCTTCTGTGCCCTGCGCCCAGCAGAAGCTCTGGGCCAGGCGGAATGCAGTGGCATCTCGTAGAGGACACCCTCCCCTTTCCTGGGGTATCTGATCTGTGCTGTCCCAGAGCAGACTTCGGGGTGGGTATCCCCAGTTACTTATTTTTTTCTATGTGTTTTTGTCCATTTTGATTTTGCATTGATGCACCCGTGCATGCCCGGTGCCCAGCAGAAGCTCTGGGCCGGATGGCATGCACTGGCATCTCGTAGAGGACACCCTCCCCTTTCCTGGGGTATATGATTTGTCCTGGCCCAGAGCAGATTTTGGGTGGGCACCCCCAGTTACTTATTTTTCCTGTATGTTTTGGTCTGCTTTGATTTTGCATAGATGTGTTCCTCCGTGCCCTGCGCCCAGCAGAAGCTCTGGGCCAGGTGGGACGCAGTGGCATCTCGTATGATTTTATGACATCATTATGTATTTATGGTAGTATCAGAAGCGTGATGATTTTGATTGCATAAATGTATTGTTATTCTTGACAGAGAGAGTCCCCCGATCACAGTGATATATCATACAGCATACCCCATCATATATTTTGGGGTTCAGAGACATGTTAATTTTGGTTTGAAGTTGCTGTAGTTGTCAACTCTTCTTTTTTAGTGTTTTGAACTTTCAAGCAAATAAGGAACTGGGAACTAGAAACCAACTTCAGCGTCGTATCAGTTAAATAGATTAAACAGTTGCGGGGGGGCGGTGGCTGACATTTTGGTGTATATCTCGGGAACCAGACCACCTGGAAACTTTTTTTTTTAAATTGAAGCTGAGAGTCCGGAGATTAAGGGGTGGTAGACAGAGAGCTGGAGGGCCCCCCAAAAACCAGAGACTCTGGCCGAAAACCGGAGACCTGGTAACTCTAGAACAAATGCATTCTGAAGGTAGTTCAGTGCTATTCTTTTAGTACATCCACACCTCATCTGCCAAGGACTGTATTAACCAACCCTGAATTCTGTTAATTATGCCCCTAGGAACAGACTTAGAGCAATGATGAAAGTACATTGGTAAATAGTCAGTGGAAAGAAGACTAAGGGCTCATCCAGACGACTGTAAAATGTGTGACATTATCGCTTTGTGTTTTCATTATTTTTCAGTCGTCCATATGATGCCTTGCGCATTTTCGCACAGTTAAATCCGCTCCTGCAATACCGCAAATCATGCGATTTGCTTTTTTAAACTTGGAATCATCCGCTGTACCTTCAGGCGCTCAGATGCAATACCACGGACTTTACAGCTGTGGGCGTTTGATGGGTGGTTCTTGGGTGGTTCCCCATATCCCTTCCCTCATTCTCAGCCAATCACGTATTTCCACTGTTGCGCATGTGCGCGAATGTCCGGGGAAAGCCCCGGAAAAAGGAACCTATCAGAGCAATGGTGTGGTGTTGGGGGGCCCCCCTGCAACTTCAACTGCGCGGATGCAAAAAAGCACATTTGCGCAGAAGCAGCAACAGCGGTTAATTTTTAGCCAGCCTGCAAACTGGGCAGCCGCTCAGGGTGAGATCTGCAATTGTGGTTGTTTGTAAACTTTTTCAAGGGAGAAAATATTTATCTTTGCCTAATCTCCACCTCCCACCCCTCACCCCCCGCATCAAATGCCCTTCTTGAACATATTGGTCTTTGCTTCCAGGCATCCAGAGTCGAGGGAGAGGGGGAGAGAAGAGAAATAGAGGGTTTCCTCTTGGATTACAGACACTCACGCACCCTTAGTCAATTTCGCTTTCCTGCCTGCAAGGCTACTCTCTTTGAGTCTTGTCAATTTCAACCACAGCCTGCAGGTTCTCTGCAGCCCAGCTGAGCTGAAAAGCATACAGTCGCTTTTGTGAAATATCGCAAATACAAACAAACAAAAATACAGGAATTATAGGCATATAAGTGGTTTATAATAATAATAATAATAAATTTAATTTTTGTGTCGCCTATCTGGCCGAAGCCACTCTAGGCGACGTACATATTAAAATTCAATAAAATACAATATAATTACAGAATAAAATACAATGCAGTCAACACTAATGCTGGCATAAAACTATGTAGGGCAATCAGAAACAATAAACAGTCACAGAAAAATTAGCCCACCCCGGAGATCCCAAAGGCCTGTCCAAAGAGCCAAGTTTTTAAGGCTCGGCGAAATGTATCCAGGGAAGGGGTTTGCATGTTTCTTTTATCAGAGGGAACGCCGCAAAGCCTGTGCTGGTCGCTTCAGAGCAGATTGACACAGCAGCACGCCGGGCTGTTTGCCCACATTCCCTGCCCGAGCCAAGAGTGGCCACCTGTGTGGGGGGGCAGTTTGCAGTGAATGAGCCCAAGGGGTACGGGGGGATTCGCCCAGAGATTACAAGCGCTGATCCCTTGCACTGCCCACAATCCCCCTGGATGGTCAGGGGCACCTGGAGACACCCCCCTGGCCGGGGCTGCTCCAGAGTGGTGAGTGACAAGGAACTCCATTACAGCCACTACTACCAAACCATCAGGAAATTCAAACTTTCGCGCTTGTACGTTCAAGCGCATGCGCCTTGTTGCGCTTTGTTGCAAAGGGAGAGAGGAGCATACGTCATATTTTTGCAGACCAATTGGCTGATAGGGGGGAGTGTTATGGGCGGAGCTGGGAAAAAGCAAGAAGAAGTACGGGTCCTCTCACTGTGTGTGTGGGTGCAAAATAAGCAGGTTTTTTTTATTGGGAAAGAGCAAACAAACAGGCAAAGTGAGGACTGTCAGATGACGAACCGGATGTGGAAAACGTGGATTATCCCGCTCCGTTTGGATGAGCCCTGAGACTGCATTCCTACATCCACTAGCTGGTAGTAAACCCCATTGAACTCACTGGGACTTCTGAGTAGGCAATGCATATGATTGCACTTTCTTATTATTAAATGCACAAACCTAACCTGTGTTGTCAAGCTATAGTCTGTTGCATCCAAGAATGATTGCAGAGGGTGCTAAAGTGCATCTCTCAACTCCTGCATGTCACTGGAGTTTCCCCCCCACTTATGCAATGATACACTGGTGTCTTGTTTCTTGCACTTCTCTCTGTTGCTCCACCATTCCGACACAAATTGCTATTTTCCAATTGAGGCCCCTCATTAAGGGCAGGTGGGGCACTAACCACCCTAACCACCCTAACCACCCTAAACCTCCAAACCTATAGCCCAGTACCTTCTCTGTTCCTTACATTCATATTCAATCCAGTATTTAACATTAGAGACACTCTAGGCTTGTTTCTGTCCATTTTCTGTTCTGTCCAATCATCTCTGGATAGCACAGCCAATCACAATAATTGCTATGGTCCCACCCCTGTTGCCAGGGGTAAAATTCTAGTAGGAGTGGCTTAGGGAGGGCAGGGGTCCCCTCAGCATATCTAGGACCTACATTTGATCCCCTAAAGGAAGCCACAGACCTGAATTTACAAGATCTGAACAGGGTGGTTCATGACAGATGCTCTTGGAGGTCACTGATTCATAGGGTCGTCATAAGTCATCATCAACTTGAAGGCACATAACAACAACAAAAACATTTTTTTATTTCCCATAGAATAATCTCTAACCAATCAGAAGGAGGCCCTCAGAAATGCATTGGGAGTTCCATAGCATCAGGGCAGGACTATCCCCAATGTATTTCAATCTGAGCCAATCAGATTCATGCATTTGCAATCAGCATTGACTCTTCATGTTGCTATTCCCTTGCTTTACAAGTGGCCGGCTAAAGCAACAGGAAGTATGATTCTTTCCCAGTACAGCAGGGCCCCGCTTGACAGCGCTTGTTCTGCTTTTATGATGTTTTTTGGCCATCAGGCGCCATTTTGGTCAATGTTAGTCAATGTGTTCTGCTTTACAGCGGTTTTTGCTTTACAGCGGGGGTCCGGAACGTAACCCGCTGTATGAGTGGGGCCCTACTGTAGACAGCCTTTGAAAGCCACAGCAAAGTTTCTGTGTGAGTTCAGTATTTGATTGTGCAGAGTAGGTGTGTGTGTGTGTGTGTGTGTGTGTATGTTGCTGCATGGGAAGCAAGGGAAAAAATCACAGAGTGGTGCGGGGGGGTATGCTTTGGTCTTGATGGCCTTTTTGCTGACTGTTGGACAGAGAGGAGGAGGTTGGCACTAATAGGGGAAGGTAGGCCTTGGCCCTGGTCCTGACGCTGATGGGCCTTTTGCTGACTGTTGGGGGGGGAGAGGAGGAGGGAAAAGCAGGACCCAAATGGATCACTCTGTGTATGTATGTGATTGATGTTTTGCATCTAATCATATGTAACTTGAAAGAAAAGAGTGCCCACTGTTTGTGTGTGTGTGTGTGTGCTCGTGCAAGCAGAAGGAGAGAGTTGTTTAAAAGACTTTTTAGTGTTGTTCATGGCTGAGTGGGTTCTCCCAGATCCTAGTCCAATGCTCTAACCACTGCATTTACATATATATAAATGCTCATCTTGTTTTATTGATAATGTTATTGTCTTTTGTTGACCCTTTCTAAACCAAATTAAGGCATTTGTCAGTTTCTTCAGGTTCTATTTGTAAAACTGCAAAGTTTAAGCATCCATAGAATCTTTGAATGCAGGAGGATGAGAAGAAAGCCAGACCTTAGCCATGCCCCTGAGACCTCATTGGCCATGTCCCTGTGACCTCATAACAGCCCCACCAGTTTTAGAAGGCACTAGCCGCCACTGCAATTTTTGTGTATCCACTCCTCATAGTGCCAACTGAAGCATGTTGCTTCTTCCTGCATTGCAAGGCTGGCCCTGGTTGTACCTAGAATGGTTTTCATGCCTTGATATAGGCAGAAGAAGTACCTAACAATAATATTAGCAATTGTTTTCTCTTTTCTTACAGGGCTGTTGTGTGGAAAAGATGGTTCTTTATTTGGACTGGTTTGTCCCTTTCCCTCTCCTACTTTTGTACTACTGGATGGTTACAACTTTATCCCTAAATCTTGAGGATCCAAATGTCTGTAGCCACTGGGAGAGGTAACATATATACTAATAGAAGAGCCATGGTAGTTAATGTTTATTTAAAGTGTAAATAGCTTCAGAGCAAACTTGTATAGTCTATATCCTAAAGTGGTTATATAGGGGGGAAATGCAACAGTGAGCCAATTATACATTGTACGTTAAAAGATATCCAGAAGATAAACAGAAGCCCTTATAACACTATAAATGGATACCTTTAATCAAATTAACTCAGTGGGAGAATCTGCATATTCAGAGTATAATTATCCTTATTGGAAGCCATCCAGGTGTAATTATGAAGCTTTTAAAACCTACCTTAAAACTTGTTAGTTTAATTATTTTCTTATGGGAAAAGGAGTCAGGAAATTCAGAAATACACAATGTATAGCTATAAATGTCAGTGCAGTATGTCCTTCATTTTAAGGAAGAGGGCAGCTCTGTGCATAAAAAGGGGCATGTGGATAGAGCTGTCTCTTTTGCTTAAATGGATAAGGGAATTACATGTACAGGAGCACTGTATAGTCACTAGAGTTCCCATGTATACAATGAACTGAACATGCATAAAAAGCACTGGGGTGAATATTTAGCACAGGGATGGGAACCTCTTATCAGGATCTGCCTTGCAGGCCAAATTTGACAGGTGGGCAGGGCAGGACCATCCACCTGTCAAAATCCCTTATACTTCACTTTTAAGTCTATGAGATCAGGGAGTTCAAGGGAAACGAAGACTTGCACAAGCCTTTTCCAAGTCTCCCTGCACTTTCCTTTTAAGCCCCCCAAAATTGGGGATTTAAAACGGAAGGAGGGGGAGAGACTTGCAAAAGCCTCTTCCAAGTTGGACACTTAAAAGGAAAGCACGGGGAGACTTGGAAAAGGTTTTAAGAAACCCCCCTAGTTCTCTTTTAAGAAAATGGGAGTGTAGGAGCTGTCTTAAAGTCTCTTAACATCCTCTTTGAAATAGCTCACGTGTGCAAGGTGATTCAAAGAGTGCTTTTGTACAGGGTTTTAATCCCTGTGCCAAAGCACAGGATTAAACCCTGCCCTTCCACCCATCAGCTGACATCACTAGTGATGTCAGCTGATGGGCAGGTAGGCTTGATTGGGGGAAGATAGCCTCAGGAGCCAAACGGGACCCCCTGAAGGCTCATGACTAGCCCAGAGGCACCCCACTTCTTATTTGGCACAATACCAAGCTTGCAAAAATAAATTCAGAAGCTGTTATTACTATTGTTTTATTTTTGTGCCTTACATTTTTTTTGTGCCTTTTCACATTAGGCCTCTGAGAAATTTGTTGGATGTTGGAGAAATATATGATTGGATCCAGAGTTAATTGTGTTTAGGAGTACACACATGGAAATAAATAGGATTTAAATTTGTCTAAACGTATGTTTCTACGATTTCAGTAGGTCTTCTCTAAGCACAACTAGGTCTAGATCTAGCCCTTAAAGTTGGGTAGATTAATTGAGAGCATTCTTTGTTTTATTTTGTTAAAAAACTATCAAATAGTAACACAATCTGCTTGAACAAGTAAATAAAAAAAATACAAGTCTTACTAGTGGTTATGTCTAAATTTAGTAATCTTTCATCTGTCTTCCCATATCCAGGGGTGTGGCAAGAGGGAAGAACATAAAAAACCACAGTCTGGAAAGTTACCATACCACTAGCAGTTATACTAGGATAGATGGTAGGCAACACTGCTTATGTCTTTGGCAGTCCTATAGGATAATTACAAATGAATTGAGATAGATTTTTTTTTTGAGAAACTAGACTCTAAGTGAGTTAAGAATGATCAGAATACCAAGTTAGTGCCTCACCCCTGTGCCCGCAGAGTAAGTCCTATTAAACTCACTGGTACTTATTTCTTTAGTATGTTAGCACAGGAGTGAGATGAACCTTAGTTAAATTATTATTATTATTAAATTAAGTTAAATTATTATTAAATTAAGTTATAATAATAATAATAATAATAATAATAATGTGCACTTCCTCCCAGTAGGAACCCAGGGTGGCAGTTCTAGTTTTAGATTTATTTGTTTTAAAAAAGAAAAAAAATCCAGATAAACTTCACATGACCAAACTGCTACAGATCTGTAAATAAAGAAGCAAGATTTCCATTCTTACATTTCATATTTACATGTCAAGGTTGCTTTTCTAGGTGCAAATAATTTTTCCATTTCAAGGTCATTGTTATAATAAGAATATTTGTATGTGTTGTTGAACTGCAGCATCACATCTGTGATATTAATGGATGTTTTATTATTTATTTATGTGATTTACTGCCCGCCCTACACCCTAAGGCCTCAGTGTGGGTCACAACAATTTAAAATACAACATTAAAAACAGTTAAAAGAAATTAAAAGTTAAAAAGTTATTAACTATGAACACCTGTGCAAAAAGCCTTCTGGCTCACAATACATTTATAATGTTTGCTGAAGTTGCCCATCTTTATGTGTTGGGAGACTTCTGGATACAAATGGTGACAGGGAAGAAAACACATTTGCCCAGGAAAGTGGAAAACTCCTTCTGTAGACATTGACTGAAAATAGGCACTCTCTGGACAGTGACAAAACACTTTACATAGATATGTACTGAGGTATGTACCAAAGAAAAAAGTTTGTCATTTGTCCTCATCAGTTACAATACTTTTCTGCAATCAAAGATATACCTGTAGTAAGCAGAAAATACTTGATTAAAAATGTCTTAAGACTAATTGATCGTTTTTATCTGAAATGTAGCTAGCGTTTACTTGAACTGATAATATATTTGAAACTTTGATAAACCCTTATCTTTAATTCCCTCATAATTGTACTTTCTTCAGCTTAGCAGTAGTTCTAATAGAGTACACGCTTTAATGATTTTCTTTTGTTTCTGTGCAGTTATTCTGTTACAGTGCAAGAATCCTATCCACACCCTTTTGATCAAATATACTATACCAGCTGTACAGACATTCTGAACTGGTTTAAATGCACACAACACAGGTGATTAAAAGAAAAGTTCTTTTTTATATTGCTTTGTTAGAATAATCCTTTGTAGGTAATTAATGATTGTTTCACGTTAAAAAGAATCTATAATAAGATGTATATCAAACACAAATCAGATCCTATGGATAAAACCATAGTTTGTATGTGGGCATATAATAGGGCATATAATGTGGGCATATAATGAGATATATAATCCTCTCAAGTGTTCTCTGTGTATTTTGCTAGGATTATTAGGCTATCGAAGATCGTGTGATGAAGTTGTGTGAAAAGATGTTCTCTTCCTCTGGAGAATTAATGGAGAGAAGTGTAATGTTGATGCAGTGGCTTACTCAGTTTTTGTGATCTGAAAACAGATTCTGTCAAGCATTTATGTGGCATGCCTGCCGTGTACTTTGATGGATCTTGTTGGTTGAGCCATAATTAAGGAGAATGGGCCATTTAAAAAAATGTTTCTTGTTGAACAGTATAGACAAGAGGTCACTTCAAATTTACTTTTTGGCAAATTTCTTTACTCAGGGATATATGTTCGAATGTGTTCCTCCTATGCTATCCTTGCTTCACCATGTTTATGTGTACCTAATATTTAATTATTAGCTTGAATTTCTACAAATCATTGGTTCAATGAAATATGTAGGCCTTCTGGGGCACACTTTCGACAACCTGTAACACCTCTGGCTGCCAATTTGATATTGGGGTAGATACTACTATAAAGCCTCTTATGATTCTGGACTAGGAGGAGCTGTGTCTTTTCCTATATACCACTCCAGTCACTTAGATCTGTGGATAAAGACCTCTTGAAGGTGCAGAACGCATGTTGTGGCTTGGGCATGTGCTTTTATCATTGTGGCACCACTTTTCTGGAATTTCATTCCTTAGAAGTAAAGCAAGCCACAACAATGTTATGTTGCTAACACACTATGAAAAACTTAGAGACATATATTTAGTGGAAGGGTCATACTTATTTAAATATAATGGTTGGAAGATCTGCAAAAAAGATAAGCAAATTAAATAAGTCAAGTCAATCCAATTTATTGTACTAGCCAAAGGCCATGACAAATACATTAAAAATGTAAAAACATACAGAGGTATGTAGAAGTATACAGAGAACAAATTGCTATTGCAACCAATAATATAAAAGAATTTCAGTTACCATCAGCGAGCTCAGTTTAAGACTCTGAATCTCCCAAACAATTTGTAGCAATTTTATCTAGTTTTTCTTTCTAATCTAAGCAAATTAAATAAGTGTGGGCAGGTGAGATTGAATTAACAAGTATGAAGGAATCTTTCTGTCCATGTCCTTGGGCACATTAGTAGCTGCATTGGTGGCTCCTCAGCCAAGGATTGCAGAAAGATTCTCCCACCTTGTTAAGAGAACCTGGGTATATGAACCCAACATGCGCACCTGGGCCCTGCTGTCCAGCATTTACCAAGATGTGCGCGCCAGGCACTCCCAAGTCCTCTCCCCCAAGCCTCAGGCTGTTGGTTATGACTTAAGAGTGATCCTGACCCAATAATGGTGGCTGTCAAATCAGGCCTTTCTTTCACTCACCTGCATGCACTGAAAGCCAAATGGACCAAATGAACCAAATCAACACAAATGAGATCCTATAGTGTGAAGCAGGTGAAAAAGAGGAGTTCCAAGTGCCAGTCAGAGGTCCCCAAAAAATCCTACTCAGCCCCAGAAAAGGTGACCTGCAAAAGCCTACACTGTAGAGTTAGGGAGGTAGGGTGGGTACTGCAATGCGAAAAGAGGGGAGAAGAAGGAATAGAGCAGTCCTAAATAGGAGACTACATCACTCCTTCTAACTGGATATTCTGGCCCACATGTTCTGCCAGCCCCCTCCTTTTCGGAGAGACCACCTTTAGTCTCTTTCCAGGGAAGAAGGGGGTAAGGCCACTTCACCCCCAATGAAGGCAGGAACATCATTTTCAATGTTTATTGAAAACCTTTTTCTCCCAAACCTTCCCAATTTAGCGTATTTCACTTCTGTTTTTAATTCTTGCTAGTTTCTATATTTTAATACTGTGTTATGATCAGTTTTATGCTTTATATTTTATTTCTGTACACCACTTGGGTGTTTCTTAAATGTAGAACAGTTCATAAATTCTGAAATAAATAAATAAGTAAATATTCAGCTTGTTTATATTTATATCTGAAAGTCCAAGATAGTTTTAGAAATAGTTGAGCAATCTATAGAATCAGTAATATGAATACTTCAGTAGAAAAAGAAAAAGAGGGTAGATTTATAGGCTAACAATATCCCTACATATCCATGGTTGGTTATATTCTAGAATTCGTTAACAAATTTTACATTCATGTATTTTAATAGAATCAGTTACCGCACTGCCTATAGACATGGAGAAAAAACTATGTACAGACGGAAATCTCAGTGTTGCCCTGGATTTTATGAAAACAGAGAAATGTGCATCCGTAAGTAAATTTGTTTTTGTTACTATTACATCAGAATTTACTTAAGTAATGAAGATTTCAGTTGCATACATGTGGGTCTTTATGAAGTATATTAGAGTTTCTTGTGAGTATTTGATGTCCAAGAACAGGAATCCAAAAGAGCATTTCCTGAGAACTCAAATGTCTTTAAAGAGTGCAATTATTTGCTGGTAGATATCATTGGCTGCTGCTGTGGGGTAATTGAAGGGAAAGCACACACAGTAAGAGCTTATCCAAACAGAGCGGGATAATCCACGGTTTCCATATTCGGTTTGTCATCTGATAGTCCTCACTTTGCCTTTTAGTTCGCTCCTTCCCAATTAAAAAAATGCTTTTTTGCACCCACACACGCAGCGGTAAGACCCCTACATTCTTTTCGCTTTTTTCAAGCTCCGCCTCTTAAACCTCCCCCTATCAACCAATTGGTCAGCAAAAAAATTATGTATGCTCCTCTCCCCCTTTGCAACGAAGCACAATAAGCCTGTAAAGGAGTTCTCGCCTTGGGAAGGAAAGGCTGCTGGTCGGTTTCACAAGCTTTCTGGAGCAGCCTTGTAACCGACCAGAAGCCCTTTTTTTGTCTGCATTTGCATGATATTTAACGAGATACACACACTGGCAATGCACTTATTTCTCCAAAAAAGCAAGAAATGTGTCACCCCCCCCTCCTTCTCCCTTTCCTTCCCGCGAGAATGAAATTGACAAAGCTTTCCAGAGCAGGCTTGAAACCGACCAGAAGCCCTGTTGTTTGCATTTGCGATATTACACTTAAACGAATGTATGCTTTTCTGATTTGAAGCAAAAACCCCAGCAAGTAGAATGAAATTGAGAAGGCATTCGGAGGCAGGCGTGAAACCGACCATCCCCCCTTTCTCGCTTGCTGTGCATTGCAGATCTCACCCAGAGTGGCCGCCCAGTTTGCAGGCTGGCAAAAAATAAAATGCATCTGCGCAGTAGTTGCAGACCCCCCCACCGACACCCCACCATTGCAATGATTGGTTCAATTTTCCCGGCTTATTCTCGCACATGCACAAAAGTGCAGATACATGATTGGCTGGAATGAAGAGAAGGGGCAAGGGGAAATGCCCAAGAACCGCCCATCAGCTGTAAAGTTTGCGGTATTGCATCCTAACTCCTGAAGGCACAGCAGATTATTCCCGATTTTAAACAGCAAACCGCATTTTTGCCAGTATTGCAAGGAGCGGATTTAACCCGCGAAAATGCGTAACAGCACGAGACGTCATTTGGACGACCGAAAAATAATGAACACACATCACGGCGTGTCACATATTTTGCAGTCGTCTGGATGAGCCCTAACTGATGGGAGGCAGGAGTGGAGAAAGGGGCTGTCTTCGGTTCACAATATGCAAGTGAGCAATTGCTGACTGCCGTTCCTGGCATTTATTGCTGGCACTAACAGAGGCTGTTAGTTAGCAACTGCATATTTGTATGGTTCAGACTAAGATGTCCTCTGCCTTCATCATTGATTTCCAATTATTTCTGATAAATGATGGTATTTCCCTGTCTCACTTGATTGCCCCAGAACGGCAGCTGGCAATTCCAACCTACCTGTAGTGATTTTTTTTAAAAAAAGATTACAATAAGGGCAGATATTTCAGGACATGATGCCCAGATAATGAGAAATGAGCTTTTGGTGAATGCAAATTGATATCTGATAGGGAAGTTGATATCTATTCTGGCAGAATATCATATATCTTTCACACAAATAACCTAGTCAAGCAGCCCTTTTCCATGTCTGAGAGCTCTAGTACACACAGTGCCATGTGCCTAAGTTCAGCTATGTAGTATGCATGTTTGGAGTTGTTTCTAACATGTGAGAGTAAGTGAAGCTCATATGTGAACTCTCATGGAGCTTTGGAGTAGGCTTATAATAAAAGACAGAAGAAGTATTTTGTTGTTAAAAGTATTTGTTATTTTTATCCAATATCTTATTTGGAATAACAGCTAATATTGTGTATGACTACAGTACAGGCACAAATATCTGAAAATAATATTAACTTTTCCGTCTTTTTGCTCTTTTACATCCTTTTGGAATTTTTGCTGGGTAATATGAAATCTGCACTTGTTTTTATGTTGTTTTCTGTTCTTAGCTGTTACCTGTTGGCGAAATATAAAAATTAAAATATTTTTAAAAAACAAAACATGATCAAGAATCTTAAATAAATAAATACTAACTTTCCAAAGCTGGAAGTTACTTAGGAATTCAATTAGAAGTGCTAATTACCATGCCAAACCCATACAATTTCAGAAATAATGTATTATGTATAATGCATTATTGGGATTATATGCTGGGTGACAGCAGCTGTTATTCCTCAGATAGCAAAGAAAATGTTATGGTAGGTATCTGGTACACTTCAGCATTAGTACTGCCTATATTAATTTGAAAGTGACTATTTTGGAAGCAGAGCCATTCTAAAATACATCTAAATTGGAAGACTAAAAAAAAAAGTAGCAATCATATACTTGAGAAGCCCTATTGAGTTCAAATGGATTTACTACCAGGTAAATTTGTATAGGATGTAGCCTTAGTGTATTTAACTACAACAGTTTCTAATTTTTTTCTACACATATAAAGTTGAAATTATTAAGTGGAGACAGAAAAACAGGGCTGACGTTGTGTTGGAGTTGCCAGTAAACTTTCATACAGCTTTAGGATTCATTTCATTATGGCACTCCAAAGAAATGAATTCTGAAGGAGCAAGACCAACTGCTGCATTAGTCCAAACGTCTGTCCATAGTAGACCTTTCTGTGCAGGTGTTTTGGGGACTTGCATGTCCTTTTGCCCTCACTTCAGCAAGCAGATTTGGAAGTAATTAAAAAGGCTGTATTTTAATTCACCCTCTCTGAATTCCTTTTTCTTGGAAGTGCCAATGCTGATGGATGCATAATTTTTCTGACTGACAGCTCCAGTTGACAGTTGTAAGTTCCTGTCTAGCATTTCTGGTGCCAGGATTAGAAGAGCCACTGATTATTTCTTCAGCTGTCAGTCAGCTAGGAAGATCCTAGTGTGTAAGTGGACAGTGGCTTTCACAGGCATTAGGGAACAAACTATGGCCTCTTCATGCAAAGGAAGGGATGGAGATAAATGTCTAAGATTCTGTTAACATTGGCCTTGAGAAGGATATGACAAAAATGGAATTATTCTCCAGGTCCACCTTCCTTAATGCTCCCATCTGCTTATAATTTCAAAAAAATAAAACAAAACCACTTTATTTCCTGGGTGCACGCGGCAGTTTTATGGCTGGTTTCTGGCTTTTCTTTCTCTCCCGCTCTCAGAGATGGAGTGGGATGTCTCTATAGGTTGTTGGACTGCACATGTTTGAGATGGGAGGAAGGGAGGGAAGCATCTATGATGAGCTTCCCTGCGGAGTTCTTTTTTCCTGCTGTCTCTGCTCATTTACATGGCCTAATAGCCATGGTGGAATAGCAGGAGGGAGTTACACCAATAATAGCAAAAGAAGCAGAAAACAACTAGAATGAAAATGTAGTAAATGTAGATTAAAATATTTAATTCTGGCTTCTAGTAATCATACCTTACTTTTCATGGTGGTCATGTAAATAAAAATAGAATAAGTTATTTTCTGTTTTTACTGGCAATAGCCGTTGTTGAAGAAAACTGCATCTTGTGGATGTTTTAAATGATGATATTTGGCTCACCAACCTTTGGGCTAGAAACTAACCAAGGGATGACTACTTGAAGCCACTGTCCTACTGCTACTGCCATTTATGCTCCTTATAAGTCACTTAGCATTCTACAGGAGGCACCAGTTCACCCTTACCCTTCCCATATACTGTATACTTAAGTAGGCATTAGGATTTTGGCCTTCTGTTCAAATGGCATACTAACCAGCATAGCCCAGTAGTATCAGCAAAAGAGAAACATGCTCCCTAAAGCCTGAAGTCACTACCACCTGCAAAAGACAACATGATCTGCAAACAGAATTGATCTTATTGATATGGTCTGCTGTAAGCAGGAATATCTAACTATATGTATCTCAGACATTTATACAGGGTGGGGCTTTAGCTCAGCAAAAGAGAACCTAACAGATGGTCCCCAGTTAAAGGGTCAGTAGCAGTGATGGGAAGAAACTTCTGCCCAAGATCATGGAGAGCCAATACGAGACCAGGTAGATGATACAGATTGTCAGCTTCATGTGTTCAGTTGCTCATCAAGAGTTGCAATAATGCTGTTTACAGTGCTGTTTATGCCTAGTAGTAATTTCTCAGCCTTGAGAAAACTGTTAACTATTTATTATGTTGTTACAGACAATTAGATAATATTGGACAGGCTAGCCTCCTGATCCAGCATGTCCTTATATTCCTCACAGCAAACTAGATTTTACGGCTGCAGTCCTCTCACCATTGCAATAATAAGCCCCATTGAATGTAGTGGGACTTACATCTGAGTAAACATATATAGGATTGCACTGTACAGTGCACTAAGCTCTGTACTGTAACCCTTTCCTATATCTGGTCTTAAAATTTCCTGGTAAGCCATGATGCAGACACATCCCTTTATACCTTGCTAAAACTCTCAAAGTGTTTGAACCCCATCTAAACATAAATATTCTTACAGCTGCTTGTAGTGTGTGACATATCTGCCTAATAGCTGTGCTATTTTTTATGCTTCTTAGCACACGAAGACTAAATTTTAATAATGTAGCCCTTGATTAAAGCAGCATCTTCAGAATGTCATGGTCTCAGAAGCATGATTAATACAGTAGGGCCCCGCTTTACAGCGTTCCGGTTTAAGGCATTCTGCTGATACGGGTTTTTTCTCCCCTTTTGCGCCATTTTGCGCTGTTTTCGCATCATTTTCGTGTGACGCGGCCCATTAAAGTGAATGGGGTTCCGCTCTACGGCCTTTTCCGCTTTATGGCAGGGGTCCGGAACAGAACCCGCCATATAAGCGGGGCCCTACTGTATGCAGATTTGCATTATTTTTCTAAAATTGTCATAGAATGCTACAGTAGGAAATGAGAGAAAGGACAATGGGGAGAATGATAGGAAGATGGGATATTGACCCAGGGAAAAGGGAGTGACAGAGGGTTGTGTCTACTGTAGATTGCTTACTTTTACCAAACTTCCTTTCAGTTTTATGTACTTGTATTCAAAATTATTTAATACTTGCCCCTTTAACTCCTTATAAAAAGTAAAAGATAGAGAGGTAGGGGTTTTATCCCTTGCTATTTTTTGGACTGCAACATTATCTGCAATACTGATTGTGAGTTCAGAACCAGGAGCAGTTGCAGAGACTCAAAGCAATGAAGTTCAGGAAAGACAAAATATATTTAATGCATCTGTCCATAGGCATGCTAATAGTAGTTGATGCTATTGTTTCACGTTTTACATCATTGTAATCTTTGTCTACAGTGTTAAAATAGAAGCTTTCTTTTGCTTATTTTTCTCTTTTTATTCTTGTTTCTACCTCTGAATGCAGCGAGCATTCAGTAATGCAGTAAGCATATGTATTGGCTATATCTTCATAACTTAAGAAACATAAGAAACATAAGTAATGTAGCACTTACTGATATATCAGAAGTTAAGGAAAGAAAAATAAGCTGTTTGTAAATAAATGGTGTATATCAGTTGTGTGTGTTGTGTAACAAAAAAGATAAAAGAAGAAAAGGCAAATAAGGCTGCAGTTCTACCCTTCCCCGGATGTTAATGTCTGGGGGAAGGTAGTTAGGATACAATAAAGTCACATCTCCACCAGTGAAGAGGAGTGTGCAACCGTTGATGGTAGGGGGGCTGTACTGTGGCAGGGGCCCAAGTGGAAGGTAGCCAGGGAAAGCTCTGAAATGGGGCATTATGGGGACAGGGCACAAGAGGCCACGGATCTGTGGCATCCAACGCCCTATGAATCCCCAAGGGAACTGGCACAGTAAAGATGGATAAAAAATTAACCCCACCTTCCACCCTAACCAGCAGGTATCAGTGAGGCTTCAGATGAGGTGATGACTCCACTGCTGTGGTTCTCCCTGGACCTAATTAGGATTGGTCTACAAAGCTATTTTTTGTACACTGTTGGTAAAATAGAGTCACTAAAACTCAAAGAAATACTTTTTCCTAACTAGATATATGTATAAAGTTGGAGCTGCCATGGTGGAATTCCTGCCAAAATGATGAAATCGGAGAGGACATTCTATGGATATAAAAAACCCCAGTAAATGTGAGGAAGTTATGAAAAACTTCAAATATGCTAAATATTTCTTTGTTTTTAAGAGAAACTGGAGACAGTAGAAAACAGCTGGATTGTGGAAAGTATACAGTAGGTTTTTCCCCTTCTAATTCATGATTTTTATTGTTCCTGATCTCTCTCTCTCTCTCTGACAGCTCACTGTGCTGATAAATGTATCCATGGCCGTTGTATTGCTCCAAACACCTGTCAATGTGAGCCTGGCTGGGGTGGACCCAACTGCTCCAGTGGTAAGTCTACATCTGCTGCTGTCTGTCTGGTGCTCTGTCTATTCTATTACCCTTCTTTGCAGGAAGACTTCTAATAACTTGTGCCAGGATTCCCCAGTGCCTGTCTGAAAAGTCATATCTGATTTACATGAAGGCATATGACCTCTCTGTCTGTGTTACTCAGTTTCTCTCTGTTTTCTCTTTATTAAATTAGGAAATGCCAGGTATCACCAGAAAAAACTCTACATTAGTTTGTTTCCCGATACACAGGGCTTAGTTTTGAACAGGATGCACTTGGGTAGATGATGTGAAAAGGTTCAGTTACAACAAAAATGCTTGAACAACCATACCCTTTCAAACTTGCAAGTATTTCCACTAGAATTTTTTTATTAATTCAGGGAAATATGATTTCATGTTTAGAAATCAAAAAGGATGCCGGTAATGAATCCTCCATAGTTCAGATATTTTCAAATTTGTTGTGTTATGAACAAATAAGATATTATGGCATTTCAGAATATAATAATAATAAAAAATAAACATATGTTCACAAAAATCTTATCAAGTATTACTTATATATGATACAGAGCAGGAACAAGTCAAAGACTACATCGTAAAATGGGACTAGCTATCAGAGAAAATAGACAAATGGATGTTTGGGAAAAGCATTGGTTAATTGCACATAAGTTCTCTCTGAATATGGGCATGAGAGAGAACTTTAAAATTAAGTCTAGATGGTATATTACCCCTGCAAAAATAAATAAAATAAATAGAAACTATCTGGCCGCATGCTGGAAATGCCAAAAAGAGAAGGGGATTTTTTTTTCCACATGGTGGAGGTGTGATCTGGCAAACCAATTTGGGAGAGGATAAAGGATCATGTGAAAAGAATTTTGGGATATGAAGTTCCGTTGCATTGCAACATGTTGTTGTTGTTGTTGTTGTGTTAATATAAATTATTTAGAGTAAGATAATTTGGAATTGGTTCTTATTTGTTAGCAGCCGCTAGAATTTTATATGCAGGAAAATAGAGATTAGCTACTATACCATCTATTAAATACTGGTATAATAAAATATGGGATTATACATATTTCTTTATTAGAACTAGAGAACAAAATCAAAGACAGGGCATTTTTTTTGTAAACATGGATAATTTTTATTGAACATTGTAGGAGATATGGATTATTTCCCAATACATGTTACGGATTCACAATGTTCTGAAGAAAGAAAGACAGATACAAATTATATGTAGATTTGAATTAGGAGTGGCAATTATATACATACAGAATGTTTGCATGGGTTAAGTTGGAAATGTTTCTGGCTTGTTTCCCCATTTATCTTTCATTTTCTTGAAAGCTTTTGCATTTTGTTGCATAAATTTAATAAATAGTTTAAAAAAATGTATGTAAACTAGAGCACTAAGATCAAGAGAAGATTTCTAGGTATACAGATAAAACCACCTAAGTTGTTATCACCTTAGCGTGGAGGATGCTTAACACTTTTACCTTGGAGAAAGAGGCATAAAAATGTCCAGTTCTCAGACTTTTCTTTTTTAAGTAAACCAAGGTAACTTATGCTGATGCTAAGTACCCTCTGCATGACAGCATGGGCAGTATGGAACTACTGTAACTGTTTGTAGGGTATATTTAGATTGCTGTTTTGAAGGATAAATAAACAAAAGTCCTATTTTCAGTTTTTATTTTCTTTGTTTTCAAAGTGATGAAGTTCCTTTGAAACTGCTAGAATCCTGGGAACTGTTTTCCCCTACAAATTGCCAGCAACCATAACAAATTGCAATTCATATGAGTTTGGGGGGGGGAAGTCATGTGATTTAAAAGTGTGTTGGATGTGCTTTAAACATATGGTGTGGATCTGTCTTAAAATGCAGCTTTTTTGTTGCATACTAAACCATGACATGCAGTACTTAGAAAGGGTTTTAAAATAGATTTGGTATTGTTACATGCAACAGAAAACTCCCAAATGGCATACTTGTAGTGGAAGATTTGTGTCTTTAGGCTGCATTCCATCAACAGGCCTTAGCCAACTCCTATATTGCAGTTTGAGGAAACCTTCAAACTGCATGAGGACCTGTAGCGATTTAAGCTTTCACATTGTTTATTTAATACTGTCTGATCAGTCTTTTTAAAATAACCCATATATTCATTTGAGTTTAATTCACAAACATAATATAAAGCAAGAGTAGGGTTGCCATAGTGCCTGGTTAGCCAGGTTTTACCCGGATTATAGCCATGCTACCCGGTGCCCACTTAGCTGATTAGGTGGCCCAGATTCCCAGCTTTCATTTTTTTAAAAAAGCAAGTCTCTAGCTCTTGTGGATCCAGAGATACAAGGCAAAATGTGGAGGCAGTTTTCTGCCCGTTTTGTGAGAAATCAGCCTACTCCCACCTTTCATTGTTCTTAGCCAATGCAGGACACCACAGCTGCTCTGGGAAAATCAAGTTTTGCTTGTCTGCCTGTTGCATATGTAGAATCTAGAGCCTTTCCCGAACAGTGTGCCTCCAGATGTTGTTGGACCACAACTCCCATCAGCCTCAGCCATTGGCAATGCTGGCTGAGGCTGATGGGAGTTGTGGTCCAACAACATCTGGAGACACACTGGTTGGGAAAGGCTGATCTAGACAGTTTAGGAAACTGCACATGCTCACTGTCAGCTCTACACTGCGTCAGCAGTGCCGGTGGGGGGCTGGAAATTCCTGGGTGGTTGGCAGGGAAGCAAAGTCCTTAGCCGGCAGTCTGGCCATAAATCTGCCAGGTCTAGGAGGAGGGGAGCTGATAAGGGCCAGGCTTGTCCGAAGCATACTTGCCGAGTCAGGAGTCCAGAAGTGAGGTCAGTAGAGGTCCGGGATCAAGTGCCAAGGGGTCAGTCCAAAAGAGGGTGCCAGGAAACTAGGAACACACAAGCCACACCTGACATTGCAGTCAGCAACAAGCTGCAGCCAAGGTGTGCCTTATCAAGAGCAGGGTTGACAGCAGGTGTGAGCCCTCAGCGTTTGGGCCTTAAGGAGACAGGCCTGCCCCTCTTCTGCCTGACCTTTTGCTGTCTACGTTCTGCAGGTGAGGGGGGAGTATCCTGTGCACTGTCTGTGTCTGGCTGCAGGGCCTCTGCTGTATCTGGGGTGCTCTGCAGCTGAGGGGGAGAAGGAGCTGGATTCTCAGGAGGCTCCTCCGTGTCTCCTTCTGAGTCTGCTGCTCCTGGGTCTGCTGCTGTTACTCCTGAGTCGTCCTCATCTGAGGAGTCCTCTGACGGGGCCATGACACTCACTTGATCAACACATATAGCTCTATCCCTTATCCATAGACTTTCTGGTTGAGTCAGCAAGGAGAATCAGCCTTCATCTCATTTCCCTCTGTGTCTCAGGGTATGTGTCTTAATGCAATGGGAGTGTCTGCAATGGGAGGATGGAATAAAGGGGTTTGAATCCACCAAGCGCTCCCTCCCCTGAACAAATACAAAATATAAAAGCAAACCTCCCTGTAGAAAAGTCTGAGGTATTAGTATTTGCATTTTTAGCCCTGTCCCCACCCACCCCATGGTGCTTACTGCCATGTAAAGTTGCATTGGAATACAGCCTCACTCACCCTGTTGCCTGGCAGAGCCTCTGTTCAGCAATTCGAAAAAGGATAAAAAGTATTTATTATACATATTCTTCTTCAAAATTACTGGCAGACATCTTTCCACCAAAGATCACCCTACTTCATTTCCTTCCCAGAGATGGATGTGTGTATGTGTATACATACACACAGACAGAATTTATCTATTTAATGCAAGGGGTGGTGGTGCAACCTTTCCCTCCCATTAAGTCCAATAGGAATAGAACAGCTGCCCTGTCTACTACTAGCACAGCTTGCCAGGTCTCTAGAATTCACTTTATTTATTTATTTATTTATTTATTTATTTAAAAAAGAGGTGCCAGCACTCAAATGTCCATCAAGTTCCAGCCTTTATGATAGAAGGCTGTGTCTCTCCTTTCCCTGATCTGGTATGTGAGAATCAGTGTACGAAAGTCATTCTTATATGCTCAGACACTACTTTCTTTAGATAAGATGACTGACTAAACTGATAATATTGAAATCTTGATTTGTATCTGTGTTGCAAGATGTAGTGGTTTTAATTGATGTTTTGCTAGCTTTTTGTTTTATGCTGGACTTTTATCCTGCTGCAGTGGCTTGTTTTATGTTTGTTTCTATTTTGTGTTTTTATTATGTTTTTATATTAATTGTGTATTTTTATTGTTTTTTGTTAAGTTTGTAAGCTGCCCTGAGCTCGTTTTTTAACAGTGGAAAGACAGGATATAAATCCTCTTAATAAATAAATAAATATTCCATAGTGTTAGAAACTATAGTCTAGGCATTTAAAGCTGAAAATGTAAGTTTTAAAAAAAGATTCCTCACATCCTCCCTTACTTTTTGGTGGTAATTACTAGACACAAAAACTAAACAAAAGCTGGCCAATATTAATATTCCTAATTTGCATAATTAGCAAATAATTTGCATAATATGCAAATTAGCTACCCAAATTTGTGGAACTGGAATATGGCAACCCTAACCAAGAGGCAACTTTTACTGTTTTTTCTCAATTTAAATGGCAAGGCTAAACTCTTGTGCTGTGTTTCAGGTCTAGTTTATTGATAAAAATCCCCATACTTGTTTTGTTAAGCTCACTGTGTAAAATGCTACTTCCTTGTATACTTGTAATGCAGATAAATATAGGAAGGGCACATACTAGTTCTGTTGCTATGGTGAGAAAAAAAGACACTTCTCCACTATAACCTGAATATCACTTGCTGAATTCACACAGTGCTATTTACATAAGTCCTTGTGGCTAGCACTTGACTGACATTAATTGGCCATCATACAGTTTATTGCTTGTTGTTTTGTCACTTACACATGAGTAGCCTTATCAATGGGTCTACTCGGAGTATGATTAAAGCTGGTTACCACCCAATCACTGTAGCCACAGTTAATATACTGGGTGGTATTCAACGAATGTGTCCCATCAGCGCAAGGATTACCTCTTGTGCAGTGGGACTTTCCCCTCTCTCCTCCCCACATGTGCACTGCACCCTCCTGAAATCTGCTCTAGAGGGTTGGGATCCCTAGAAGAGATTTAGGGGGCACATGGGAGGGAATGGAAGGAGGACAGTCCCATTGCACAAACAGAAATCCTTGCGCTGATGGGACACTGACTTAGCAACTTTGGATACAACCCACAGAAATTATCCCCAAACCCGGCACAATCCAACCAATGGATCAATCCTACAATATGTTCTCAGGAAAGTATTTAGAATGGGATGTTAATCTAGCAATGGTGATAACTACGAATGTTTAGCATTGATGTAGCAGTTGTTTGTCTGTTTTGGCTGCCTGAAGGTCTAGAAGAAAACTAAAAGTGAGTTCTCACATACATTTTTCATGTTTTTTCTTATCTTGGAGACTTTAAGTATTAGTAAAACCAGAGCTTTTTTAATAGCAGAAATGAATACTGGCACCTCTTTTTTTGTTGCTAATGGCAGCCATTTTGTGCAGGCATCCACAGCACTTTTCCCAAGTTATTAGTACCAGCATCTCATTTTTACACTCCCCCAAAAAAGTACTGAGTAAAAGCCATAGATGAATTAAGTTGAACTCAATGGAAGCAGAATACGCATTTGCAGACATGCAAATGGGGCTTTCATTCCCCCCTTTTTGCTTTTCTAATACAAAGCAAAGAAAAGTGTAGTGAATTAACCAAATGCAATTATCCACTGATTGTATTTGGGGGAATGAATTCTTGTTGCTATGTTCTCCATAACAATTTTCCTCTTCCTTTTATTTGTGCTAGTGCTACGCTCTTTCTTCTGTTCCTGCCTGTTCATGTGCCACTTGCTGCTAGTGTCATCAGGTTCAATAGTGCAAATATTGTGTGCTTGTCTATTCACTATAGAAGTCATGTGAAAGAGCCTTCGTTGCTGAGCCTGTACCTGGAACTGAGATTTCCCCTGGAATATTAGAGATCCCCTGTAAAACGTTTGTGCATACTAATTACAGCCAACTTGCTGCTAAAAATATTTCTTCTGAAATAATTATACTTCAAGGGGTGTTTGTTCACATGCAGTTGAGGTAGGCTTTGGGAAGAAGGGGCCTGGGCTGCCTGGCATACATCCATATTTCCCAGCAGACAAAAGAGGAATGAGACGCTGCCTTTATTGGATTGTCTTGCTGCAAATCGAATTGTCCATAGTCATTCCAAAATGAAAGAACAGTTTTAGCCTGCATAATTTGAGTTATGCTGTTTGTTATTGTCTGAACTGTAAGGCATGCATGATTTCCTCATCTGTGTTGACAAACAAAGTTTTTCATTGCACAGCAATGGTGGAATTCTCACCAAAGAAATGAATGAGTGATACTGGGAGATCAGGAAAATAGTGCAAGGCAGATCTAATCTCTGTCCATCTGTAATTGGTTCATAGCATATATATCATTAAAACTTTTTAAAAAATTAACTTGGGAACATATTTTTAAGCAAGGCTGAACATTGTTATCCTAACACTTCTTGTCGGATTATGACAAACATCCATTTTTCAGTAAAGTTATTTCCTTCTTTATTACCACATTTTTCAAAAACGTTGGTTCACTCATAAATTCAGTTGTTCAGATCGCTTCAGGCCTTTCAGAAACTGATGAGCAGTTGCTTTTATCCAGTTTGAAGCACATTTTTTCTTGCAACAGATAAAAGATCCATGATTAATTCAAGAAAACCTTCAACTATCATTTTCACACATCCTGATAATGTGATATTTAAAAAATTATATGGGTTCATTTTGCAGTTATTCTTAATATCTATTTTCTTGTTATGTAATTGTTATCCACTAGTCATCAGTTCTTTAAGTCATCAAGTACAATCTTCATATAATTTTTTCAAGTTTCGTATAATTTTCATCAGAAAGCAATTTTTGATTTTAAACTCCCTCTCCCCTTGATTTCTTTGTATTCTGTTGCTTATCAGTTTTCTAGATGAACTTTGGAGGATTTTAGTGGTAAATTACTGTTTAATATAGTGGATAGCAAGTAAAGTTCTGAGTTCAACAGGTTTCTCTTTAAAAGTAACAAGAGTTAGCACCATACTACTCACACACTGTGTTCAATTCATGACCATATCTTCCAACATTACATTATTACTTTAAAGCAGCCAGTAGGGTCTTTGTTTTTAGTTAGAGATGTGGGGTAGGGGGAGAGGTGTTTTAGGCTTTTCCTTGCACCATTTTCCTGATCTAACAGTGCAATCATATGCATGTTTCCTCAGAATAAATAAATCCTAAACTATGTTCAGTGGGATTTACTTCCAGGTTGATGTGATAGGTTTGCAGCTTAAATAAACCCCAAGCTGTAGTTGAAACATACCTGGAAAAGGTGACTAAATAAAGTGATACACAATCTGATAGAAGTGTGATGTAAAAACTTACAGGGTTCTCTCGGGTAGAGAAAAGACCACAAGTAGCGGCGAGTTCAAGGCGTTTATTCAAATACTACTGCAGTAGGGCAAAACACATACTGTACATTCCACAACGATGGGTGAAGCATGAGCCGCTGCCCCCTTCTTCCTGCCTTCCCTTTTTATATGTTTTTGCAGATCACAAAGGCTTACAGAGAGGCTTATCTTAACCAGGCAGGAAGGAATGTATACAATCAGCAGAACAGGGCATACACAGTTGCATATGTGGGTGTAACATGTGGGGTGTAGCGCTAACTCAAGTGTTTGCAAGGCTCCTGTTGTTCTGAGATATGGCCTTGATTTTATCTTTTTTACTACATTCTCCCCCCTTTTTAACATCTTTTTCATGATGTTAAACTTCTTGTTGAATCGTTAATTTCCTTCTTTCGTGAAAGCTCATTGGATTTATCACAGGTTTTTTTATCCAGTTTCCACATATTTGAATAAGATTTGGTAAGCATTGTAAGCAACAGCAGAGCATTATTAGCACTAATCTTGACATTGTAAAAGGTTTTGCTGTGGCAGTACAAGCTGAGAGCTGCATCAGAAAGCCTTAAGAGGCTCAATAAATGTTGTTGTGAAAATTGAAGCAGAGCAAAAGGAAGTGAGCAAAGAGCATACAGGAAGTCTAGGGACCAGAAGTTTGATGTGATTTAATATGTAGTGAGAGCCTGACTGAGCTTTGAACTTAGCACTGTGTGAGGAGATTGTCAGATATTGGCCGAGTTACCTGTTATGTACAAGATTCATAATTGGATTTCCCAACTTGTTTTGTATAGCAGAAATGAAATGCAGCTCCAGTATGCCTCGTTTGCTTTTGGGTAGTGGCAGAGGAAGGTGTATTTAGTGTTTTGTTTCCTCTGCACCTTTTTTTTCCTGATCAAAATAATCACTCTTCTCCTACCCCCAGTTGCTCTTTGTCCTGAAGTGTAAAAATATAAGCACCTGAATTTTCCCCTGCAGGGCAAACAGCAGCTTGGGAGAAAGGGATTTTGATTGGGAAAAACAATCTAATGGGGAACGCTTAAGCACTCCTTTCCCCAACAAGTTGACTATTGCTCTCCTGCAGTTGTCTTTTCGTTTTTGCAAACACACACAAGTCAGAAAAGCAAGTTATGGATCTGTCTCATAATCTGTAGTATGATCCAATTCCTTAATGACTATTTCAGTTTATTCAAAATATTGCATTGCTCCATTAGGCTGTATTCCCAACTTCCAACTGGAGTAGTAGGAGTGAACAGAGTGGTAGAGTCCCACTGCACCCATAGCTCTCTGCTCAAGCTGACCAAAATGGAGGGGGCGGGCAGTAAAACTGCTGATTTTTCCTGTACCAGCTCCAGAGTTCCACAGTGGAAAGGACCAGATTAGTTTTAGGATACAGAGTATCCTTGCCCAGCCCAGCTCCACCTCTCCCTTCAGTGTTCATGCTGGTTACTGTTGGCAAGGATACCACTAGTGAAATGTTTCCCCTGTCCGTACTTTTGGTAGATGTAGTGGGGACCTTTATGATGTTCGAGGCCTACTAGCAGAGCCTGGCAGAGCTGAGTGGAGTCAGGCACAGGGAAACCTCCACTACATTCGAACCCCCTCAAGCCTGGTAGATTGTGGGTTAGAATTGCTCTGTTAGTGAATTCTTTGTTTACCATATGATTGCATGTAAGACTAAGAACACATGACATGCAAAATACAAAATGAAGGATGTGATCATCTTGTGAGCTTCCTGATTGTCTGCGCTCCTGCATCAAAGAAACAGCAATATATTCTACATTCAGCTGTATTTGGACTAATATACTCCCTCTATCCCCTTTGTCTGTACATGAGGAACTGTTGGTTCTTATTAGCAGCAAACTGTAGTTTACTGTTGTATTTTAACTTTGCAAGCTATGGTTGCCACAAAGCATAGTTTGGCTATGAACGAGGACCTCAAACCACTTCACAGCAACACAAGAGACTTTTATTTTTTCAGCCTTTGCAGAACCAACCAATGTCTTGTGCTTTCCTAGCCTTTCATGATCAAATGGTTTCTAATCTATTCCTATCCCTTCCAATCTGTGCTTTACACACCATATGCTCTCTCTTAGGTCAGCAACCATCTCACTGTATTTTGACCTCATTGCTTCTTCTAAACTTCTTACTCCATTCACAATTTTCTCTAAGCAACTCTCAGTGAACAATTTCTTCTATGACTTTTTGTTTTGCATTGGCTATGCCCAGGGAATGGTAAACAGTTGTTTTTGTGACATTAGTAGGCTCATATTCGCATGTATGAAATATCTGCTTTGAGTGGAAAATTTAGCAGGGGCATCAGAATATGGCATGCCTTATTTGGTCCCAAAATTATCATAGGCAAAATATGATATTCAGGCTTTTTTTTTTTCTATCTGATATTTCGTTGACAAACTTGTTATCATATATCATATATTGAGTGTTTGCCTGAAGTGTATTTTGATGAAAATGTGTTAAGGGTGATGGTATGGAACAGAAAAGAAACATTACATGGTATAAAGGACTATAAACATACAAAATATTCTCTTTTCAGCAAAAGAGTTAACATTCGGTTGAGTGAATGCTGTAGATAATCAATGTAATTTGAACGGGACATAAATCAAGTTGAAGCTATCCGTTGCAGCTACTGAATCAACGCAACACATTGTCAGAATTACATTGGGGAAAATTGTTCATGAAGCTGAAAGACTATTGATTGATGTGTTTATTTCCAAATATTTAAAGAAAAGGGAGATGGTTACAACTGATTTCATTCTTAATGAAACCGACTTAGGAAACTCTTTGCTTCTCAGAGCATTTTGATTCAGATCGTGTGAGTTATTATTTTGTAAAAAACTGATGGATACTTCCCAACTCAGACCTAAGCAAGCTAAAGCTTACTGTTTTTTGTGTCCAACTTTTTACAGCTATTTCACTAAACTCTAAATCATTTTTGAAAGACTTTAAATAAATGTTGTATCTTAACTGTATCACTGAGTAATATTTCATTGTAAATTAAGACATTACATGCAACATGATTAGCCTTTTCTGTACAGGAAAAGCTGCTTCCTGAGGTATTTTCAGGGCAGGAGATGTCAGGGGTGCGTTACTTTCTCCTTGCTTATTGATTCCTTGTTCCACATCACCTCCGAAGCAATTTTTCCTTCTGCAGCTAAGCACCTTCTGAGCTGTCCAGCTGCTTCTCCAATTATGAATGAGCAGTTGCTCTCCCACATATCCAGAAAGCACTTGGAGCTTTCTTTCAGTGTTCCAAGTGAGCAGTCAAAAAGTCTTAAGGGGCTTTTTGAATATTTGTTTGGAACACTAAAAAAATAAATAACCCAGTGGAGTACTTCTAAGGCTTCTGGTACCTCCTCTTTTATGTTGTTTATTTATTTATTTTTGGGCTAGCCTACCCAAGGCAGCTCACAATATAATAAAAACATAATAATAATAATTATTATTTATTAAACTTATATACCGCCCGACTAGCAATAGCTCTCTGGGCGGTGAACAACAAAAAATACAATAAAATTACACAGTAATACAACAGAGCATATAAAAAGTACAAAATCTAAAATCAGATTACAACACATTTAAAATTAAAATTAAATTAATTTAAATTAAAATGCCTCGGAGAAGAGGAAGGTTTTAACTTGGCGCTGGAAAGATAATAATGTCGGCGCCAAGCGCACCTCCTCGGGGAGACTATTCCACAGTTCGGGGGCCACCACTGAGAAGGCCCTAGATCTTGTTGCCACCCTCCAGGCCTCCCTATGAGTCGGAACCCGGAGGAGGGCCTTCGTAGTAGACCGTAGTGTACGGGCGGGTTCATATCGGGAGAGGTGATCCAACAGGCATCGTGGTCCCGCGCCGTATAAGGCTTTATAGGTTAATACCAACACTTTGAATCTGGCCCGGAAGCATATTGGAAGCCAGTGCAGGTGAGCCAGAACAGGTGTTATATGCTTGGACCGCTTGGTCCTTGTTAGCAATCTGGCCGCTGCATTTTGCACTAGCTGAAGTTTCCAAACTGTCTTCAAAGGTAGCCCTACATAGAGCGCGTTGCGGTAGTCCAAACGCAAGGTTACAAGAGCATGTACCACTGATGTAAGGTCCTCCTTACTCAAATAGGGACGTAGTTGGGCTACCAACCGAAGTTGGTAGAACGCATTCCATGCCACCGAGGCTACGTGAGCCTCAAGTGAGAGGGAAGAGTCTAAAACAACTCCCAAACTACGAACCTGCTCCTTTAGGGGGAGTGTAACCCCATCCAGAACAGGATATATATCCACCATCCGATCAGAAAAACCATCCACCAACAGCATCTCGGTCTTGTCAGGATTGAGCCTCAGTTTGTTAGTACTCATCCAGTCCATTGTCGCGGCCAGGCAACGGTTCAGCACATCAACAGCCTCACCTGAAGAAGATGAAAAGGAGTAGTAGAGTTGCGTGTCATCAGCGTACTGATGACAACGCACTCCAAAACTCCTGATGACCGTGCCTAACGGCTTCATGTAGATGTTAAAAAGCATGGGAGACAAAACCGAACCCTGCGGGACCCCACATTGGAGAACCCACGGTGTCGAGCAGTGTTCCCCAAGCACTACCTTCTGGAGACGGCCCGCCAAGTAGGAGCGGAACCACTGCCAAGCAGTGCCTCCAACTCCCAACTCCGCGAGCCTCTCCAGAAGGATACCATGGTCAATGGTATCAAAAGCCGCTGAGAGATCGAGGAGAATCAACAGAGTTACACTCCCTCTGTCTCTCTCCCGACATAGGTCATCAAACAGGGCGACCAAGGCCGTCTCAGTGCCAAAACCAGGCCTGAAACCCGATTGAAATGGATCTAGATAATCGGTTTCATCCAATAGCACCTGGAGCTGGCTAGCAACAACTCGTTCCAAGATCTTGCCCAGGAATGGAACATTTGCCACTCGTCTGTAGCTGCTGAAGTTTTCTGGGTCCAAGGAAGGTTTTTTCAGAAGTGGTCGCGCCGCCTCTTTCAGACAGCCAGGGACCACTTCCTCTCGTAAAGAGGCATTTATCACTTCCTTGGCCCAGCCAACTGTTTCATCCCTGCTAGTTTTTATTAGCCAAGAGGGGCAAGGATCCAGTACTGAAGTGGTTGCACTTACCTGTCCAAGCACCTTGTCCATGTCCTCGAGCTGAACCAACTGAAACTCATCCAATAAAACATGACAAGACTGTGCTCCGGACACCTCATTAGGATCAACTGCTATAAAATGAGAGTCTAAGTCCTGGTGAATGCATAAGATCTTATGCTGGAAGTGCTCAGCAAACTCATTACAGTGGGCCACCGATGTATCTACTATGTTCTGTAGGCCTGGATGGAGTAATCCTCGGACAACTCTGAAGAGCTCCGCTGGGCGGGAGAGAGATGCCTTAATAGTGGCAGCGAAATGTTGTCTTTTCGCCACCCTCACCGCTCCTACATACAGCTTAGTAGAAGCACAAACCAGCGCATAGTTGCATTCGTCGGGAGTTCGTCTCCATCTCCGCTCAAGCTGCCTCCTATCTTGTTTCATCGCTCTCAGCTCTGGAGTATACCAAGGAGCTGTATGAGCTCTACAAAGGAGAGGGCGCGCAGGAGCGATCGTGTCAACAGCCCGGGTCATCTCTGCATTCCACAGATTAGCCAGGGCTTCGACAGGAGCGCCAGTCCTCTCAGCCGGAAAATCCCCCAGAGCCCTTTGAAAACCTTCAGGATTCATCAGTCTCCGGGGGCGGACCAATTTAATAGGTCCCCCACCCTTGCAGAGGGGAAAGGCCACTGAGAGTCTAAACTTCAACAAGCAGTGATCTGTCCATGACAAAGGGAGAGATGTAAGACTCCCCACATCCAGATCACTATCCCCATGTCCAGTAGCAAAGATAAGGTCTAGAGTATGCCCCGACATATGTGTTGGACCACTAACATATTGGGACAGCTCCATGGTTGTCATGGCGGCCATGAAGTCCTGAGCTGCCCCAGATGAAGTAGTCTCGGCATGGATGTTGACATCCCCCAGTACTAATAGTCTGGGGGATCTCAACAATACCTCTGAGACCACTTCCGTCAGCTCAGTTAGGGAAGCTGTTGGGCAGCAAGGTGGGCGGTACACCAAAAGGATTCCCAGCCTGTCCCTCTGGCCCAGCACAAGGTGCAAACACTCCAGACCATTAACTGCATGGACATGGTGCTTGGTGAGTGAGATGGAACTCTTATAGATCACAGCAACCCCACCTCCCCGACCCTCAGATCTACCATGATGCTGGACCAGGTACCCCGGTGGGCAGAGCTGGGAGAGACTAACTCCTCCTTGTTCGCCCACCCAGGTCTCGGTTATACATGCCAGATCGGCTGCCTCGTCCACAATCAAATCATGGACGAGGGAGGTTTTATTATGTACCGATCTGGCATTTAAGAGCAGCAGCTGGAGATCTGAGAGTTGGCTGAGAGGACAACCAACAACCCTGCGGGTATGAGAAGGACCGGAACAAGGCACAGCCACTACATGTCTGGGCCGCGTTCCCCTTACCTGGCACGTTCTTCTCATAACGCCATACCTCCCTCTGCCCGTCACTACGGTAATTGGGGCCCCCTCAAGTCTCCCCACTTGATGGAAAGACCTCTTCCCCAGGCACATAATAAACTATAAGTGCAAAAAACTCATATACACAAAAATAGACACTCACTCACAACATACACTCATACACGCACCCACTCATCCAATTCAAACCAACACGGCAAACAGAGTCCCGCACTCTGTGCGCACAGGCGCCAGCTCTAAGCCTCTCTTCTTCACACGAAAAAACGCCACCCTCAAAGAGTCCAGATGATAACGATGACGAAGAAGCGTGGGCCGCCAAGGCAAAGCGCAAACTGCAGCGGCAGAGATGGAAGCGTGCAGGCAGCCAAAAAACACCAGTCGCGATGGCAGCGGAGCACAAGCCACGACAGGGATGAAGCGCAGCAACAGCAGCAGCAACGAAGGGCACGGCCACGCCCATGATGGAGAAGCACAAACCGCGGCGAAAAACGCCGCGGCCGCGACGGCAGCAGAAAAGAAGCCACAGCCCAGCAACGACCAGCCACAACCCCGGCGAGCAGCAGGGCGACCCAAGCCACACGAGCCACACGAGGCAGAAAGCGGCACCCAGCAACAACGGCAAACAAGGGCGCAGCAGCAGCGACGACACACGACGAGGACAGCAACAAAGACACAGCGACACGACGACAGCGAAGGGCGCTGCGGCGACAGCAACGGAGGCGGCAACAAAGAACACGGTGGCGGAGGCAGCAGAAACAACGCAGGCGACGCAGCAGGCGACCACAGGAACCCACACAAGCCGCAACGAAGAGCAGCACGGCAGCAGCGGAAGCACAACGCAGCGCAGCACGAGACCAGTAGAAAAGGTAGGAGGCCTCGCTCATCCCCAGCTTCGATTTTTACATCTCTCACTTCGAGATCCAGCCGTCAACAGCATCCACAACGCAGTCACTATTCCACTGTTACCAGGGCAGGGGAGAGGTGGGTAATGCCAAAAAAGCATTCACCCGTCCACATACTCCCATACACTCCCATACGAGCCCGGACGGTGTTAAAATAGATGTTAAAAAGGTGTTAAAAAGGATGAGCGGTGGGAGCTCCAAACGCAAGCTCCTCCACCTAAGCCGCCATCTTGATTGTATACGTTTTGGAGGTTACTAAATCAAATGATCTAAATTAATGAAAATTAAAAAAGGCTGCAGCTTTAACAATTATTAAAAAGACCAATTAAAACAGCTACAGTGGCTAATAAAACAACTATTGAGAACAAGTGTGGTGTTAAGGTTAAGAATGTTCGACTATGACCTTCGTCACCCAGTGAGCGTCATGGCTGAGTGGGGATTTGAATCTTCCTCTCCCAGGTCATAATCAATTTCCTCCAACACTGTCAGAAGTTGAGAGGCCACTACCGTGAAGTTCCAACTTGATCAGGTAATTATCTGTTCATGACAACAGAACTACTAAGGGTTCCCATGACAGATCATATTCCTGAACAAACAAGCCCTATTCCTGAACAAAACACCAGCCAAGAGAGTGTGCCCAGCCATATGTGTTGGGCCTGATATTACTTGAGCCAATCCCATGGTTGTCATGGTGGCTATGAAATCTTGAGCTGCTCTCAACCAGGTGGATAATGAAAAAACACAGTACTATCAGACTTGGGATTTGCAACACCACAGCTGTGATGATCTCCATCAGCTTGTGCATGGAGACTGTTGGAAAGCATGGTGGATGATACAGCAGAATCTGCTCCTGTCTCTGGTTCTCAGCACCAGTACAGGTGTTAGAATTGGTAGATTTTGGGATAATAATAATAATAATTATTATTATTATTATCTTTATTTGTACCCCACCAGTTTTCCAAAACTGGAACTCATGGCGGCTTCCAGATAAAAAATACATATAATTAAAAACATACAAAGTCTACATTAAAATAAGATTAAACTATTTCCAATATTAAAACCATACACACATATAGCTAAAAAAGTTCAAACTAGTTTAAAAATGATATAATAGACATTAACAATGCAGCACCCTTCACGCCCTATCCTTAGCCTTCAATTCCAAAGGCTTGTTGGAAGGTCTTTGCTTGTCGGCGGAAGGACTGCAAGGAGGGGGGCATTCTTACCTCCCTAGGAAGGGAATTCCAAAGCCTAGGGGCAGCCACCGAGAAGGCCCTCTCACGCGTCCCCACTAGTCGTACTTGAGAAGATGTGGGTATTGAGAGAAGGGCCTCTCCTGAGGATCTCAGGGCCCGGGCAGGCTCATACAGGGAGATACGGTCTGATAAATAGCCTGGACCTAAGCCGTATAGGGCTTTATAGGTCAACACCAGCACTTTGAATTGTGTCTGGAAACAGACTGGCAACCAGTGGAGCTTTTTTAACAGGGGGGTAGTACGGTCCCTGTAACCAGCCCCAGTTAACATTCTGGCTGCAGCACATTGTACCAACTGAAGTTTCCGAACAGTCTTCAGAGGCAGCCCCACGTAAGATACCTGACCAGAGATATGGAATCTTCATAGGTTTGCTTTCACTGCTTGAATTGCCTATGGGGTCAATTCAGGGTCTTTACAAGTGATATATCTTAATATAATTGTATTTACTTAATATAATTCATTACATTAGTTTGTGGCATTGCTGAATAGAAAGGCCAGAGCCAGAGTTCAGTGTGACCTTGGCATAGTGCTGCCCATGGGCCCCTAGCTAGCACCAACCTGGGCCCCCACTGCATCCATAACCCTCACCTTCCCAGTGGTGCTGCAGTGGGCACTACCACTGCCAGTTACTCACTTCATCTCCACCTAGACCTGGATATGTCTCCCTAGCAGGTGTTAGCAGTGCTTTCTGGCACTCAGCTCTGATGCACAGTGGATGCACATCACCTGCATTGCCAAAAACCAATGCTCAATGTCAAGCATTGCATTTTGGGAAATCTAAGTTGGTGGCTGGCTGGTCACTCCTCATCAGAGTCAAGCACTGGCTCAACTCCTATTCCAAAGCAACACCACCAGCACCAGTAAGGGATACTTTTAGAAGGGGGAAATGTGAGTGACTAGCAGTGGGGAGGGCAGCAACAGGGATGGATATGGGCCTTTCTGAGCCCCGGAGCCATTGGCTGGTATCTGGCCATGTTGACCCCTGATGTTGGCCCAGCTTAACAGAGTTTCATTGAGAAAAGGATTTTAAAGAGCACAGCTGCTATAAAAGAAAGAAGTTTACTTCCTTGGTTTAGTGAGGATGCTTGAGAAAAAGAGAAGAAAATATCAACTTGACCCTGATATTTCATGTTGACAGATCAGACTTGACAGATCAAAAATAAAAAACAAAGCCCTGCATCTTTTTACTTTTAAATTGTGCATATTTATTATGGAACTTTTCAGACACAACCATCCTGCTTCCCTGTAGTGTCATTTGCCATCAGGAATGTCTATAAAGTCTGCAAGTTCCATGCTTGCAGTTATGTTTCTCAGAGGACCTGGCAGATACAGAAGATGGCAGAAACAGTATCCCTTGGCACAGTCTCTGTGGGATATACACACAAAGTACAAACACTGCCAGATTCTCAGAGAAGCATTTAGTTTTTAATTAGCCCCTGAAAGTCTGAAGTGAATTGACAACCAAAATCCAACGAATACACTCAGCTAACTGAGGAGGAAGATAATCAGGGAATCAAACCAAAGCTGAACTTAAACCAAAAGCTGGGTCTTGTTTTTAACTGAAGCAGAACAGAACCAAAGCTGTTATTGAAAGTGCCATTGCATATGAACTGGAGCAGATCCTTAAAAATAAAACTACAAAATAGATTACCACGCCGGAAAAGGGTTGACTATAAAAGTGAGGTAGTGATACTTGTCTAATGAATCACCACCCCATTAAACAATCGTCTGTGTTTTTTATACATTTAACATTTTGAATTTGTTCAGATATTTATATGTTGCCATGTTCCAGGACTTGCCAGCAGGAGGCTGCATGGAAGTCTGATGCGGCAAGGCAGATAAGCATTTTGATGGAAAGATGGCTACATTTGTATCCATTATAAAATGAATACACTGACTATAGAGTACTGACCCAAGCTGTATTGCTCAATCAGTCTGTAATAACTGTTAAGGTTGTTGCAACCTTTTCTATCTAATCCTTGAGCTGAAGACCAGCATATGTACAGTTTTATGTAAACTACTTAATTAAGTTGTATATAAATCTTGTTAAATAAAATAAATCAATAAATATAGTTGATGGTTACAGATGGGCTGCCTGCAACCTGTGGTGGTTAGGCCTGCAGGGCCCCAAGCAGAGTAGAGTCCAGCAGTCTTCCAGCATTAAGGTTGCCAACTGACCATTAAAAAGGGGACAGGTTAATTTTTTTTTGGTCTTTTGAATCAGTTGCTAAAAGTACAAGGGCCAAACCCCAGTTTTGTTCCTTTAGCTGTGTACCTTAGGTGATTAGACAGCTTTTGTGCTGGGCTCTGGACCAACCCCAAACTAATGTCTGAAGGCACATAAGGCCAGCTCCCCGCTGAAGCTAAGCAGGGTCAGGTCTGGTCAGTGCCTGGATGGGAGACCGCCTGGGAACCATATGTAAGCCGCCTTGGGTTTCTATCATGAAAATAAATGTAATAAATAAATAAATAATGGGCACCACCACCAGACCCACCAGAAACCACTGAGTGCCATACCTAGACCCACTAAAAATAGCTGAGTTCCACTCCTGGTCTCTTACCACAGGCCCTATTCTGGCACCATAATTTTTAGATTCACGATTTTGCAAGCTTACCCAATATTCAAACTCCAGTTCACCAAAAAGAGATAATATGGTATTCTCAGGATAGGTGGAATCATTGGGCTGGGGAACAGAATGCTTTTTTTATTTAAACATTACTCAGTAAGCTTAGTCCCTGTGGGATAATTTGCCAGAGAGTAGAAAATAATGCTATCTGGAAACCCACCCACCCCGCATATCTTCAAAAGATACAGGCACACCCACAAATCATAATACTATATGTTACAAAAACATTACTATCTTTTTATATTAAGTTCCAGTTTAATAGTCCACACATCTAAAAACAAATATTTGATTCCATTCAACAAGGGGAAAAGAACCTCACAAATATAAGTAAACACAGTAAGAGTACATATCCAGTTTGAGATGCAAAATGGAAATAATTTTCCTTCAACATAGAAACAACTATGTATGTTGTTCAGTCCATATTCATGTTACATGTACCACATTTTCCCCCATTTCATTTATAGCAGGAGGCAGAAGGTAAACCAGTTAATCAGTTTCATATTCTTTACTCAGACAAAGTAATTATGCATATAACTTTTACATTTTTAAAGATTCACAGTGATGCACTCCCCATGTCATCCATTTACTTGCCCACCAGCCTAAAAGCAATATGGAATTCAGGAAGTGTTCATTGGCTTTCACTGTTTACATGTGTATGTCTGTGTGTAACACCAAAAATCCTTTACTCCCATTAAAATAATCACAAACATAAACTGGGAAAACCCACCACAATTGCATCCTGATGATAAACCGCACTCATATTTGTGGCTACGTTTCCTGTCATCATGATTTTTCTCTAGTGTTTCCTGTTTTTCAGTATATGAATAACAAAAAGGACCATCTGAACTTGCTTAGAACAATTCTTTAGCAGTTGTGTATTAGTCTCTAAAACACATTAAAGAGTCTTGTGAAATGTATAGAGTCTGAAACACATACAATTCCAGACCTTTTATACCTCTAAGCATTACATTTTCACTTCTCTTCCACTTCATGGGTCAAAGAGCTTTTACAAATAGAAAAGAAAAGAAAGCTTATATTCCTAAATAAAAAACCCTTTCTTTACATACAGTAGTAACAGGACAATGACAAATATGCCAGGGGTAGAAAGCCTACAGTGTGACAAATGAAAGTGAATAGAAGCAAATGACTCTAGAGAAAACATAGATGTGCAAAAGTGAACTTTACAAAAATGTGTAATTATTTCTGGAACATGTAGGAAAATAAATCTTTGAATAGAAATTATTTATTGTAAATTATAATAATAATTTAATGTATAGATTTATTCAAAGATGAGATTTAAAAACACACACACACACAACTGGTATATTGCAGTAATGCCCCATTTCTTTGCTTCCTTTCTTTTCTATTTTTGTTGGTGTTTAAGTTTTAAAAGCTGAAATGCAAACCTAAAAAGAGGTGAACAGTAGCAGTCTGTCTGCCTCCCACAACAAGGCTATTGCCTTCTTTTCTTCCTCACCTTCTATTACTTGTTGATTTCACTATTTTCCAGTCTCCAGAACTGACTACTCAAACAGTAGTACTGTTACCACATGTACTCTCAGGAACCTGAGTGTGTGAATTTGCCACCCTCATGTCCTATGAAACACACCTCCTTGAGAGGAGGGGATCTTTTGCTAGGGATAAAACAAGTGCTTTGCCCTGAAATGTGCCTAAATGGTGTATCTATATTTTCCCCAAGAAATGCAGGTCCAAACCAAAATAAAGCAAAGCTTTCTTTTATTGAAAGAGTAGAAAAGCATTACAGAATTACTTGGGTGCGTGGCAGCATTAATCATTAATATCCTAACCCATTCATAACTTTAAACTAAAGAGATTAAAGGGCCCTATTACTATAAGAGGTGAAAGGCAGGACTGATTACTTCTCCTATGCCCGGAGTGGGCAGTTGAATACAGCTGAAGCTATGTGGGAAACTCCTGATCCAAAACCAGGAAGGAATTTCTTGGTTTCAAGGTTTTGCACTGAGACCCAGAGTCTCTCCCTGGTTCGGTCCCTGCAGTCCTTGGATGAGTTCCTTGAGAGCGTAGTACACGTGTGGAGCTCTGATGTTCCTCGCCCCCCCTTCTTCCTCCCTTCTCCACTAGATTCAAGCCTTGGTTTTAAAAGACTTTTTCCTCTCTCCCCCTCCTGCCAAGGAGGGGTCTGAAAGTTGTGATTTTGTGTGTGTGTGTGTGTATCAAAATGTATATTTCTGACCCTGAAACCTAAGGCTCCTAACGAACAATGGAATTCACTGTGGGTGAGGCAAGTCTGCCAAAGGAAGAGATAACATTTATGCAGAACATTTATGCAGTTAGTTACTTTTTGTGTCTCAACAGCTGTCCTTGTTACCCTTCGCACAAAACCTATGGAACGCATCACCAGCCATACCATCGGATGGGGGTATGTGAGAGTCAGGGTGGGAGTTATAGTTCCTGGCCTTGCACCTCCTGGGTTCTACTGGAACCAAAATTGGGTTAGCCAAGCAATCGTAACACTCCCTCTGTTGAAAGACATCTGTACATACTTATACAGATGTCCTTTCACATCTCAGACATCACAGTCTTGCCCCCGGGCTCTAATGCTGACTTCCATTCAGTGTAACTGTGCCATTTGGGACAGGATCCATCTCACAATGGCCATTAAGACAAAGACCAGAATTATTTGAAGCATTAAATCACCACAATGGGGTGCATTATAAGAGTTAAACCACCTTTGGCACCTTCTCCCCAGCCAAACAGGGAATCCCACGATCTATGTGCCCCTATCTTTTTCATCTTAGCTGCGATCTTAGTGATTGCATGACGATCATGTGTTATCTGGAGTGTGGCTTGCTCTCCCATTTGTTTAACTGCTTCTAATTGTTTCTGTAACATAGGATGAGAAAGTAACTTCTGGAGATCAGCTAGGCCATAACCTAATGCAATGGGTTTGAGGTGTTGAAACAAATCTGGATTAACTAATATTCTCTGGATGGTCCATACAGGGACTTTAAATGAAAAATCAAATCCTACTATTTCCTCAATACCACAAAAACATCTATTGATATATTAGCATAGGTTGTATATAATATTTATCAATAACAGCATAATCACAAAACATTCTAAGGCACACACACCCATGTCCAGAATATACAATAGTTGAACTCGATTAATTTCTTAGCATGAAAGAGCAATAAGATACATTAATCATTCTGAGAGAAAAGCAATCTTGATGGGATTCCAAACTATCATCTTCACAAACAAATCCTAGATTCTTATGGTGTTGACATCCTTTCACATTAATTGTTACCCATCTTGCATGCTTAATCATGGCCCACTGGTTAACTTCCTGGGCATAAAGAACTAAATCTTGATCTACAGTGATTCCCAATGGAATTACAGGATAAACAGTAACAATTTCAGACGCTTCTACCATTACAATAAACAATCTTAATGCATGATTTTGCCTATCATATGTGGCATTGACAAGGCTCCACCAATCTTCCAATTTTCTTTCCCCCTTGGACACCTGATGTCGAATTAGGGACCTAATTTCCCTGGGTATGAACCCACTATCTGTCATGTGAATAAGTTCCAAAGCCATTGTATGGGTCCAATTCTGCATTTGGGTGCATGTAATGGCCAAGGAAATATTCTGTTGTAAGGACTGCATGGTATTTACCATGTCATGATTATCGCTTTCCATTCCCTGTTCCCACATTGGGAGTAAGCTTGCTATAATTTTAGGAGTTTCGGTAGCCTTATCCAGTGCCCTGTTGATAGGTTCTGTCATTTTACTTATTTCTTCAGTGGTATAATGCAATTTGTTGGCTAATATTTCAATATTGGTAGCATAAAAAAAAAAGCAGCTCCAGTTCCCAGCCACCCTGACACCTGCGACCTAGAAAGTTGCTTTTGAAACTGAGATGTGTTTTAAAACTAGTTTTTATATAGTATTGCCTTTAAACAATCTTAATGGGATTGCGTTGGGCTTGTACCAACTAGCTTTTTGGATCCTGGCTATTGCCTTCAAATTGGGCTTCTACATTTTTATTCTGCCTTTCCTCCAAAGAGCTTAGTGAGGTGCACACAGTCCCTCTTTTGAGCAGCCTTGTGAGGTAGATTAGGTTGAGTGATAGACATTGACTGGATAAAAGTCACTAGTGAATTTGTGGATAAACAGGGTTTTGAAACCAGGTATCCTCATCAAAGCCGAACACTTGGTGCTGTTCACTTGGTATAAAGACTTGGGTATAGGATGGGAAGAGCAATGTAATGCAAAGGATAAAATGCATTCAGGAGTACACATTCAGTTATGGTCTCTATAATTCCTAAAACACCTAAAATGATAAATCTCAATATGTTGTAGAAGGAACCATAAGGTAACGACAAATGCAGGACCTTTTCATACATTTTCTTCTGACATGTTCTCTGCCTCCATCCGATAGCCTTATTCTATTCTCATCAAATGTTATTCTTTGCAGGAGAAGAGAACTGCAGGCAACCGTGATGATATCAACAGGAATATTTTCAATTCATTCATCTTTCTATTTTTGCTGGTGTTGTGGAAAAACAAGGAGTCTGACCACATTAATATAGAATGTTATGGCTTTATTTTAAACCCATTCTCTCTCTCTCTCTCTCTCTCTCTCTCTCTCACACACACACACACACACACACACACACACACACACACACACACACACACACGCTAGCAATGAGAGAGAGATCCCCCAACATCAAGATTGGAAAAGCGCTCTCTCTCCATGAGTATGAGGCCTAGTATTTATTATAAAATTACAAGCTAAGATCATTAATTATGTAAAAGAGCAAACAAAGCGATGGGTGGTGTGTCATGAAGACATGTTGCAAAGGACTTTCCAGAGTTCAACAGATAAGATATTTTGACATATCAGGTCCAGGTGTGTTTCCCGGTTATCTCAGAATCCTCCCCAACTGGCCAACCACAAACGGTCCTTATTCTATTCCTAGTGCTTAGCTACTTTCATAAGTAGTCAGTGTTTTGCACAGCTGTCTTCTCAGAAATAACTTTTATATCTCAGGTCAAGGAGGTATAAGAGAACAAAATGGATGCTAAGGACAAAATGGATTCCAATTGTTCCATTTTTTCCTCTACACTACCTTGTCAAGAGATGTGGAAAAAAAGAAGAAAAGGAGGAGGAACCCTTAGAGTGATCATGTTGGACTGAAACACTGTTTATAATGATCTCAAGAAGACTTTTCAAACCATCAGAAATCCATACATATGTAACTAACATAGAACGCAGTTACATATTTCACAATATAAAATAGCACAATTCCTTGCTTCTCAGTTAGCAAAGCAGTGCAAGTTTAGGAAAGGGATCTACATAAGACTGGATCTCAAGCTCATAATAATGTGCACTAGAGTTGAATTATAATGTGAAATGCACTGATGTACATCTTCAAATGTGCAATCAAGTATGATGTCTATTACATTAGAGTTAGGTTTGTCCCTGGAAGAAGGATACAGTTCTGGACCCCCGCTGTAAAGCGAAAACCGCTGTAAAGTGGATCCTATTGACTTACATTGACCAAAATGGCGCCCGGCTGCAAAAAAACGCTGTAAAAGTGGAACAAGCGCTGTAAAGCGGGGCCTTTCTACAATTCACAACCGCTGTATTAGTGGAACGCTGTAAAGCGAAGCGCTGTAAAGCGGGGCCCTACTGTACTGTACTTTGGGATTGTTTCTGTGCATAAATCTGTTGTTTGTCATTGAGTTTCAGAGAGCATTTATAATTTGCTTTCATTGTCATTGATGGTAAACTGGCATTGTCTTGGAGTCCTGTGCATTTTAATAGTGTTTATATAATATAAGATTGTTAGTTCCAAAGGCATCTTTTTCATTTGAGATGTTGTAAGCAAAGTGTTCTAGATTTTTCATGATCTGCTGAATATGTACAACAGAAAACTAAAGCAACATTGCTCCCAGATGATCTGAATGTCCACTGGGGGTGGGGGAGTAAATAAAAGTTTAATCAAATATTTTATTTTCTTAGGATATACTATATGCTATTAAAGAACAGCATCTCTAAGGAGCTATACTTGAGGTACAGAATACAACATTCCTGTAATATCATGAAATCCTATTTTCCCTGAGCATTAAATGAGCAGGCAGTATTTTACTGTACCTAAACAGAGGGAGAAAATATAAGTTGTTGAGAAATGATGGAAGAACGAGTTGTTCCAGGAAACTAAGGACGGAAAATAAACTTGGTATAGAAAGGCCTGTTCTGATGGGTGTATTCCCAGGAGAACTCTCATGTTGGCATTTGTTTTGAGATTTTGTACATCCCTAGGAAGAATGAACCAGTTGTACGTACCACTGTTATTTGAATGTGGTAATTTCTTGGCTACACAGTATGCCCCTAGACAGAATTAACATCACTATTCAAAAGGAATACAGTTATTCCTGAAGTCAATGTTCTAACTTGTCTTAGTGTTGATATATATCAGTATCAATATTGCACTGAGCAGGGGGTTGGACTCGATGGCCTTATAGGCCCCTTCCAACTCTACGATTCTATTATCAGTGTCTGTCTGTCTGTCTGTCTATCTATCTATCTATTGTTTAAATAACACATAATTAACATTGTTTACAAATAATTTTCATGAACACTATAGATAAATTTCATTTATATTTCAACTTTATTCTGCTGAAGAGGTTACCTTACATTTGAAAAACATGACCAGCTTTTGAAAGTTTTCAGTGAATACAGTTTGTTATAGACAGCTTAAATTCATAAGGAATATTAACAGTTTTTCTTAATGTGGTTTATAGATTCTGATCCTTTACAAAGCATTGGCACTCTTACAACCTGTTTCAACCATGATATCTAGAAGGTAGTTTCCAATGAAAATGTTAGTCTGATTCAGACACCTCTTGGCCCTATATGATTGCCCATGGGAGCACCCAGGGGGATTGGGTCTATATGGAGGTACTAGTTGCACCTTCGCAAGTGTGTGTGTTGTGATGGTTGGAGAACTGATAATGGCTGGACATGAAGCCACTGTCATACACATGATAACGGTGCACAGATTGCAGCAACATCATATCCACTCTGCATATGGAAGCATTGGTTCAAATCACTGCTGCTTCCATGAGATCCTGGCTAGATAAGAGATCATTTGTGGCCCTGACAACAATTCTCAGGACTCTAACAAAATCCTCTATTATATAAGAGCATGTTGAATTTATGTAAATTGTATTTTTTAAAATCATCAACATTAGCTCTTTCATACAGTTCTTGATGTGATTTCTTTTTATGGCCAGTTCACATATTACTGTGGGCTGCTTCCAACAGTTGTGGGAGTGTTCTAAGCAGCTCCATATGTGTGATAAATGTAATGTGGGACCTGACCTTATTGGGTACTTTGGGGGAAAATATCTGAGATAATGTATATCTGTGATAGGGTTTCCAGGTTCAATCCCTGAGACTGATCCTGTATCTTTAGGAGAAAAGAAAGTCAGCCAAGTGCAGGTGTTCTTGCAACCTTTTAAATTCTTCAACTCTGTGGTGGTTTGTTCAGGCATTCCAAGACATTCAACTTCATATTTAATATATCCTGGGGGATTGATTGAAATAGTCTTGTTTCACTTGAAGGGGGGCTGTAACCTGAATATGCTAGGAGGTATACAGCAAAATTAGTTTGGTGGTCTGTTTTAAGTCTTTGGAAACATGAGTCTGTCTAACAAATTTAATGCAAGCATACATATGTTTCAGAGCATGTTGGTCTCTGAAATGATGGTAAGGACTGAGTAAGCATAAACATAATACTTTTTGACCACCAAAATGCTTTATTTACACTAATCTTTAATTTCTGTGAGTAGCCATAAAACTTGTCACAGTTTTTGAAAGCAACATAGTATCAGATTGTTGTGCATTTAGTTTTGCATACAATGTAGAATACAGAAATAAATTTACAGCTTGGCCAGATTAGGAAAGAAGCCTCGTTATACGCAACTGATTTAGGGAATGTAAGGAACATCTAATGTAGGGAAATGTTTACCATAATGCATACAGACCAAACTATTTCTATTGCACATTTCAAATCATAATGCCATTAGAGGGGAATCCTGTTCAAGAAGAAACTGTCATATCAAAGTAATCTATCATTTTCCCTATGAGTCCGGCCATCACAGTGGGTATTAGCTCCACCTATTGTGCGAAGGCAAGAATGTCTTTGAAGTCAAGACTAGGGGCGTCAGGCCCCTCCCACTCTCCAGTTCATTCTTGCCTTCCTGCGAACAAGATTGAAATCTTTGTTGAATTCAAATTTCCCGCCTTTTTTGTTACCCCTTTATTAACCATCGGATACCTTCCCTGCAAGCTATCTGTCTGTGTGTTGTCTGTGTGTTGTAGACAGAGTTACACAGGGCTTCCTCACACACAAAATTACTGTGACTGTATCATCAAGGCTGGAGTTTTAATACAGTGGCTGACTTGTACTAAATTTGAATTATATTCAGTACCATCAAGGCTGGAGCTTTAAATCAGTGGCTGACCTGTACTAAATCTGAATTATATTCAGTATTATCAAGACTGGAGCTTTAATATCAGTGGCTGACTCGTACTAAATCTGAATTATATTCAGTGTTATCAAGGCTGGAGCTTTAATATCAGTGGCTGACTTGCACTAAATCTGAATCATATTCAGTATTATCACGGCTGGAGCTTTAATATCAGTGACTGACTTGTACTAAATCTGAATTATATTCAGTATTATCAAGGCTGAAGCTTTAATATCAGTGGCTGACTTGTACTAAATCTGAATTATATTCAGTATTATCAAGGCTGGAGCTTTAATTTCAGTGGCTGACTTGTACTGAATCTGAATTATATTCAGTATTATCAAGGCTGGAGCTTTAATATCAGTGGCTGACTTGTACTAAATCTGAATTATATTCAGTATTATCAAGGCTGGAGCTTTAATATCAGTGGCTGACTTGTACTAAATCTGAATTATATTCAGTATTATCAAGACTGGAGCTTTAATATCAGTGGCTGACTGGTAATAAATTTGAATTATATTCAGTATCATCAAGGCTGGAGCTTTAATATCAGTGCTGACTTGTACTAAATCCGAATTATATTCAGTACATCCTGCTCCCTCTGTGGCCGTGTACCACGCCTGAAATCCAGCCTACAGCACTAATCTGAACTATATTTTGTACATCCTGCCCCCTCTGTGGCCGTGTACCAAACCTAAAATACAGCCTATATTATACTAACGCTGATACTACAGTGCATTCTGCCCCCTCTGTGGCAGTGCACTTAGCCATCTGCCAGTGTATTCTACCCCCTCCGTGGTCGTACGCTGTGCCAGTTCGGGTCTTTACATCCTGCCCCCTCCGTGGCAGTGTACTGCACCCAAGTTAATATAAGATGGCAGAACAGCCAGGCATGTCGCAATCAGCCAATACGATGCCAGATCAGCCAGGCATGTCACAAACAGCCCAGCCACAACACTCTAAGGTGACTAAGTCTAAGCATGTTAAAGTAATGGCTAAGACAAAACATATTTCCAGCCATAACAAACCAAAGCGGCCACGCTGTGCCTCTGTGCCAACCACCACCACTACCACAGCAACTCAGGCACACATAAACGATATACTTCATTCCCCTGCTGCTTCCTCTGACGAGGAGGTTTTTGCTGGCTTTTCCACTCAGCTTTCACCTAACCAGCCTCCCTCCGTTTTACCACCCCAAACATCTGCTCCAATACCGGCTCAGGCACAAACATCTGCCACAACCGGGCTGCAGCTGTCCCCTGATTTCCTCTCCCAACTTCAAGCCATGCTGGCATTTATCACCCAAATGCAGTCACTACCACAAGTTCCGGCCATACCTCAACTCAACATGGACCAATGTGCGTGCCATGAAGCTCATCCTTCCTGCTCACCAAATCCCTTCGATATAGCCAGAGGCAGATGTATTGACGAAGCCTCGTATGCGGAGGAGTCAACCTTCACTGACCACGTTGAAGGAGATGACTGGAGCGACGATTCAGATCATGAGGAGGATACATCGTATCGCTTGTTTAATGCCTCAGACTATCAGCCCCTGGCACGCAGGGTAGTTAATACCCTTGGTCTACAGACTGCGCCTTCAACTTCTTCCGCACCAGCCATCAAAGGGGCCAAGGTTCTCAAATCTCCTGCACTTATTGAACACTACATCCCGGTGCCGGACCCGATTGCCAAATTGGTCTCTGAAGAATGGGCTCACCCATTTCAATCTCGCCACTTCAAGAACCTGGCTGACAGGCTTTACGCCCTAGCTCCGGACTTTGCCACCAAGTTACACGTCCCTGGCATAGACGAACCAATCGCTCGCCTCGTTTCACGATCCCTTTTGCCCAGGGAAGGGGAATCCCAACTAAAGGACACTACTGAGCGTCGAATAGACTTCACCCTCTGCAAAAACCACGAGGCCACTGCCCTATCCACGCGTGCCTCCGCTTCAGCCTCCATTTTCTCCAGAGCAGCTATGATGTGGCTGGATGGTCTTCTAGAGGACACTAACCCTGATCCTGTCGCCCTCAGAAGGTCACTGGTAAAGTTGCGTAAGACAGCAGCTTTTGTGCCCGATGCCACCTTGGATGCCACTCATTTGGGGGCACGAGCCATGACGGCTCAGATAGTCGCTTGACGGACCCTCTGCCTTCGCCACTGGCAGGCTGATTCAGCGGCCAGAATGAATCTGGCCAGGTCTCCTTACTCCGGATCGTTACTCTTCGGCGAGGAAGCTCTAAAGGCAGTGCTGGTTGATCCCAAAGACGCCCACAAACCAGTTCTGGCCACTGTCCAGAACATCGACCACAGGCCTTCCAGGCGCTTTCCTTCCTTCCGTACTAACCAGCCCTTTCGAGGAACGCGGCCAGGAGGACGAGGCCACAATGTCAGATTCTATGACCCCAATTCATTCAGGGGCTCCTGGAACCGACGCTTCCAGGGCAGAGACCTACGGCTGGCTTGTCAACGTCGACAAAAGCCATCTCTAACCAACCCAACGCCTACTACATCTAGGGGCAATGTTGGATACCCTGCAGGCAATGGTATTCCTGGCTCCAGATCGCATCACTGCCATCACAAGCATCGCAAGGTCCCTGATGTAACAAACATCAGCAGACGTCATGCTTCTAGCCAGGGCGCTCGGAATGTTCATTTCTACAATCCATATTGTGCCATGGGCTCGAGCCCACACTCGGCATCTGCAATGGACTTTACTGCCCTTTCAACAGGACATTGCCAGCTCCAACCATTGCAAAGTTTGCTTGATCCCCGCACTGCGCCTATCATTCCGCTGGTGGACGAGGTCCCAACACCTCTCCAAGGGCACGCCGTTCAGAGAACCACACAGATCTGTTGTAACCACAGATGCCAGCCTCATAGACTGGGGAGCCCACTGCAACTCCCAGTACGTTCAGGGGGTTTGGTCCACCACGGAGCAGACTCAAAGCATCAACTGGCTGGAGCTAAAAGCTGTACATTTAGCTCTAATTCATTTTCAGTCTCTGTTCCCTTTGGACCATGTCCTCATTCGAACGGACAACACGCGTGTAAAATCACATTTGAACAGACAGGGGGGCACCAGGTCTCGTCCTCTGCAGGACTTAGCCTCCCTCACCTTCGTCTGTGCAGAACAACATCTACAATCCCTGAAAGCAGAACATCTCAGACGGATTTGGAATGTGACAGCAGACTGGCTCAGCAGACAACAGGTCTTTCCGGGGGAATGTAAACTTCACTCAGCCATTTTCCATCGTCTTCAGAGTCGGTTCGGCGAATGCTCAATCAACCTGTTTGCCTCCAGTCGCAATTGCCAGCTTCCCAGGTACCTTGCCCGATACCTGGATTCAACAGCGGAAGCAATGGATGCTCTGACAATACCGTAGCCAGACGGTCTCTTGTACGTCTTTCCTCCTATACCATTGTTAGCCAAAACCTTGAGGAAGGCGTGAGCCGAGGGGGCACAGCTGGTTCTGATAGCACCATTTTGGCCACGCCGACCGTGGTTCTCAGATCTTCTGGCAATGTCGATGATGGATCCTTGGACACTTCCAATCAGGCCAGACCTCCTATCCCAGGGTCCAGTACTGCACCAGCACCCTACTTGGCTCAATCTAACAGCGTGGCGTTTGAACGGGGACATTTGAGGTCAGCTGGACTGTCTGACGCTGTGATTGATATTATTTTGGCCTCGAGAAGACCATCCACTACTCGTATTTATCAACATACCTGGGTGGCTTTCTCCAAGTGGTGTCAGTCCCACCACCATGATCCATCCCAGGCCACTGTGCATCAGGTGCTGCAATTTCTCCATAGCGGCTTTATGATGGGACTTCGACCCAACACTCTACGTCGACATGCGTCCACTCTGTCGTCCATTCTCTCAGTGTCCTCTCCTGGAGCTCCTATTTCCTCACATCCGTTCATCAAACTTTTTTGAGGGGAGTCGCCCTTCGCTCTCCGGCTGTTGTCCATCGGTTTCCCTCATGGAATTTGCCGAAAGTTCTACAGACTTTGCAACGCCCTCCGTTTGAACCCATCAGGACTGTGCCCCTACGTATGCTGTCCTTCAAGGTCTTGTTTCTGATCGCAATCACATCTGCCAGACGCGTTTCGGAGTTGGGCGCATTGTCTTCTGCTCGACACCTCTGCGTCTTCCATAAGGACTCTGTTGTGCTGAAGACTGATCCTTCCTTTCGTCCCAAGGTCGATTCAGTTTTTCATTGCAACCAGGACATTGTTTTGCCTTCCTTTTGCCCAAATCCTACCCATCCTCTCGAGAAGTCTTGGCATTCGTTAGATGTCTGGAGGGCTCTCAAGACCTACCTGTCTAGGACCCAAGGGATTCGACGAACTGAGTCTCTGTTTGTATCCTTTCATCCAAGGTTTATGGGGCATAAAGTATCCAATCCTACCTTATCCCGTTGGTTGAGGGCATGTATTACTTTAGCATATGAGTCTCTGAAGCTGTTAGTTCCAGCTAGTATAACGGCTCATTCTACCAGGTCAGCTGCCACTTCGGCTGCTTTTGCCACTAATGCTCCTGTTGCCGATATTTGTAGGGCTGCAGTCTGGTCTACCCCACACTCGTTTATAAGGCATTATAAAATTGATCGCTATGCCTCTGCTGACGCATCTTTTGGCAGACGAGTGTTGCAACAGGTTCTTAATGAGGATTAGCATCCGGTCCCACCCTGTATGGGCTGCTTTGGTACATCCCGCTGTGATGGCCGGACTCATAGGGAAAATGGACCATTGGTCTCACCTGAAGGGTGATTTTCCTATGAGTCCGGACATCACGACCCTCCCAGTTGGAGGATGACTATATATTTTCTAATGTGTTATATATTACTGTTACGCTATTATATTTAAATTTAAAAGTGAAGTCAAGACTTCTAGTTCTGTTATACCGCTATGTTGGAGTCATGTTACTATGCATGGTACTATTGTGTTATTTTCCTGCTGCCAGGCCTGTTGGCCTTGTTCTTGTATTTTTAGATATTTCTCCTTAGACTCGCTGCGAATGAACTGGAGAGTGGGAGGGGCCTGATGCCCCTAGTCTTGACTTCAAAGACATTCTTGCCTTCGCACGATAGGTGGAGCTAATACCCGCTGTGATGTCCGGACTCATAGGAAAATCACCCTTCAGGTGAGACCAATGGTCCATTTTATGATATATCTAGGTTACCAGTCACATATATGGGAAATGATCCTTAAAGGAGCCTAGCTTTTTTTATTTGTCTAGTCTGAATGGTTTAGTGTTGTGCTGGAGTTATTTTCACCCTGAGGAGATGTCTTCTTCTTTTTTGGTCTCCTCTAAGAAAGTCGGTCTGTTCTCTGCCTGACTGCTCTGCCTTGGGAGAAGGCTATGAGAACAATAGCTGTCAGTCACTAAGAAGGCTGAGTGTGAATGATCATCAAGTAGTTACTCTGAAATTTTGCCACAACACTAGTTATCAGTACAATGTGAAAATAAAAAGCAGATGCTCTGAGCACATGTTTAGCAAATTCCCAGTGAACTCCATGTGACCTTTTTATAGGTTACTTATTCTTCCGTTCAAAAACTCCTCTTGAGAGAGAGCAAACCAGAGATTTTGGAAAGAACTTACTATTCCTATGCATGCTTTCAATGAAATAATGGATTTAATACAGTGCATCATGGGTCCAGCATCCATACAGAGATTATCATCATCGGTCATAATGGTGCCCTGTTTTCCACCTAAGTGCAAGCACCGCACTAGGACATTATAGGGCAAGGGAAGCCTGTGCATGCCTCCCATATCCATGTCTAGCCCACCCACTGTGTTTAGTCAAGGAATATGACTATGTTCATTGGCTGAACAGAGGGATTATGGAACAGGTATATGAGAGACACAGACAGATCTTCCATTCCTTTTGTGGCCTGATGCTATTATTTACCAAGAGAGAAGGAGAGGAAACAGGTCTCCACTAAATCCTCTGATGATCCCTTCATGTGCAGGTCCTGCTCCCATGGTGGACTGGATTGAATCTCAGCATGTATAGCTGTTAATGGAAAACTAAAAACTGAATAGCCCACTAGCCTGTTGATTGCAGTGTGGCACCATGCCCTTTAATGAGAATAACATAACAAAGTTTAATATTTAAAATAAAGTTTATAAAATAAATGCTGCTTCATTGAGTGCATTTTTACATAGTTTTACTGTGTTTTTTACCTTCTTGTATTTCTGAAAATGAAGAAGCTCAACTTGTTCTTTGTAGAACAGTTCCATTTTTTTAGTGCCTTCAGAGAAAAATTCTGCTATTTGAGCCTAGATATGACAGAAGTTAAGAATAATTTCATACTAAAAGACACAAACATAATTTAGAATATACTCTCCTGTATTGATAGCACAGTTGAATTAATAAAGTAGTAAGCAAGATAAAATAAAATAAAAACATCAGGAAAATTTATCAAAGTTATCAAAATTTATTGTTGTAGTCTAGGTGGGAAACACAAGTTATGTGAGCTGATTCCTTTTATAGGATTCAGAACATTTGAAATGAACAATAAATGGGATGGTGTTAACAGAACCTATTGAAGTTGTATTACAGGTTGTCTAAAGCATTGTTGGAAGTTAAACTTCCATTTAGATAGCAAAAATATGTACAATACAGCCAAAAGTAAGGCTTTATTTTATTCCAATGGACTCTAGGGCCTTGCTTACATCTTATTAATGAGACTAAAAGCCCCCAACTTTGGTTAGTTTGAGACCAGTGTTAACAATATCAGCTCTAGGGGGAAAGTCAGTGAGAAAATACAAAGAAACTATATTTCAAGTTGTGTTTAGGTATGGGTCATTGTTTTTAATTTCCTTGTTGGGAATGTTCCCGCACATTTGCTTTAGCATGATCAGCTTCATTTGGTTAACATTTCCTGCCATAAAACATGAATTCTCTCTTTGTGTGCTTCCAGATGGGTGTTTATTGTGGGATTAGTACTCCTCATGCATGCAAGTTTTTTGCAGTGTCCACATGATGTTGTTGCCATTAAAATAGCAGTTCATACGCCCTCCCCAATTAATCCAGATTTACTGTTTCTGAGGAAAATCCAGTAAACTAAATCCTGTTGCCAACATCCTGTTTGTAATATTTCAACAACTGGTTTACAATGTTAAACCAGTTTAATATTGCACCTTCTCTCTCTCTCTCTTTTCCCCCTTTGAACAATTATGGTTGAAGAAAAATTCTGTGCAACTCAAAAGCTCATGTTTTCAACATTTTGAACATTTATCAGTTCAACAAACGATATTGCCTCACTTGGCTCCATTTTTAAAAACAAATGTCAAGCTTGCTATTCTCATATCACTGAGTCATTCTAATTTAAGCCCTGGAGAATAAGTGGTTAAGGAAGCACTTCTGACACTTGTTTTTTGCTTTTGTTCAGCATGTGATAGTTACCATTGGGGACCACACTGCACTAGTCGCTGCCAATGCAAAAATGGAGCCTTGTGTAATCCTATCACTGGAGCCTGCCACTGTGCTGCTGGATTCAAGGGATGGCGCTGTGAAGAACACTGTGACCAAGGGACGTATGGAAATGATTGCCACCAAAAATGCCAGTGTCAGAATGGAGCCACTTGTGATCATGTGACTGGAGAGTGCAGATGTCCTCCTGGATACACTGGAGCTTTGTATGCAGCAGTTGTATTTGTTATGTGTGGAATAGCAACAGATTTCACAATACATATAGTCAGTTGTGTTTATTTTCCCAAAGGCTAAGGGTGGGTGACAAGAAGTTACGTATCTTCTTCATCTATACTGCAGTAATAAGAGTTTCACAACTTACTCTGTGTTCATGGCTGGGTTGGGATTTGAACTTGTCTCCCAGATCCAAGACCAACATATTAAAACATAGATAAAAAATATGCAGCGGAAATATGACAGATTCCTGTGGAATCTTGAAGATGAACAAAGACATTATAAAAGAAACTTTCACAATCCAGAGCCTACTTTGTCAGATGCTTGAAGCGTTAACCTTATAGAAATGCCTCATGCATCTTATGAAGTCAGGTCTGGTCCACAAAAGCTTAGGGCATACTAATTTTTTGCCAGTTACAACAGACTGGAATGAAAATAATATGACAATAAAAGTGAGAAACATTCAGGACATCACAGTGTGGTGTAGTGTTGGTTGGGCTGTGAGATACAGGAAGATTCAGGTTCAAATACCTGCTCAGTAATGAATTCCACTGAAATGTATTGGGTTAGTTTTATATTTCTCAGCATATCCTACCATACAACATCATGGTGAGTGGTGGATCTGTTCTGAGTTCTGTTTGAGGGAGAGTAGGTTAAAAAAGAAATGTTTTTTTTCTGTAGGCAGCCTTTATGGCATTCCTTGCAGTTGTTGGGTGGGTCCCAGAGCAGAAGTAATTCAAAAGATAGTAACTTTTACTGAAACATCCTGAAGAATTGCAGCTCTAACAATGAATGTTAACAGTATTATTAGCATGGCATCCCCAGAAGATGAAAAGTGGGACAATGATCAAATAATAGGAAATAGGGATTGTCTATGGAAAATAAGGAGAGTTCGAGCATATGCTGATTTAGTATATACCTTCAGGGGGACCCAGATAGATAGATAAATAAAGCTGATTGCCCCAGGCATAAATCCTCTGTTTCTTCAATACACATGCTGAAAGAGAAAAGGTCAGGCACTAGAAAGCCAGCTACTCCTGGCGCACAGTAACATCACCACACAATTTCTACACCCGGCTTAATATTTCATAAAATAGGATCAAAATTTTGGAAACATTTATGCAATTAGATAAAGGGGCATTACAGTCCAGCTAATACATTAATACCTGTTAGAGTTTTAACCCTTTTTTTAAACCATACAACTTAAGTTATAAATTGGACTAGGGCAGAAACATTTGTAAGGAAGTGTACATATTTTTGCAGTCCTTTAATTGTTAACATAGGGAATCATGCCTGTATACTCCATTGTAAGTAGAGTTGTCCTTATGCAACAGAATTTTTGGTGCAATGCTCCCTTTGTTTTTAAAGATTAGTGATATTGTTCATTGACTGTAGTCTCATAATTTTGGATAGCTTTCTGTTTTGCATTCTGTAGCTGAAAAAAATGTGTGTGACACATTGAAAACATTAGAGAAATACGAGGATATAAAGATAAATCTGTATATTATAGATACCTATAAGTATTTAATATTTTTTAAAATAGCTGTGAGGATCTCTGCCCCCCCGGGAAACATGGACCACAGTGTGAAGAAAGATGTCCATGCCAGAATGGAGGAGTGTGTCATCATGTAACTGGGGAATGTGCCTGTCCTCCTGGATGGATGGTAAATATATCTGTATAAAATAGAAACTGCCACTGTTGTGGGCCTCTGGAAAAAGTGTAATTTGAATTACAGCCTGACATTAGGCAAGAAAAGAGGAAATGTGTTAGCATACAACACTATCACAAGGGATCAAAACCAAACCATTACAAAACCATATGGTATTTCACATCCACTAATTCAGAGGAGCCTAGACAGGAAAAGAAAATGTATGCTTTCTGTCCCACACAAGATTAATCATTTAAAAATCTACCAAGTCAAAGGCTGGTATTTATTTAAATTTCTATCTTGTTTTTTATAACCATATCTGGATTCAGGCTGTGGACCACTTATGTAAATATTTATAACTTTATGTTTTTTAGAAAAACAAAGACCAAAAATAATAATAATTAGGATTGCCCTATGTATTCCATGAACACCATCCAAACACTTCGTTGTAGATACAGAAAGCATCTGGCTTTAAAAAAATATATGGTGGACCACCACATGGAGAAGGTTGTTCCAAAATTAGGAAGCATCTTCCAAGAATGTCTCTCTTTTTGCATTCCATTTTGTATTTTATTTTTGAAGGGCATAGTCGGAGAGAGAGAGAGAGAGAGAGAGAGAGAGAAGTGGTCCAAGAATCTAGGGAAGAAGGCACTCTCTTGGAGATCCAACGTCTCTTATTGGAATCAGTAACTGGTGGCTTGTTGTCCTCAGTAGTTTGTCCCTACTTGAGCTGTTGTCCAAGCTTCAGAGCTGCCATTCTATGAAGCCAACATTCTTTGTTTAATCACCACTTTCTAAAAGACATCTTATGTTAAACCAAGTGGTCTGAACAGGATCTGTGCATCAGATTTTTTTATATATTTTAAAATTAAACATAATTTTTTAAGTTAAAACAAATATAAAATATAAAACAACAAAGACAACTTTATTTTTTTCCCTTTCAAGCTTTTTAACTAAAATATTTTGCTTGTACTACTTGGTATACAGAAACAAGGAGCGCTGTTTAAATATCTAAATGTTTACTGTTGTTTAGAAATGAAATCTAGGATTAGATTTATTTTACAGAATGGACATTCCAACAAATTAACACCCTAACACTTATTGTAAATGTCCATTGCATTGCAACCAAAAAAAAGATTATGGCATTGTTAAGATGTGCACAAACTGTCTGGTATATGAACATGGTAATCTCCTTGCTTCCTTCAAATCCACTTCATCTTTCTCTCTCACAGCTGCACTCCCATTCATAAAACTGAGGTTCTGTTTCCAAACAGGGCACAGTCTGTGGTCAGCCTTGTCCTGAAGGGCGTTATGGAAAAAACTGCTCCCAAGAATGTCAGTGTCACAATGGAGGCACATGTGGCTCAGCAACAGGTCAATGTCACTGCAGCCCAGGTTACACAGGGGAACGGTAAGGAGATACAACTTCACTACTTGGTACTATGGCTATTTTGCAAAAGGAAGAATACCTATACAGTTACACACATTCAGTGGGGATTTCCCCTAAATTTCAGAATTTAGTGTCTTGTCGAGAGTTAATCAACACCTGTTCAAAAAAAGAAGTAGTGGATGGTGAGATGGGGTGGCAGTACTTACCTGATCTCCTGGCAGTGGAGTCACTGCTTACTGGGTGGGAGAGTGGGAGGGCCAAGGTGTCAGGGAGGCTGACGCCATTCAAATGCACTGGCAGGGATGGTATGTTGGCACCACTGGTACATTTGCAGAGTGCCCCCCACCTTGTCCTCCCACTCTCTCTCCTGGTAAGCAGCAGCAACTCTACCACCAGGAGGTCAAGAAAGCACCACCATTGCCTTACTGTCTGCTACTGAAAGAAAGAATCATTAACTATTATAAATTTCATTTCTAAAAGTATTTTAAAGTTAGCAGAAACTGCAATCCTGAAGAGAGACTGATTACATATTGGCTAATGATGACATCACCACTCTGTGCCCACAGCTGCTGCTCAGAAGGTCTGCGGCTATTATTTTAGTTTTTAACTTTTTTCTCCCTTTATACGACTCATATCAGACCTCCAAACCCTATCAGGCCCTTTAGGTTAGCAGTGGGAATTTCCTTCATGAGATGTAGTGATGGCCACCAAGTTGGATGGATTTACAAGAGGATTAGACAAATAAGGATAAGGCTATCAATGGCTACTAGCTATGATGGTTATGTTCTGTCTCCCCTATTGGGGGCAGTATGGTGTAGTGGTTAAGATGTTGGACTAGGACCTGGGAAACTAGGGTTTGAATCTCCACACAGCCATGAAGCTCACTGGGTGACCTTGGGCCAGTCACTGCCTCTCAGCCTCAGAGGGAGGCAATGGTAAACCCCCTCTGAATTCCGCTTACCATGAAAACCCTATTTGTAGGGTCACCATAAGTCAGAATCGACTGGACGACAGTCCATCATCATCATCATCATACCTCTAAATACATGTTGCTGATAATCACAAGTTGGGAGAGTGCTGTTGTACTCAGGTCTTGGTTGCAGGCTTCCCATAAGTTAATATTCTCAAACTCCTTTTGTGACACAGTTGCAGAATCCACACAGTCTCATATGAAGTGTACCGTCCTTTCAGAGCTATATGATATTGTGCATAGGATAGTTCATCTCCTTTAATTTAGTGTGTGAGGAATCCACTACCTTAGAAAAACCTAAAGAGAACTTCAGCGTTCCTTCGTATAAATGTCAACAGCAGCAGTCCATGTGCTGAAGTGAAAATGCCCTCCTGACACCATTGTAACTGCAGGTTGCATGAGCAGAGCTGGAGCAGGATGGTCAGGGCTGTGCAGATATACTGGATTCATTCCACCACTGCATCTGTGCACTCTCAACCTTGCTGCCACCCTGACCCATCCCCATCCATGTGTGCTGCATTGACAAGAGTGTTGGGAGAGTGGCTCAGCAGCTCTGCCCCACCGCACAGGCTGCTACTCGATGGCAAGTCCCTTATTTTCTTGGTTCTGAAGAGACATTTGGTGAAAACATACAGGTAGCTGCCCACATTTAGATATCCTTGTGTACAATTGAATTTGGATAGCAAAATATGGGAGGAGGGGTGAATCCATAGTAGTAGTAGTCATATTAGTCTCTTGCAGTACAAATCAGTGCCAGAGCATTGGGAAACCTCTGTTTGACCCTATGACAGTTGATCTATGAGGTCCCTCAAGGTTCTGTTCTGTCTCCAGTGCTTTTCAACATCTATATGAAGTTGCTGGGTAAGATCATCCAAAGATTTGGAATTGATTGCCACCAATATGGGGATGACATGACACATGGCTCTTTTTCTCATTGTCATCAGAGACAAATGAGGCCATGGAGGTTCTGGAACATTGTGTGGCTACTATGATGTGTTGGATAAGGGGAAATGAATGAAGGTGAATCTTGATAAAGACAGAATTGTTACTTGGTGGTTCCTGAGTCTGGGTATTAGGGGAACAGACTGTTCTTGAGAGGGTTGCACTTTGTTTGAAGCAGCAAGTCCATAGTCTGTGGGTGCTCCTAGATACTAACTTGTCCGTTCAATTGAGCTGAGTGCCCTTTCCCAGTTCCAGCTGTTCTGTCAGCTACAGCCATTCCTGGAGAGATGGCCTGGCTGTAGAGATGCACAGTCTGATAACCTCCCACTTGGATTACTGTAATTCACTGATTGTAGGGTTTTCTTTGAAGATGATTTGGAAATGGCAGCTAATACAAAATGTGGTAGCTGTTCTTTTACATGGAGTCAATTAAATTAAGTTATATTTAATGATTAATTAAAACAGCAACCAGCTACATCAACTACATCAACATCTATGTCTCTGGATAGACCTGTCTATAAACAAAAAAGTTTTAAGCAGGTGCTGAAAAGAATACAGTGAAGGCCCCTGCCTGATATGAACAGGCAGGGAGTTCCAAAGCTGCCACACTGAAAGAACGGTTTCTTACAAGTGCGGAATGAGTATTATGTGGCATCTGTAACAGTGCCTGTTCTATAGATCAAAGTGCTTGAGTGGGCACATATGGGGTAAGCCGTCCCGTAAGTAAACTGGTCCCAAGCTGTTAAGGGCTTTATATACCAGTAGTAACACTTTGAACTTGGCCCAGTAACAAATTGTAACCAGTGCAGATCGCAGAGCAGAGCTGTTGTATGCTGACAGCGTCTCACTGCTGCCAGCAATCTGGCTGCAGCATCTGCACTAGCTGAAGTTTCTGGGTCAAGTGCAAGGGAAGCTTCTCATAGAGTGCATTGCAGTAATCCAGTCTTGAAGTCACTAGTGCCTGAACTAATGTAGTCAAGTGCAGGTACCTGCACTGCTGAATTTCAGATGCCATTTTAAAACTTGGCTATTTACTCAGACTTAAGGACATTAGTGTCATTGTTTACTTCAGCTTATGTTATGCACTATTTTTAGTTTATTTGTTGTATTGTATTCTGTGAGATTCTGTGTTTTATAGAATTTTATTGTCACCCACCCAGAGATCCTTGGATGGTTGGTGGGATATAAATAGACTAATAGAGCAATCCAAGTCATGGGAAGATGGCAGGAGGGGGCCGGTGGGAAGCTCCATGGCACTTGCTTTTTGTGAGATGCTGGGCCAGCTGAATGCCAGCTCAGTTGGGAGCTGTGCACAGAGACCGGCAAATACTCCTACTGGGGAGTCAGCACTCCCCATTGACAGCCATTGTAGTTATTTACCTAAGCCGACCTTTTTACCAGTGGAAATTTTGGCTGGATTGGGACCCGCAGGAGTGCTCCAAAGGGGAGTTAAATGTAGCAGAAGTCTTCTCCCTTCAGCTCCACCTCCACCATGCCCCCGGAATGTCCCATTTTCGGGCCTTCCACCACCTGTCCATCTGGGCTGGATTTCCCCAGCAGATCCTCAGCTGAGCCGGCAGGGTCCCAGCATCAATGCAGCTCAGCTGGGGGTCTGCCACATCCAACTCCCCCAGCCTGATGCAAATACAAGTTGGATTGAGCCCTGAATAAATAAAGAGTAAGTATCTTGTGGCACCTTAAGGACTATCCAGAGAACTGGAGTAGCATCCATATCAGGCAAAAAAAAAGTTTTGTGTCTGTGTGTAGAAAATCCAGGTGCTACAAAATAGCATTTATTGTGACTCCAACTCATTTTGAAAAAATTCCTTTATTAAAGGCACTCTAGATATATAAATAACATAAATAAGAAAAATTATAATTAATACAAAGTAAAAGAAAGGGAACTATAATCTCATAAATTCATGTTAAGCCATTAAAACTCATCCAGTTGCTTTGTGTAAAGTATATTATAAAAATTTAAAACATAGCTATATCAAAATATGTCTAACAAAACCAATCTAAGAACAAACTCCTGAAAATTAGTTTAAAAACAAACTCCTGAAAATGAAACAACCCCCAAAACAATATTAAAACAACAAAGAAATAGAAATATTCAAAATGTGCTATGAGACCTTTTTTAGAAATACCATAATACCCAGCATGAAAACAAAAACTAACCTTTTTTTAGCAAACAACTTTGTCAGATGCATCAAATGGTCACCTTTCCCCCTAAGTATATAATTTGGAAGTGAGCTTGCCAGGTTGCATCTCAGAGAACAATTTCTATAACAGTTACACAGTTGTAAAGGAGGATGCAGCAGCATCTTCTCAAGCAGAACAATCCAACACAGAGGAGGCCACCAGGAGTGGACCCAGTGGAAGGGGCTGCCACTTCCTACCACAATTCAGGAGCCCTGGGGAGGGGAGTATGCTTGTTGCGCCAGCAGGGCTAGGCAGAAGGAAACTAAATACATGTTTCCTTCCATGACCCTTTTTCCTGACACAGGGTCTGCCGAGACTGGGAACCACAGAACAGAGCCAATTGGGGCCAGGATGCAGCATAAGTCCCCCTCCCCTCGGTTCCACCCCCGAAACACCGACAGAATGCCCCTGTTTCAGGCCTTGTGCCAGCCTCAGCTATGCCAGCCAGGCTGCAGATGAAACTGGATGGGGGATTTCTGTTGGGGCGGCCTGGCTGTGTTGAGACCCTTCCTGTTCCTCCAGACATATGCCACATCCTGATTCCCCTTGGCCTGGCATTAACACCAGGAGTATTGTTCCTGTAGGCTCTTAGCTAGCAGAATTTTGGTCTTCTGTGTTCCCTGCTTTCTGTGCATATTGTATTATATTATATTATATTATTATACAGCCACAAGAGTGGCTGTATACTATAGCCAGCATGGATTTTCCCATTCTGCAGTGTTAAATTGAAAATACCCCCCATGCCATTCTGATGATTCCCATAAGCTCATTTCAAAACAAAACCTTACAAAACTTATAGTCCTGCTTGCTTAACAACCCTTTAAATTTTGATGGCGAAATAAAAAACAGAGAGAATTGAGAGATCAAAGTCTAAAAAGAGGGGGGGAAACCGCAGAACCCTTTTGGACTTTTTTCTGACAGAGTTCTCATAATCTGTCGAAATTCATTAAAAATCAGCCATGTTCACAGAGTACCTGTAATCCTATTACTGACTTTGCCCAATACTCTGACCTTCATCTTCTGCAGTTTAAAAGTTAAAAAAAATACCTGGCTGATTTTTAATTAATTTAACACATTTTGCCTTGAACTCAATGATAATGTCAGGCATGCTCAGTAAGAACCAGCTTTTAGTGTTCTAAAAGGCAGACTCACAGCTATTGGGCTTGGCTAATCGGGGCCACACCCACATCAGACTTTGATTACATGTGAGACAGTCCTGACTTCCCCCAGAGAATCCTAGGAAGTGTAGTTTGTGAAGGGTGCTGAGAGGAGACTCTGATTTCACTGAAAGAGCTCAGAAATAAAGGCCTGGTGTGGATGTGGCCAGGGACAGCTTTGGTTTAAATTTGGGTGGGAGGCTACATGTGCCTGCTGTAAAATAAAAAGGTAGGGGAAATGCTGAAAAGCAATGATACTGTTCAAAGTGTTTTCCTTTTGGAAAGGAAAGGGGCTTCCCCTCTGCCCAGTGCCCACCCACCCAATCTCCTCCACTCCCCCTCCTCCTACCCTCCCTGCCCCTTCCTCGGGTCAGTGTTGTACTATGACCTGGGAGACCAGGGTTCGAATCCCCACACAGCCATGAAGCTCACTGAGTGACCTTGGGCCAGTCACTGCCTCTTAGCCTCAGAGGAAGGCAATGGTAAACCACCTCTGAATACCGCTTACCATGAAAACCCTATTCATAGGGTCGCCATAAGTTGGGATCGACTTGAAGGCAGCCCATTTCCATTTTCAAACATGATTGCACAGAAATAAATCCCATTGAACTCAAAAAGTATGCAAATGATCAAACCCACACTCCCTTCCCCTTCCTATCCCCTCCCTCTCCCTTCCTTTGCCCCTCCCTCCCCATCCCCTTCCAATCCCCTCCTTCCCCCTCCTCCCCTTCCCCCCTCCCCATGGTCAGTTTTACCTATCTTAAGCATGATTACATGGAGTAAATACCATTGAACTCTATAACCATGCAAATGATCAAACCTGCCCTCCCCTCCCACTTCCTTTGCCCCCCTCCAATCCACTCCTCCCCCTCTCCCCCCATGGTCAGTTTTACCTATCCTAACCATGATTGCATAGGAGTAAATCCCACCGAACTCAATAAGCATGCAGATGATCAGACGTGCCTTTCCCCTCCTTCCCCTCTCCTCTCCCTTCCTCCTCCCCCCCTTCTTCCTTCTTCTCCTCCCCTGCCCTCTCCAGTCCTCTCTCCCTCCCCCATGGTCAGTTTTACCTATCCTAAGCATGATTGCACGGGAGTAAATCCCACTGAACTCAATAAACATGCAAATGATCAAACCTGTCCTTCTCTTCTCCTCCCCCTCCCCCTCCTCCCCTCCTCCTCCTCCCCCTCCTCCCCTCCTCCCCTCTGCCTGCTCCCCTCCCCCTCCTCCCCTCTGCCTGCTCCCCTCCCCCTCCTCCCCTCTGCCTTTCTTCCCCTCCCTCCTCTTCCTCCCCCTCCCCCTCCCCATCCCCTGTGGTCAGTTTCACCTATCCTAAGCATGATTGCAGGGGAGTAAACCCCATTGAACTCAATAAGCATTGAAATTATCAATCCATTCCCAGCAAATTTTCACAGGATCCCATTTCTTACCTCTCAGATTAAAAAGCAGAGAAATTCACTAATAGGCAAAAAACCTTGCGGTTTAAGAACATACCTATAGCCCACAGATCTTTCTATCAAACTTTAAAAAGCAGGGAAATTGGGCAGCTATAGTGAATGCACCAGGGGAGCAAGAGACCTGGCCTCCTCTCTGAGATATTGTACTGCCCTACAAATTGGTAAAAATGCAAACACCATTTGGGTTGGTCTTTCACAGTCCAATCCACTTCCTGCATAGCTTGGAAGAATTTGGTAACATGTGCCTCTGAGCATATGGTGCGTGGTGGCAACACCTGCATTCAGCCCAAATAATAGAAAGAAGACATGTGCTGTGCTGATCTTGTTTCAGCAGGGAGGAAGCAACATTATTAAGACAGTTGACATAGGTCAGATAGTCACTTTAAATATGTCTGATTTACTCTGCAATTTTAGTGAAGTTTCCTATAGGAAATCATTTTCTTTTTGCTTCTTTTTCTGTGAATATCTGAAATTCAGCAACACTTTGCAAAACTCACACTAAAAATACTCCAAAAATAATTGTGGAATAATGGCACTGACTATTCTGCCAAATAGTCTCCAGTGGACATCAGGAGTTTTCACAAGATAAAACAGTGGAAGGTGAAATATATTCTAGCAAAATTCTAGGTGTGCTCTATGTTTTTAATTGACCATGCCCACCTTGCCTTAAATGAAGTGGTTTAAACATAGCAGGATGAAAACATGCATTTTGGGCAGGCTATGTTTGTTTTTTCCAACAGCTAGAGTCACTCCTGAAGTAGCGACATATTGTAATCAGTCTGATTTTATAATAGAAAATAGAAATAGAACATAACCTCCAATTTGAAACACAAAAGGCTGTCTTCACCATCATATGACACTGACTAATAAAAAGGCTTTGAAATTAATAAAAATAAATTTGACACAAGTTTCTAGGATGAATAATGAGAGAAATAATATTTTCTAGATTAGATTCTCTGTTGAAACAATAGTAACACAGGAATGAAGCAAAGAAGAATACCAACAAACATACAAAAATGTAATTCTCCTTCTTTGGAGATGGCAGGTATTGCCACCCCTCACCATATGCTCAGCAGCACATGTTACCAAATTCTTCCAAGCTCCACAGGACGTGAATTGGACTGTGAAAGACCAACCCGAATTGTGTGTGCATTTTTACCAATTTGTAGGGCAGTACAATATCTCAGAGAGGAGGTCAGGTCTCCCGCTTCCCTGGTGCATTCACTATAGCTGCCCAATTTCCCTGCTTTTTAAAGTTAGATCTGTGGGCTATAGGTATGTTCTTAAACCACAAGGTTTTTGCCTGTTAGTGAATATTATATTATCAGGACTCTTTGTTAGAACAGGACGAAAGGAAGAATTCTGACTTCCCCAATGTTTATAAAGTGTTTCTTTGCATGCTCACCAAAAAAGGAACTCTTGCTCTGTTCTACTCAATAGAGCTTGTGCAAGAGAACTTCCCAGTGGATTCTTTCCTTAGCTAGTATGTACTAAGAGCTCCCTGAGCTCTCCATTTACATTTTATCAACTTCTGCATACTGTCTATGTTCTTTGAAAAGAATGTGTAGCAGCTGGCCTTTTCCCTAACCATCAATTATCTCTGCATTACCATTTTTATGTCAGAAGGAGCAGAAAGCATTGGTAGAGGTTTTCCTTGTTTATTCTTGCTTCAGCTGTCACAGGAGATATATTATGCAGGTTTATTCATTGTAGATTTGATCCTGAAGGAGCTGAAGGTACTTGTGTTAAGATGGTAAATGGCTCCTCATGTGATGGATCCTATCTGTGCTGTGTGGAAGAAGTATTTGTTTTAAAGTCATGTCTTATATTTTAAATATCAAAATTGTGTTAGAAATTTTGTTTTTAAGAAAGAAATATATATATAGGAAATCTCCCCTTTTCCTTGAGGAACTAGGCAGTGCTGCAGCTAGGGAGAGAACATTCAGGTGAACTCCCTCCCCTGAGACAGCTGACATTTGGTTTAGACCAAGTCAGACTATGTGGTAATCTAGTTCAGTAGCAGTGTTCTTCATCGTCACATTTCTGATCCTTTTAAATGGTGATACCAAGGTTTGAACCTAGGACTTAATGCTTGTAAAGTTTGTGCTCTACCACTGATGTATGGTGCTTTTCTAGCTGTAAAAGGTTAATCAAATCAGCTTTGCTCGTATTCTGACCAGGATCTGACTGGTTGCCACACCTGAAGCTGGAAAGAAAGTTTACCTCCAACTAAGTTTTGTTGAGCTATCCTCAACTTCATTGCCTTTGCTTGTAGCTTTGTTATATTGCTTGAGACAGCTGGAACTATTAGTTTTAGAGAAGCTTTTCTATGACACACCTACTGTCTCCTGGTTGGATGCTTCTGTTTCTGGATGGAATTATCTGTGGTGGTGATAATATTGCCTTACAGCAAAGGGATACAAGTTGATGTCCTTCTAGCCTTGACCTGTATGAAATATTCTGAATAGGAAGAATGATGGTGGAACAGTGATACATGTTGAATAATCCTTAGAATGTGACCACATGGGTCTTCATGTATGGCTATGCATCCAAATCTCTTTTCCATTTAAACCACCTGACCCCCCCCATCTTTTCATAAATTTGCGGAGGAGTCAGCTAGAAGAAAAACTATAATCTAGTCTAGTCAGTACATAGCCATTCCAAAGATTCTAGCTGTTATTTGAGTGACGGAGATTCTACAATTGTGGGATAACTTCATACAAATGGGCTTTAAAAGATTAACTGTTGATTTAAATAGAAACAGCAATCTTTTAGCATTTATCCTAGTCTATTATTAAGCAGCCCTTTAGCAGAGGTTTGTCTTCCTCGTCACTGTTTATATCTGGTAGAATACAGTTATTTTTTCTCAGTTGGTAAACTAAAAAGTCCACTTTCATTCTTTGTGTTCATGTTATTTCATAGAACCATTGACCTGAAACATTTTAAATGTATTTACAGTGAGACCTGCTTCACTCCCTTCTCAATCATGTAGCAGTTATCTATACTAGCTGTATTTGTTTGCAGTTATTTTCTCAAGTTGGGCATGTGTATGTTACTTTGCACACAAATTTACTGTAGAGGGGAAAACTTGATTTGGGATTAGGGATGGAAGCAGTTTGTTGGTGCCTATTTGATTGCATTCCGTCAAACTAGCAGGAGGTTCCGTTGCAGGTTATTTATTTATTCGCTATCCTTTGCTTTACTGTTCTGATTGTTCCCCCTCCTGAAAAATAACAATATTGTTATCAATGTTTTCCTGTTGGAAATGAAAGGGAAGTGGCTTTCCCTCTGCCCAGTGCCCACGCACCCACCCAATCTCCCCTCCTTCTCTCCTCCTCCCCCTGAATGGTATTGGATCCTTCCCCCCATTCCTGGGAGAAAGAGAAAAATCACTTTAATGCAAATTAAAGACACAGGCTTGTCTGATTAAAGTTAGCAAAGCAGGCTGGTCAATTTCATGTTAGCAAAATAAAAAGGCGGGCTGGTTAGTTTCACATAAGCAAAGCAAAATTCAATGTGTTCATTTTTTAAAAAATCCAGTGTCAGGAAAAGCCAGGGAAACTTACACCATTGAGGATTGGTCCACAAAGATAGAGAACCTGTAGACTATCAGGAAGTCCATTGCCAACTTTGATTTTAGCAAAATTCTTGCCCATCCCTACTTGGGATATTTATTTATTTAGATCTGCACAATGCTTTTTTAAAAAAGTCTGCTTCTGCAGTTTAAGTATAGTTTAGCCCAGATTATTTGAAGGACCACCTGCACATACAAATTTACCTACCCAATCCCTTTGATTAGCTTCTAAGGCCCTGATCTCTGGCCTACCATTAGGGAAAATCAGGTTGGTGGGTAAAAGGGACAGTGTATTTTTAGTGGTTTTCCTAAGCTTCTGAAATTCTTGAATCTTCACCAGGCCCCTTTCTCTTGCTGTCCTCAGATGGGCCCTGAAGACTTTTTTCAATTTTATAAGATGTGTTTGACTTCCTGATTATGTTTTTATCTGGTGTTTTTTCTAAAGGTCCCAGGCTATGGACTGAAGGCACGTAAGGCCAGCTCCCTGCTGAAGCTAAGCAGGGTCAGGTCTGGTCAGTACCTGGATGGGAGTCTGCCTGGGAACCATATGTAAACTGCCTTGGGTTTCAATCATGAAAAGAAAGGCAGGGTATAACTATAATAATAATAAATAATACATTCTATTTTATTGTGATGTATTATGATTTTTGTAAGCTTTCATGGGAAAATCTTGTCTTAAAAGCAGAATATAAATACTGTAAATAAACAAATAAATAGTTTTCCCCAGGTACCATGCCATCACATGGGTTATAGTGCCTCCTAGTGTCCCAAGGCAAGCATGCAAAGGAGTCAAGACCCCAGCTGTTCCTTCCTGTCCCACTCCAGTTCATTTTTGCCTTCATCCGAAGCTGTTCTCTTGTCTACTTCTCTTTTCTACTTTACTGAATTTTTGTTTGGTCTGTGTGCTTAGGATTGCGTGTGGTGAGAGTGTTTGGTTTTGCTTGTTTTGTTGGGGTGAACCTTTCCTGCCATTAAGCCCTTCTGAGGCCCCGGCAGAGCCTCCAGCCCTCTCCACCTCCTGAGTCCTCTCCACCTCCCTGGCAGGGCTCGTGGCTACGGCCCCACAGATCTTCCCGTTTAGTTCTCAGCTCCAGACCCAGCTTGTTTACCTCATAGACCCAGCTTTCTTACCTCATGGGGCCTGCGACTGCAGCCCCAGTGGTCCTTTGGCCTTCCCTCCTTTCCCTGGCAGGAGCTCATGGCTGAGGCTCTGGCCTGCTGAGGAGGCAGGGGCGCTGGCTGGTGCTCTTCTCGACCAGGGCTCGTGGCTGCGGCCCTGGTGCTTTTCCTGACAGAGCTTGCAACTCTGACCGGCCGCAGGAATGGTGGTGCTGGTTGGCGCCCTTCTCGAACGGGGCTTGCGGCTGTGACCCCAGTGCTTTTCCTGGCCAGAGCTGGCTAGAGCTTGCAGCTCCTGCTGCAGCCAGCTGCAAAGGCGGCCAGTGCTGGCTGACAACTGTCTTTTGACCAGAGCTTGCTGGGGACAGTGGTGCTTACTCGCGCCTCTTCCAATTTTGCCAAGACACCTCTGTTTGCGTGTCTGGCTGGGCAGAGGAAATCCTCTTGGAGCTTGTGGCTGCAGCTCTGGCCCATTGGGTTTTGGGCTATTCCCGCTGTTTTTGCCTGACCACCATTTTGCTGGTTCTCGCTCCTTCTCTTCCCACCTGCCATTGTGTTTGTATTTTCCCACCATTTTCCTTGCATTTTCCAACCCTTTCTTGTTCTTTCGTAAGCTTGGCTAGATCATTTCTCTTTTCTCTCACTCTGCTATCTTGTTTGTCTCCTGCCCTCCCCCCACTTTGGACTGAAGGAAGGGAGGGTATAAGTTTTTTTTTTTTAAAGAGACTATATTTGACTCTCAGTCGGGGCTGTACCACACTCCTCTACCATGTGCGTGTACCTCAGTGTGTGTATGCTTCAGTGTTGGATTCATCACACCCTTCTAGTGAATGTGTTGGACTTCAGGTACTGCACCCCTCAGGTTCCGCACCCCTCTACTGTGTGCGTGTATACCATGTGAGGTTCACAGCCAATTGCAGATTTTCTCGATCAGCTCTCTGATGTGGAGAAGCATTGTGTTTCTGCCACACATCTCAATCCGTTATGAGGTCCAAGGTATCAAGTGCAAGGCCTCCAAGCACCAGTCCTCCAAGAGTCATTCTATGGCTGTTGCCAAAACCAAGTACTCCCCTACTTAGCTGGCTGCCAGGCAGGCATGGTATGTGTGTCTTCCAGCCTTGATGGAAGCATCCTCTATCTTGGTCATTATTACTGCGGAGCAGACTGATTGCAAGTCTCTGTTACTGGTCAAGAGAGACTGCAGCCCTGTTCCACTTTCCAGTGCACCCCTCCATTGCTCACCAGCCTTCTGCACCTGCACTGCAGGTTCGCCAGTTGCTGGTTTTGCCCTCCACTGCCATTGGGGTCATCACAGAGGCTAGGGCTCAGGCTCCTGGCACCGCCATGTTGGGGCCCTCCTCAGCTCCCACTTACCAGCCTGATGCTGCTGTCACGTCACTACCTCAAAAGGCACATGTAATGCCTACGGATCCACAACTTGACCCACTGTCAACCACACAAGTACCTTTGTTTGGCTGCATTTGTTGGCTACATTGCAGCAGCTGCATTTCTTGGCTGTGTTACAGTCGACTTTGTGGTTATATGTGTCCTTGGCTAAATTTCTTTGCTGCATTTAGAGGTCAAACCACTCCCTTCTACTGTGTGTGGTTATTTTGGCCCTTGGCTGCATTTCTTGGCTGCATTTAGAGCTCAAACCGCTCCCCTCTACTGGTTGCGGTTATATTTGGCCTCGCTAATCCACCACACCCCTCTACCTGTACGTGTGTTGATTAATCAGGAATCTATCCATATATCACCAGGTACCATTCCTCTCTACTATGTCCATGTAACACATGGGTCATCCTGTGCTGTTTTTTATGGATATTGCTAATGAGGCACAGCTCAGTGATATGTAGCAGAAGACATTTCAGTGGCCATCAGTTCCATTTATCTTACGGCCCACATCAGAAGGAATTCTAGTGGAAGGAATGTTGAGCTGCAATTTGGGCTTTACCTTGTGTGCATTGTTCTTCCTATGGGTGATACCCTGGTCACCTCAGGCCCTAAGGGAAGCAAGGTGGCCCTAAGGGAAGCAAGGCAGCTAAACTTGGGCCTTCCAAGTATTCCTCCTCAGAAATTGCACCTGAGCAGCAATGTTTGGTGTCAGTGCTGCTTGTGGTGGAGAGAAATGGGCAGCGCTTTATCAGTCTGTCCAGTGACTTTGGGAAGGGCTTAGCTTTTCCACTCAGAACCCCGGGAAAAGGGCCTAGCTTGCTACTCAGAATCCTTTCAAGAAAAGGAGGTAAAAACCAGAATGCTGAAAAAATATTTATTGTATGTACAAAAGTACTAATAAAAATATATGCAAAAAAGTTTTTTTGAAAAATAATAACTTTAGGAATGTATTACAAGATGCTCTGTAGAAGCTCAAAGCCCAACGCATTTCAGCTTGTGCAACCAAGCCTTCATCAGGGGCTAGAACAAACAAGAATTTATATATATATATATATATATATATATATATATATATATATATATATATATACAAACACACAGTTAAAATTACATACATCTTATTTAAATCATCTAAAATTATATGAAAAATACTTACACACATTGATTTTTCATCAAAATATTGTAGCCAACTCTTACTAATAGTTTTTTAACTTCTGTTATGTGGAGGATATCCTAAGTTAAATATAGCTCTGTAGCATATAACGAGTTTAACCTTTTTTGGAGCACACCTGACTGTAATTGAAGATACCTCTGTTTTCTAAATTAAAGGCAACAGGTTAAATTCCTCATTCAACCCATTTGGAATCATGGTATCTAGTTCTGAAATCCAATGTAATTCCCTTCGTAATAGGATGTCTATATTTCTTCCATATACCTTTTCCAAAACCCAGAACTTACACTCTGTTATAGAATGAGGACATTGATTGTAATGATCTACAAGAGGGGCCCCTCTTCTGTTATTCCTTAAGTTACTCCAATGTTCCCCTATCCTTATTTTTATCATTCTTGTAGTTTGTCCTATGTACAGTTTTTTACAGCCACATTGTATAACATAGATGACTCTATCTGTATTACATGTAGAAAAGTGTCTTAGATGATACTTCCTCTGATTAGTGGGATTCACAAATTCTGTCATCTTGCTAGTATTTTTGCAAAAAATGCAACGCCCACAAGGATGATGACCCAGGGGAGAAGTTGCACCTGGGAGTAAATTTTGCCTCAATTGTGCCCCACCTCTAAAATCACTTTTCACTAAAATGTCTTTAAGATTCCTAGTTCTTTTATATGAGATTTTTGGAGGTTCCTGACACCCTTCAACATGCTCTACTATATGCCAATGCTTTCTTATACTGTCCTGTATCTTGTTGGTAATATGATCAAATGTTAGTATACAATTTAAACGAGTAGATATTTTTGTGATGGTTTTTTTAAAAGTTCTTTCCGTTTTCTGTTAGCTACTTTTTAAAAGTTATTCTCAATAATAGGGAATGGATATCCTCTATTCCATAGCTGTTTTTTTAAGGATAAGGATTGTGACACAAAATCTTCTTCTGTAGTACAATTACGTTTTATTCTAAGGAACTGTCCATGAGGTAAATTCTCTCTTAGTACTTTGGGATGTACTAGGTGTACCAGGTGCAACTTCTCCCCTGGGTCATCATCCTTGTGGGCATAGCATTTTTTGCAAAAATACTAGCAAGATGACAGAATTTGTGAATCCCACTAATCAGAGGAAGTATCATCTAAGACACTTTTCTACATGTAATACAGATAGAGTCATCTATGTTATACAATGTGGCTGTAAAAAACTGTACATAGGACAAACTACAAGAATGATAAAAATAAGGATAGGGGAACATTGGAGTAACTTAAGGAATAACAGAAGAGGGGCCCCTCTTGTAGATCATTACAATCAATGTCCTCATTCTATAACAGAGTGTAAGTTCTGGGTTTTGGAAAAGGTATATGGAAGAAATATAGACATCCTATTACGAAGGGAATTACATTGGATTTTAGAACTAGATACCATGATTCCAAATGGGTTGAATGAGGAATTTAACCTGTTGCCTTTAATTTAGAAAACAGAGGTATCTTCAATTACAGTCAGGTGTGCCCCAAAAAGGTTAAACTCGTTATATGCTACAGAGCTATATTTAACTTAGGATATCCTCCACATAACAGAAGTTAAAAAACTATTAATAAGAGTTGGCTACAATATTTTGATGAAAAATCAATGTGTGTAAGTATTTTTCATATAATTTTAGATGATTTAAATAAGATGTATGTAATTTTAACTGTGTGTTTGTGTGTATATATATATATATATATATATATATATAAATTCTTGTTTGTTCTAGCCCCTGATGAAGGCTTGGTTGCACAAGCTGAAACGCGTTGGGCTTTGAGCTTCTACAGAGCATCTTGTAATACATTCCTAAAGCTCTTGTTATTATTTTTCAAAAAAACTTTTTTGCATATATTTTTATTAGTACTTTTGTACATACAATAAATATTTTTTCAGCATTCTGGTTTTTACCTCCTTTTCTTGCATTTTGTGGATGCTAGCCACTTTATTTTTCCTCTACTCAGAATCCTTGGCCAGAAAAATGGGGTAGTCCTCTGCTGAGGAATTTCTCACCATTTTTATGGTATCTCTGTTCCCACTTGGTCATAGTCTGTAAAGTGACTGTGAAAAGGGCCTAGCTGTTCTGTATAGAACCTTTGGGCTGAGATATGGGGTAGTCCTCGACTGAGAAGTATGTCTGCCCTTTGTTATTGGAAGCACTAGAACTCAGCTTCAATATTTCTAAGAGACCGGATTCTCTTTCTCCCTACGTCTGAACAGCAGCAGGCTGTTTCCAGGGGCAACAGTAGAATAATGTGGTGGCTCTTCTAGGGGGCCTTAGCGTAGTGAAGGCATGTGGATTGCCTCATGAGCTTCAGCTCAAAGCTCCAGTTCTCTCAAAGCCGGAACAGCGACAGATCATTTTCCCTATGAGTCCGGCCATCACAACGGGGTTATAGCTCCACCTATCGTGCGAAGGCAAGAATGTCTTTGAAGTCAAGACTAGGGGCGTCAGGCCCCTCCCACTCTCCAGTTCATTCTTGCCTTTGTACGAACAAGATTGGAATTATAGCATAGCATTGAGCTAAGTCTCTCATATTTGTTTGTGTTTTTGCCTTCAAATCCTTTTTTCTGTTTTGTGTGTAGCTCACTTAGGGTCCCCACAGAGACCGCGGCTGCGGCTCTCTTCGCTATTTTCCCAACCCTGAGCTATTCATTTCGATTTTCTTTCCTTCCTTGACTGGGGGCTCTCTCTGAGACCGCGGCTGCGGTTCTCTTGTTTTTGGCCGTTTTTGAGATCCCCCCCCCCCGGCTCTGTTGCATCCAGTGTCTGGGGGCTACCTCAGAGACCGCGGCTGCGGTTCTCTTTGCTTTTGATAGTTGTTGAGCTTCCCCCCCCCGGCTTTGTTGCCGCGGCTGCGGCTCTTCCGATCTCAGCGGGAGCTTGCGGCTGCAGCTCCCGCCGGTCCCCCGTCACCCGATTTAGCCTGCCCGGGTCCGTTTTTCTCCCCCTTTAACCTGTGGCTGCGGCTACTCCATTAGTTCCGTTACCTCAGCTCACCCTCGCTACGTGGCTTTAATTTCCCACTGCGAAGGGCTTTGCAGACGGCGACGGCGGCTCTCTCTGTGGCAGCTGCCGCTTTTCCCTTACTGCACTGTTCCCTCCTGGGGGTTTTTTAGAGCCGCTAGTGCGGTTTTCGGCCCCGCGGTTCCTCCGGCGAGACAGCGCTGGGCAGTACTTCCCCCAGTTCGCTTCCAGACGGCCGCCATTGCTTCTTCTCTCTCCGTCATTTTTTCCCGCTCTTTTTTTCCAGGCGCCATTTTTGGAATTCAAATTTCCCGCCTTTTTTGTTACCCTTATTAACCATTGGATACCTCCCTTGCAGGCTATCTATCCGTATGTGTGTTGTATACGTGCTGCAGACAGACTTACACAGGGCTGCTTTACACACAATTTTACTGTGGCTGTAATCTTAGTGGCTGGATTATATTATAAAGGCTGGAGCTCCAAGCCTAGTGGGCTGGATTATTTTATCAAGGCTGAAGCTTTAATCCTAGTGGCTGGATTGTATGATCAAGGCTGGAGCATTACTCTTAGTGGCTGATCTGTACTAAATCTGATTTATATTGGTCCCGCCCCCTCTGAGGTCGTGAACCAAACCTGAAACCCAGCCTACAGCACTAATCTGAGTGTACCACTCTAAAACAGCCTATATTACATTAACACTGATACCTCAGTGCATTCTGCCCCCTCTGTGGCAGTGCACTTCGCCATCTGCCAGTGTATCCTACCCCCTCCGTGGTAGTACACTGTGCCAGTTCGGGTCTTTACATTCTGCCCCCTCCGTGGCAGTGTACTGCACCCAAGTTAATATAAGATGGCAGAACAGCCAGGCATGTCGCCATCAACCCATATGGTGCCAGATCAGCCAGGCATGCCACAATCAGCCAAGCCACAACATTCTAACACGACTAAGACCAGACATACCAAAGCACTGGCTAAGACAAAACATCTTTCCAGCCATAGTAAACCAAAGCGCCCACGTTATGTCTCTGTGCCAACCACCACCACAGCACAGGCACACATAAGCGATATTCTCCATTCCCCTGCTGCTGCCTCTGACGAGGAAGAGTTTGTTGGCTTTCCCCCGTGTTCGCCTAACGAACCTCCCTCCGTTTTACCGCCCCAATCATCTGTTCCAATAGTTCCTCAGGCACATACATCTGCCACATCCGGTCTGCAGCTGTCTCCTGATTTCCTCTCCCAACTTCAAGCCATGCTGGCATTTTTCACTCAAATGCAGTCACTACCACAAGTCCCTGCCATACCTCCACTTAACATGGTCCAACGTGCGTGCCATGAAGCTCATTCTTCCGGTTCACCAGATCCCTTTGATGTAGCCAGAGGCAGATGTACGGACGAAGCCTCGTATGCGGAGGAGTCAACCTTCACTGACCATGTTGAAGGAGACGACTGGAGCGACTATTCAGATCATGAGGAGGATACATCGTATCGCTTGTTTAATACCTCAGACTATCAGCCGCTAGCACGCAGGGTAGTTAATACCCTTGGTCTCCAAACTGCGCCTTCAACTCCGCCCGCCCCAGCTATCAAAGGGGCCAAGGTTCTCAAATCCCCTGCACCTACTGAACACTACATCCCGGTGCCGGACCTAATTACCAAATTAGCCTCTGAAGAATGGGCCCATCCACTCAAAGCTCGACGCTTCAAGAACCTGGCTGACAGACTTTACGCCCTAGCCCCGGACTTTGCCACCAAGTTAGATGTCCCTGGCATAGATGAACCAATCGCTCGCCTCGTTTCATGATCGCTTTTGCCCAGGGAAGGGGAATCCCACCTAAAAGACACTACTGAGCGACAAATAGACTTCGCCCTCCGCAAGAATCACGAGGCCACTGCCCTAGCCATGCGTGCCTCCGCTTCAGCCTCCATCTTCTCCAGAGCATCTATGATGTGGCTGGATGACCTTCTAGAGGATGCTAACCCTGATCCTGTCACCCTCAGAAGAGCACTATTGAAATTGCGCAAGACAGCAGCTTTTGTGGCCGATGCCACTCTGGATGCCACTCAATTAGGGGCACGAGCCATGACGGCTCAAATAGTCGCTCGTCGCACCCTCTGGCTTCGCCACTGGCAAGCTGATTCAGCGGCCAGATTGAATCTGTCCAGGGCTCCTTACTCCGGATCTCTACTCTTCGGCGAGGAAGCTCTAAAGGCAGTGCTGGTTGATCCAAAAGACGCCCACAAACCGGTTCTGGCCACAGTCAAGAACAGCGACCATAGGCCTTTCAGGCGATTCCCTTCCTTCCGTTCTAACCAGCCCTTTCGAGGAATGCGGCCAGGAGGACGAGGCCGCGACTTCAGACCCTATGACCCCAACGCATTCAGGGGCTCCTGGAACCGACGCTTCCAGGGCAGAGGTCAGTACCAAGGGTGCAGGGGCAACTCATCGTCCTCATATAAGGGAGGCCCTCGCCTACGCAAGTAGTCATAACGCCCTCCCCATAGGTGGCAGATTACTTAATTTTGGAGATCGATGGCTGCGCCTTACTACGGTCTCCTGGATCAGGGACCTTTTCAGTTATGGCTATGCCATAGAGTTCTGGGCAACCCCATCAGACAGATTCCATCCGTCCCCTTGCCCAAGGGCACCAGCCAGGCACAACATTATGCAGACAGCTATACACCACCTCTTGGACATAGCGGCGATAGAGCCAGTTCCCACAACTGAGAGGGCGGAAGGGGTGTACTCCCTCCTATTTGCTGTGCCAAAACGAGATTTATCATGGAGGGCGGTATTGGACCTCAAGTTTGTCAACCGTTTTGTAACATATCGCAGGTTGAAAATGGAATCACTCTACTCCATTACGGAGAGTCTGCATGAAGGAGACTTCCTGGCTTCTATCGACCTTAAGGAAGCGTATCTCCATGTGCCCATTTGCATAGCCCACAGAAAGTTTCTTCAATTTGCTTTTGGCCACCAGCATTTTCAATATAGAGCGATGCCATTCGGCCTCTCCTCTGCTCCAAGAGTGTTTACCAAGGTGCTACTCATCCTAGTGGCTTACCTCCGGACCCAAGGGGTTCATATCTACCCATATTTGGATGATTTGCTAATATGGGCCAAGTCAGAGGAACTGGCTCATCATCATTTAATGATCACCCTCAATGTTTTGCAGGCCTACGGCTGGCTTGTCAACTTCGACAAAAGCCATCTCCAACCAACCCAACGCCTACTACATCTAGGGGCAATGTTGGACACCCTGCAGGCAATGGTCTTCTTGGCTCCAGATCGCATCACTGCCATCACAAGCATCGCAAGGTCCCTGATGCAACAAACATCCGCAGACGTCATGCTTCTCGCCAGAGCGCTCGGGATGTTTATATCTACAATCCACATTGTGCCATGGGCTCGAGCCCACACTTGGCCCCTTCAATGGATTCTGTTGCCTTTTCAAAAAGACATTGCCAGCTCCAACCATCGCAAAGTTCGCTTGAGCCCCGCACTGCGCCTCTCCTTCCGCTGGTGGACCAAGGTTCAACACCTCTCCAAGGGCACGTCGTTCAGAGAACCCCGCAGAACCGTTGTAACCACAGATGCCAGCCTCATAGGTTGGGGAGCCCACTGCAACTCCCAGTACGTTCAGGGGGTTTGGTCCAACACAGAGCAATCCCAAATCATCAACTGGCTGGAACTAAAGGCTGTCCACTTAGCTCTATGTCATTTTCAGTCTCTGTTCCCTTTGCATCATGTGCTCATTCGAACAGACAACACGTGTGTAAAATCACATTTGAACAGACAGGGGGGCACCAGGTCTCATCCTCTGCAGGACTTAGCCTCCCTCATCTTTGTCTGGGCAGAACAACATCTACAATCCCTGAAAGCAGAGCACCTCAGAGGGATTTGGAATGTGACAGCAGACTGGCTCAGCAGACAACAGGTCTTTCCGGGAGAATGGAAACTTCATCCAGCCATTTTCCATCGTCTCCAGTGTCGGTTCGGCACCCTATCAGTCGACCTGTTTGCCTCCAGTCGCAATTGCCAGCTTCCCAGGTACTTTGCCCGATACCTGGACTCAACAGCAGAAGCAGTGGATGCTCTGACAACACCGTGGCCAGACGGTCTACTGTACGCCTTTCCTCCCATACCATTGTTAGCCAAAACCTTGAGGAAGGCGCGAACCGAAAGGGCACAGCTGGTTCTGATAGCACCATTTTGGCCACGCCGACCGTGGTTCTCAGATCTTCTGGCAATGTCAATGACGGATCCTTGGACACTTCCAGTAAGGCCAGACCTTCTATCCCAGGGTCCAGTACTGCACCAGGACCCTACTTGGTTCAATCTAACAGCATGGCGTTTGAACGGGGACATTTGAGGTCAGCTGGACTGTCTGACGCTGTGATTGATATTATTTTGGCCTCGAGAAGACCATCTACCACCCGTATTTATCAACATACCTGGGTGGCTTTCGCCAAGTGGTGTCAGTCCCACCACCATGATCCATCCCAAGCCACTGTGCATCAGGTGCTGCAATTTCTCCATAGCGGCTTTATGATGGGACTTCGACCTAACACTCTACGTCGACATGCGTCCACTCTGTCGTCCATTCTCTCAGTGTCCTCTCCTGGAGATCATATTTCCTCACATCCGTTCATCAAACGTTTTTTGAGGGGAGTCGCCCTACGCTCTCCGGCTATTGTCCATCAGTCTCCCTCATGGAGTTTGCCGAAGGTTCTGCAGGCTTTGCAACGCCCTCCATTTGAACCCATCAGGACTGTGCCTCTTCGTATACTGTCCTTCAAGGTCTTGTTCCTGATCGCAATCACATCTGCTAGACGAGTTTCGGAGTTGGGCGCATTTTCTTCCGCTCGCCATCTCTGCGTCTTCCATACGGACTCTGTTGTACTGAAAACTGATCCTTCCTTCCGTCCCAAGGTTGATTCAGTGTTCCATTGCAACCAGGACATTGTTTTGCCTTCCTTTTGCCCGAATCTTACCCATCCTCTCGAGAAGGCTTGGCATTCGTTGGATGTCCGGAGGGCTCTCAAGACCTACCTGTCTAGGACCCAGGATATACGACGAACTGAGTCTCTGTTTGTATCCTTTCATCCAAGGTCTATGGGGCATAAAGTTTCCAATCCTACCTTATCCCGTTGGTTAAGGGCATGTATTACTTTAGCATATGAGTCTCTGAAGCTGTTAGTTCCAGCTAGTAGAACGGCTCATTCTACCAGGTCAGCTGCCACTTCGGCTGCTTTTGCCACTAATGCTCCTGTTGCCGATATTTGTAGGGCTGCAGTCTGGTCTACCCCACACTCGTTTATAAGGCATTATAAAATTGATCGCTATGCCTCTGCTGACGCTTCTTTTGGCAGACGAGTGTTGCAACAGGTTCTTAATGACGATTAACACGTGGGTGGTCCCTCCCTGTTTGGGCAGCTGGGGTACATCCCGTTGTGATGGCCGGACTCATAGGGAAAATGGACCATTGGTCTCACCTGAAGGGTGATTTTCCTATGAGGACGGACATCACGACCCTCCCAGTTGGAGGATGACTATATATTTTCTAATGTGTCCTATATTACTGTTACGCTATTATATTTAAATTTAAAAGTGAAGTCAAGACTTCTAGTTCTGTTATACCGCTATGTTGGAGTCATGTTACTATGCATGGTACTATTGTGTTATTTTCCTGCTGCCAGGCCTGTTGGCCTTGTTCTTGTATTTTTAGATATCTCTCCTTAGACTCGCTGCGAATGAACTGGAGAGTGGGAGGGGCCTGACGCCCCTAGTCTTGACTTCAAAGACATTCTTGCCTTCGCACGATAGGTGGAGCTATAACCCCGTTGTGATGTCCGTCCTCATAGGAAAATCACCCTTCAGGTGAGACCAATGGTCCATTTCTAAAGGCAACAATAGAATAACCTGGTGGCTCCTCCAGGGGACTTCAGTGTAGTGAGGGCATATGAATTGCCTCATGAGCCTCAGCTCAAAACAGCACAAGGCCTGAATAGCAGCAGGCCATTTCCACAGGCAACGGTGGAATAACCTGGTGGCTGCTCTAAGGGGCCTCAGTGTACTGAAGATATATAAACTGCCCCATGAGCTTCAGCTCAAAGCTCCAGTCTGTCCCTCTGAACAGTTGCAGCTCTTCATAACTGTCGGTGTAAATTTTTGCAGCACTTTATAACCATCTGTGCAAACTTTTGCAGTTTTTCATAACCTGGGGACTTTTCTAGGGGGTCTCAGTATAGTGAAGATATATGAATTGCATCATGAGCTTCAGCTCAAGGCTCCAGTCTGTTCCTCTGAACAGTTGCAGCCCTTCATAACTGTCTGTGTAAACCTTTGAATTTATCCAGTTACTTTCTTACAGAGGAGGATCTTATTGTCATCCCAGCAGGAAAACATAAATAAGCAAGAAAAATGAATTACGCCAAATACAGCTTCGTCTATTACATGAGGATTTCTGCCGTATCTATTTCTAGGGCATCAATGCAAGCTCCAGTTTGCTACTCTGAACAGTTGCAACGCTTCATGACTGTCTGAGTAAATTTTTGCATTTATCCAGGGAGTCCCTTGAAAGTTCTAAGGGCCCCATAGTTAACCTCCTGGGTAAACGTTACTTAGCAAGGTAACGGAAATTAAGCTGCTTGCTCTGTTAAGCCTTGCCCTTCACCTGCAGGTTCCTGGGCGATTTAAGACAGTTCCAAATTCCATGTAGCCTTTGTTAAGGCTTATTTCGCTGTTTCAATTTGCGTAACTAGACTCAAGGTTATTCATATGTGCTATGGTGCAGTTCTCACCACAAGACGGTGGTGCTTGTTCATTCAAGTCCTGACCTTCATCGGCAGATCCCTGGGCGACTTATAACAGTTTAAAATTCCATATGGTGGAATTTGGTAAGGCTTACTTCACTGTTCAATTTGTGTAACTGGACTTGAGGCACACTAGCTGGAGTTGAGGGCAGTCCATCTGGCCCTTTGCCACTTCCAGCCAAGACAATACCTGTGTGAAACCACATTTGAACCGGCAAGGGCTCAAACCTTTCAAGTAGAGGCCACGCTAATATTCTATTGGGCTGAGAGACACCTGCTGTCCTTGAGGGCAGAACTCTTTAGTGGGGTTCTGAAGGTCACTGCAGATTGGCTCAGCAGGCAACAACTGATTCCAGGGGAGTGGAGGCTATGTCCGGCAGTATTTCAGCACTCTGGCTGTGGATCTGCCTCAAGCCACAACACTCAGTTTCCCTGGTTTTTCTTGAGGTATCTAGAGACAAAGGCCGAGTCTGTAGACGCTGTCCTGACTCCTTGGCCAGACAACCTTCCATACGCGTCTCCTCCTGTTCTCCTGCTAAGCAGAACACTGAGGAAACTTTGACGCAAATGGGTTCAGTTGATTCTACTAATCCAGTACTGGCCATGCTGGCTGTGATTCTCAGATCTCCTCTCCTTATCAGTCGCAGATCCTTGGAGACTGCCAATGAAGCCGGATCTTCTCTCACAGGGACTGATCTGGCATCCAGATCCCGACTGGATGAGTCTGACAGCTTGGCGTCTGAGTAGACACAGTTGCTCAGCACAGCTCTATCGCAGGAGGTTATTGATACCATTATGGTCTCTAGACGTCTATCGACTTCAAACTTACCAGAGTACATGACCTGCATTTTCAGTTGGTGTGCCTTCTGTGGTCTCCAGTCCTCCAGAGCCACTGCCCAACAGGCCTTACAGTTCTTCACAAAGGTTTGAGATGGGACTGAAGCCCAACACCTTGCGTCGCCAAGCCTCTACTAATTCTTCAATTATTCTGTTAATTTGTTGAGTATTCCCATGGGCTCTCACCCTTTGGCTAATGGTTTGAAGGGAGCTGCTTCATTCTCCCCGGCATTGTGTCATTGTTTTCCATCCTGGAGTTTCCAGAAGGTGTATTTGAGCCCTTTAGAACTGTGCCCTTAAATTTTTTAGTGCTCTTCCTTTTCTAGTGCCCTCCATCTCTGCGTATTTCATAACGACTCTGTTGTTTTATGTCCTGATCCATCTGCCTGACCCAAAATAAGCTCTGTGTTTAGTTGTAACCAGGACATGGTACTTCCACCTTTGGTCCTAATCCTGCTCATCTGCTCGAAAAAGCCTGGCAAAGCCTGGCATTCTTTAGACATTTGCAGAGCCTTCAAGGTCTACCTTTGCCATACCTGGGACATACGACTAATTGAATCTTCTTTTGTATCCTTTCACCCAAGGACCCTGGGGAAGAAAGTGGCAAAATCCACCTTATTTTGTGGGTCGTCCACCTGCATTGCCCTGGCCTACAAGTCAATATCACAGCACATCCTACTAGGTCTGCAACCACCATGGCTGCACACGTTACTAATGCACCTCTTGCAGACCTTTGCAGGATGGCGGTGTGGTCTATTCCAGACTCATTCATCAGGTACTATAAGATTGATTGTTATGCCTTTTCTCACATTTCTTTTGGGAGGTGTTTGCAACAGGTTGCTTCTCATGTTTAGGCAGTGGGTAGCCTCTCCCTACCAGGGCTGCTTTGGTACATCGCACATGATGGCATGCTACCTGGGAAAAACGGACCATTGGTCTCACCTGAAAGGTGGTTTTTCCAGATATCATGCCATCACAGCCCTCCCTGATGGAGCCTGCCTGGTTGTATTATTTTGTATCACCTTTTCATACACGTATTCAGTGGTAAGGTTATAAGGTTTTAATAAGTCAAGATCTTTGTATATGTGTCCTGGCTGTTGCTGCTCCTTTGTTCGTGCAGTTGCTCTTTTCCTTTCTGGTCTGTCTGTTCTGTATGTGACTGCTGTCAAGATGTCTCACTTCGGCCTTGTCTTGAATGAACTGGAGTGGGACTGGAAGGAGCAGCTGGGGTCTTGACTCCTTTGCATTCTTGCCTTCGGACACTAGGATGCACTATAACCTACGTGATGGCATGATACCTGAGAAAACCACCTTTCAGGTGAGACCAATGGTCAATTTTCAAATGTCTCAAAACATAGTCCTGATCTTTTTCACTGTAGTAGTCAAAAAGTGGTTCAAAGGATGAGACAGTAGTGTCATGGTGTAAGGGCAGAACTCCTTGCCTGCTTCCAGTAACAGATCCATCAGCTGTACTGTGGCAGTATTTCCATACATTTTCAGGGAACATCTCCAATGGAGTGACAGCAATGGCTCCTTCCAGGATATCCTAAGGATTATTATTCTTACAGCCTAGGTTTTAATCATTGCTCCTATATGCCTCTTCTTTTTATTGTCAAGGGATTACAATTTAATTATTATTAAAGGATGGAGGCATTCTCAGCCTTGAGACTTCTTGTATCTCAACAGTGACTATCAGAAGTGTCACGTTAGGACATAAGGCTTAGGTGATCAATATTCGACTATTTAATATTTTATTTAGGCTGTAATCCATTACACACTTATCTGGGAATAAGTTGGACTCAATGGAGCTCACTTCTGAGTAGACATATATTGGATCTCAGCCTTAGTTACTAGCTTTGTGGCAACCTCATAAATTATGGCAGTGTTCTAGCTCAGAAGGCTCAACATTTATATTTAGTGGACATGTCTGTGTAAGACAGCCTTTCCCAACTAGTGGGCCACCAGATGTTGTTGGACCACAATTCCCATCTTTCCTGACCATTGGCAATGCAGGCTGAGGCTGATGGGAGTTGTGGTCCAACAACATCTGGTGGCCTACTGGTTGGGAAAGGCTGGTGTAAGAGGTTTGGAAATATCAATGAGCACAAAGTAGGGTTGGGAGGATTAGAAATCAATGGAAGGGCAAGCCAACTGATGTAAGGTTTGGTTAGCAAAGTTTCATAGTCACTGTGAATATTGAATATAAAATGTTTTAATAGAAGGTAAATACATCTACCTTTCTGCTTGACTTTCTCAACAGGTGCCAAGATGAATGTCCAGTGGGAACATTTGGAGTACAATGTGCAGAAACCTGCCAATGCATGAATGATGGAAAATGCTATCACATTAGTGGTACATGCCTTTGTGAGCCAGGATATACAGGGCAACACTGTGAAACAAGACTGTGCACTGAAGGTGTCTATGGTATCAAATGTGACAAAAGATGCCCCTGTCACTTGCCAAATACCCAAAGGTAAACTTCTAGAACTTTTGACAGACCTTCTTCTTATAGACTTATAAATAGCATTATCCGGACAACTTTGGTTGGCCAAATAGTTCTATAGAGAGAGATAGACTGAGGTCTAAAACGAATATGAGGAGGTGTTTATTGCTTTTCTGAAGTCCTGAGTTGGCCACGTGTCTGAAGCCCCTTGGGTTCTAGCCCAATACATGCCAGTATCTGAAAGGATGGATTCTTTTCTAATGCATTTCAGGCATTTTATGTACATTTTTTGTTAATAAAAACAAAGGTTCCTGCCTTAGAAGGAAAGTAGAAAATCCTTGTGCACAGGAAGTCTGCATTTCCTTTTCTGAATATCAGGCCTCTTGCACTAAATTGGAAGCAGCTATTTAAGCTCCCCCAGTTTTTCCAGTTGCGGGCAATAGATAAAATTAGGTAAGTGTTGAATTAGGTTGAAATTGAGAATGAATGACACAGTTTTATCTTGCAGCTTCTGATAGAGAGCAAAAGACAGCTGCTGTTTCAAAAAGAAAAAAAGAGCACCACTATATGCGTGCAAGCCTGTGCATGCATGTAGCAGGGCTTGCTGGATCAAAGCCAATATGTAAGATATATTGTATGGACATTTTAAAGCAAGATTGCTATGGCAAGCATTCAGAGAGCTTATCTATTCTTGCATGGTGGAATACATTGTTTTTGTCAAGAGTTTATGGGTTAACTGTTGCATCAAGTGGAAGAGAAGCTTTAGACGAAATCTCTCCACTGTTCTGTGACATCATTATCAGCAATAATTATATAGTTAAATATTGTGATTGCTTGATGTGTTCAGCCATTGACGTAGAAGCCAGCTATATTCCTTTATTATTTTCATTAACAAGCCTGTTCACTGGTGTGCTTGCTGTTTTCGCATGTGCTGTTTTCTCATGGGCAATAGGTAAAACAGTTTGGGTTGGATAAATGCAGATGCGGTTTTACCAGTCCTTTGCACCTTGCTTCTATTAAAAACTGTATATAGTAGTTATGGTTATTTTAGAAAGTTAAATAAAATGTGCCATAAACATTTTACACTGGCAAGAATGTATGGCACAACACTGTATAGCATTTCTGATATTTCAAGGATTACTTTTGATTCATGTTCAACACAGCTGTTCCTTCATTTATACCACTGGAAGACAGCTTTGGTTAAGTCAAACTGCAAATGTTCAGATGTAAACAGAAGCATATGACTATTTTTGAATGTGTTTTTGACATTTCCTTCTTTCTGTGACAAATGGAATGGACTTAGTAATGATGTAGGCGTGGGAGCATCTGTTTGTTCATTTTACAGTTTACTTCCAGAGCAAACAGTTTGTTTGCTAGTCTAGAAAGGTAAAATTTCAGATATACTTGAACATATTTCACCTGTCTTCTAAAACCTCTACTCACCACCTGTACATTGACTGTACATGAACATATGTATTAACTTTCTAAACAGAACATTTCTTAGCTGGTTTATCTATTCCTATTTTCCATCACTTTCTCCTCCCAATGATGTTGTAATCCATTGCACTGAAAACAGAAAAACAGTGTCTGTGAGACTGGCAACTTCTACAACCATATGAAGAAGTGACACTGAAATTACGGCATAGGTTGTGATTAGTGGTGCCTGGTAACCTTTGGATTAGTAGTGTAGAGGGCAGGGTTGCTAACAGTTGGTACAGCCAAAGCCTATACTAGACAAACTCAACATTATGAGTTTTTCCCCCTTCCACCTCCCTTGCAACAATCTTCAGGATGCTTAAGCACTGCAATACAAATCCTTAACATCTGTCTGAACTGAATAATACTCTCTTAACATGGTTCAGTAGGCTTGGGTATGTCATACTTGACTTTCTGCTAGGAAAAATGTGTGGCCTCTACCAGCCTTTCCAGTGACCCATATCCTCCAGTTAGTCTCTCATTCTAGGGTGAAAAAGGGCAAGCTTAGGGATAGAGTGGTCCTATGAAACATGAGGCTCCAGTTTCAGAGGTAGTATGCCTCTGAATACCAGTTTCTGAGAATCTCAAGTATGGAGACTGCTGTTGCCCTCATGTCCTGCTTGTGGACTCCCCACAAGGCATCTTGTTGGCCAATGTAAGAACGGGATACTGGACTAGATGGACCTTTGATCTGATCCAGCAGGGCTCTTCTTATGTGTGAAACTGAGCACTGGATTTGAAAGGGGGCAGTTGAATTAAACTGACATTTGCTGTGGCCTAGGTATATTTCATGGGTGATAGTTTTTGGCTGGAGACAAACCAACCACTATGACCAGATAGACTAGAGTAGTGGTAGTAATAATTTCTATAGCAGCATTTTGAAGCACTGTTTAACAATCCTAGGGCTCCAACTGCACAAACATAGTTGTTTTGGATGTTATGTGTGTGTGTAGGGAACTGAAGACAGTGGGAGGTGCAAAGTTAATTGCTGTAGCAGCATGCAGAGTTGTGAAGGAATGATTAACACTTTCCCATCAGGCTATTTTTCTTACTATAACTTAAACCCACAGCCAGAAGAGCCCTCATGTATCCTTCATGTGTGGGAAAGAAATTGATCATTCATTCCATCATCATCACCATGCTGTTGCTACGATCAACTTCACACACCATCCAACAGTATAACAACACTAGACTTCGGGGGGGTATTATACACTATTCTTTCTCATTCCTTGTCCCTCAGCGAGATGGGGTTGCATCCAGCATAACACTAAGTAGGGATGGGATCTGCTTATTGGTGGTTCTGTTCTGCATTCATTTGTTTTCCACTATCTCCTGTTTTTACCATTTCAGTAAACTCAGTGTCACATTAGTAAAGCAAAGATGCAGTCTGGTCAGTTTCATGCTACTGAATCAAAGAGCAGTCTGGTCAATTTAATGTTAGTGAAGCAAAGACCCATGCTGGTCAATTTCACATTAGCGAAAAACTGGTAGCATCCAGGATCGGTCTAACTTAAAACTGACAAGCAAAGGCAGCAAATGTTGGGCAGTCTGATGCTAAGTTTGATTTTTGCAAAATTCTTGCCCATCTCTAGTGCTATGTCAGGATCCTGTCAGTGCAAGGATTACCGCTAACACAATGGGACCTCTCCCCCATGCATCTCCAAATCTGTTCTAGAGATTCTCCAACCCTCTGGAGCATGTGCGGGGGGGGAAGCACTGTTGCACTAACAGTAATCCTTGTGTTGACAGGATGCATTAGCGTAATACCGCCTGTGCTTATAACAGTGCTGGGCTTCATTTCAGAGGTGACATAACATATGCATTTTCAGCCACAGCATCACTCTCCCTACAATATGAGTATAATAATGGTGGAATTGTACAGGTAAGGTAATTTTAAGTTGTTTTGAGTTCACAAACTCGAAGGAGAAAATAAATTGGGGGGGTTGCATTAATAAAGGCCTAAATTAGAAAGAGTATTAACACCTGTCTTTCCTGCTACCTTTTGTTTTGGGTTGGAAATACTACTGCCTAATCAATGCTACACTACAATTCTGGCGTTTTCAGTTGTTTTCTATGGGCAGCAATTTCTCGACCAGGAAGTACCAAAGAGTAGATTCAAAATGAACCAAGAAGTTCTTTCTCCAGGCAATGGATGTCTCACTTTTGCTCATTTTCATAGTCTAATGCTGCTTTCTTAAATGTCAGTCAAACCTCTTATTTCACTTAGATAAAAACACAGAAAGATGGCATCAGGCTAGTTTCCCATACAGTGATTGGGCAGAATAGCGTCTGAACATTTTGCCTTGCAAATCTGGTCCTATAAGACTTAGAGACTTGTTTTTTTTTTAAAAGAAAGCAAGCAAGCTGGGAATCCAGGCCAGCTAATGGAGCAAACAGGCATTGGAATAGCTAGAATCTATAAAACCTCGCCAACTGGATAATATGACAATCCTAATGATTAAGAACACAGACTCTACTACTAAGTCATCACCCTTCCCTTAGAATGTCTGGGGCAGGGAGGCAAGTTTTCTCCTTGCAAAGTTTCACCAACTGCAGCCATACAAATCCTCAAACTGTAGTCACCAGGAAAGTGCTGTCGTGCCCTCATACCCTGCTTCTCCCACAGGCAGCTGGTTGGCCACTGTGGGAAACAGGATGCTGGACCAGATAGGTCTTTGGTCTGATCTAGTAGGGCTCTTCCTATGTGTCCATACCCATAAAAAAGATGGCCAGCAATGGCTCAGATGTATCCAACTTATATAGGCAGTTTTTGGATTTTTCATCCTTGTCATCCCTTCTAAGCACTTAATGCCTCTGCTTTCTCTGCATAATTTGTCACTGGCAGTAAAATAGTTAATTAATTTCAGATTCAGATACTAACCTGATGTACTGCATGCAAGCAGATTCTTTAAGATGTGAACTTAAGAGATAGGTATGTGCAGCATTTTTTAGTATCTGTGTTAGTTATGCATTGCCAATTAAACTCACTAAACAAGAATCATCAAAAGCTTCTGAAGTGTTTCTGCTTACTATATTTAGTTACAAATTACAGAATACTAATTTTGATGTCAATCAGTGTAATAATAATAATAATTTAATTTGTGGGTCGCCTATCTGGCCAATGGCCACTCTAGGCGACGTACAATTTAACAACAATACCTTACATCATAATAAAATACATCATAAAATACAATATAACAATAAAACAATAAAACAATTCCAGTACAGAGTAGTAGGCTATTCGTCGTAAAAATTTAACCCTCCCCAGAAGTCCCAAAGGCCTGTCTGAAGAGCCAGGTCTTCAAAGCTTGGCGGGATACATTCAGGGAAGGGGCATGCCGAAGGTCATATGGGAGGGAGTTCCAGAGAGTGGGAGCTGCCACTGAAAATGCCCTCTCTCTTGTCCCCGCCAACCTAGCTGTTTTAGTTGGCGGGATTGAGAGAAGGTCCTGTGTGGCTGATCTTGTTGGGCGGCATGGTTGGTGGCGCTTGAGGCGCTCCATCAGGTAAACTGGGCCGAGACCGTATAGGGATTTAAAGGTTAATACCAACACCTTGAATTGGGCCCGGAAAATAACTGGAAGCCAGTGTAGGTCGAATAACACTGGAGTGATGTGTTCCCGGCGGCGACAGTTTGTAAGTAGTCGAGCTGCAGCATTTTGTATAAGTTGTAATTTCCGGACTGTTTTCAAGGGTAACCCCACGTAGAGCGCATTACAGTAATCCAACCGAGAGGTGACCAGGGCATGTACCACCAGTGGGAGCTGATGAGCAGGAAGGTAGGGCTGCAGTCTACGAATGAGGTGTAATTGATACCAAGCTGCCCGGCTCACTGCCGAAATCTGAGCCTCCATGGACAGCTTGGAATCAAGAACAACCCCCAGGCTGCGGACCTGGTCCTTCAGGGGCAATTTCACCCCATCGAACACCAGGTCAACATCTCCCAACCTTCCCTTGTCTCCCACGAGTAGCACCTCAGTCTTATCAGGATTCAACTTCAGCCTGTTCCTTCCCATCCATCCACTCACGGATTCCAGGCACTTGTATGTGCAACTATGGCTTTCTAACACATTGTGGCAGGAAAACATGTAGCAATATCAGTGTCACAGTTTGGCTTCTACTTGAAGAGAAAAAGAGAAAATGAACAAGCAGGGATTTCTTATTCCCTAAAGAAGAACAAGTGGAACTCTGCTTATTGAATGGGATTTTCCTGGCTCTCTACCACTGTAATTCTCTGCACTCCCAAAAAAGCTGCTCCTGAGGCTCAAGAGGCCCTCAGGAATATCGTGGGCAGTAGTGTAGTGGCAAATTCAGAAGTGTAGGGTCCCTTCATGATAGCCATGCCATGCCCCCTCACAGCCATGGCTCCACACAACTACATCCCCTTCTAAGATTATAAAACTTTCTAAGATAATACAATAAAATGAGCTTGCAATCTCTTACTGTGCTTGGAGTACTTTCCCTTAGTGATGCATTGCAACAATGAGTACAGATCTTAATGTGTTGTCTTTCAGCTAGATCTACTATTTTCTGCGCACATATATGGGGAAATGTAGTAAGATCCAATAAGGTAAGGGACTTCCTTTGCTGAGTTTTCCTTCTTGGTTGCCATACTAAGACTCAGAGTAACTGCATTTGGGCAAAGTTTATGAGTTTTAGATGGAAACGTAAGCATGGAAATTCTTTATCCTAACCTCTAGTGTTGGTTGCACCACACACACTCTTAGGCATATTTATTTGCATTTCACTTTACCATGCACGATACACATATATAGAACATCATTAAAAGCTGAAACACCATCCCGCCATACTTCCCCCCCAAATGTATTTTGCTCTCTTTTCCTCCTCCTCCTCTACTACTCCTGGCTTTGAACTCGAATTAAGCCACACATCTTTCCCCTCCCCCCTTTTTGTTGTTGGATTGAGAATAAGATCCTTGTTAACAAACAAACTGAAAGCTGTGCAGCAGAAAGAGAGGTGACCTTCAGTCCAAGTTCTTCCCTCTCCTACCTCTTTTTTCACTTACCCTTGCTTGTTCTCAGTCATTATCTTCCGCAACAACAGATGTCCCTAAGAACCATTACGCATGAAAGGGTGTTAGCTACTGAGAAGAGTCTTCTCAGTGACTGACTCACCTCCTTTCACTCTGATTGGCTCCAATAAGCAGGAAAGGTCACTGAAGACATAGGAAACCTGCTCCCAAAAAGGTAAGGGGTCTTAGACCTCTGGGACCCTGGCCAACTACACCCCTGAATTCATGGGATGAAGCACAGGGCATGGAACTCTGCAAAATTAAGCAGGGGCTTTGTTGCATAAGAGAAAGTTATATGGGAAAGGGTTATAGCTCAATGGGAGAGCACATGCTTTGGATGCAAATGAACCCAGGATCAATCACTGGCACCTCCAGGTAGGACTGAGAAGGAATCCTGCATGAAACCCTGGAGAGCCGCTGTGAGTCAGTGTCAACAACACTTAGCTAGATCAGCCAATGATCTGACTTGATATAAAGCAGCTTCCTACGTTCCTGTGTTCTAACTTTCTGCTTGCATAAGATGCTTTGGATCCAAGCCATAGTACTTTTGTTATTCTTTCTTTTTATTTGATTTTTATTTGTACTTTATTTTTGTATTTCATTTTAAATACTCTTGCAAGCTGCCTTGAAAAGTCAAGATTAAAAGTTGGGATAAAAATAGCTCAATTATTAAAATAATCTAAGAAATAATAATCTTGGTTCATTATATCTCCCAAAGATTTCAGAAATATATAACGCATAATCTATCAGCTAGAAGAATACATGCACTTCCTGCTTTCCACATATTGAAATGTAATTGAAAACATGGTTTATATTTGTGTCTGTGCTTAATTGTGTTGTTATTATTACTCTGGTGAGGAAACCAATGTCTTTTGAGGGTGACTGCATTTTAATAAATAATAGTGATAAGGATTAGCAAACATTAAGGAAATTACATTTGTCTGGACTTGGGCACATCCCCCTCCCCCCTTTCAGAATGCCTTAGGGAATATTACAGGCTGCCTTTTGTAAACATAATTGATCTGGATGTTAAGGCTTCCCTTTGGTGAGTGTTAAGCTAAGTGCATTGTCTGCCAGAGAACCACAGAGCACCCCTTTGTGTCTGCTTTCCCGGCACATATATCTTAGCACAGCTGATGGTGCCCATTTGTTATAAGACAACAGCTGTGTGGCTGTTACTGAATGAAGCTGCTATTGAATGAAGCTGCTGTTTCAGGTAAAAACAGTTGGTTTGTCACCAGGTATCGAAAGCACAAGCTATCTATATTCTCCAAGGTTGTAAAAGTGTCCGTGACCTTCCTCTGTAAAAGTAATTTGGCATCATTTCTAGGAATTGGTTGCTAACACACATGTGAAGAGAGGTACATGGGTTCTCACTCATGGCCAAACTACATGAGTTAAATGCATCTTTGTACAGGATTTAAAAAAAATAAAAATAGTGTTAGTTTTGGGGGCTCATAATATGGCAAGTGAGTTGGTCCTGAGAAAAATCCCTGCTCTGAAGCTGGTATTTGGAAATGACAAGAAAGGTTTGAATATCATGCTTGCTTTGGTCTTGGGAGTCAGTTCATAAAGAAGTGTGAATTATGAGCATAATTGCAAGCATAATCTCAATGGTAGTTAGTGTTGTTGTATTGTAATGAACCATCAGTGAAATAGAGGGGTTTTGTTACTTCATTTGAAAGGATATTATGACTGCTTATTTGGATTATTTTTGTCACAGCCCATTCCAGAAATTAATTATTCCCATATTAATAACCATACATATGTGATTGTTGTTTCCCATACTACAGATGGAATGCTTCACATTATAAATAGAAGCCATGGATTCTATTACAAAAGTAGCATAATATTATAATATGTGTTGCTGTACACCAAACCTAAATGCATGGATTTTTAGTTTTTGTTTCTGTGTGACATCCTTTTATAAAGTGTCTATAACAGTATTCTGCTGCATTAGGCTCTTGGTGTCATATTTAACTCTGAATGCTTTATTCCTTTCATCCCTTTGTCGCAGCTGTCATCCAATGTCTGGGGAATGTTCCTGCAAGCCGGGCTGGTCTGGACTCTACTGTAATGAGACATGTTCCCCAGGATTCTATGGTGAATCGTGTCAACAAATTTGCAGTTGCCAAAATGGTGCTGACTGTGACAGTGTGACTGGAAAATGCATCTGTGCCCCAGGATTTAAGGTAAATAATTCTGATTGGCTATTGACTATTTCAGCAGCTATCAATCCTTTGGATACAGTGAACTACTTGTAGCGATAACTGATAAAATGCAAATGAACCAAACACCTTAAAAAATCAAGTTAATTTGTAAAGGAATTTTTTAAAACTATTTTATCTATTTTATTTTTTACTTTATTTAACAAAATGTATATGCCACTTGGTTGTAAAAAACCTCTAAGCAGTTTTCAAAAAATATTGAAATTATCAATAAAACAGTTAAAAACTAGTAAATTAAAAACAAAAACAATTAAAAGCAACAGACTAAAAACATATAAAACACATTAATATCTATGTGTCTGGATAGGCTTGCTTAAACAAAAATATTTTAAGGAATACAGTGAAGGCACCTGCTTGCTTGCTGTCAATAGGCAGGGAGTTCCAAAGAGTAACTGCTGCCCCACTAAATGATTTCTCACGAGTGCGGAACAAGTATTATGTGGAACCGCAGAGCAAAGTATTGAGTAGGCACATATGGGGTAACGCAGTCTCACAAGTAAACTGGTCCCAAGCTGTTAAGGGCTTTATATACCAGTAGTAACACCGTGAACTTGGCATAGGCAACCAGTGCAGATCTCTGAGCAGGGGTGTTATATGCTGATAGATCTCACTCCTGTCGGCAAACTGGCTGCAGCGTTCTGCACTAATTACAGTTTCCGGGTCAAGTGCAAGAGATTATGGAATTTATTTATTTATTTATTAAATTTATATCCCGCCCTTTCTCCAAGTGGATCTGCTAGAATCTACAGATTATGGAATTTAATAGGTGGATGCTAATAATATAACTTTAAAAGTGATGGCTCTTTGGTTAGATAATATTTTCTCTTCTTAAAAAGGACTTCTGAATTACACCTTTTGTTCTTTTCTACCAATTTATACTTACACTGCAATTGTATGCTTCGACTGCCTTCAGCTGTCTCTGCTAATAGTGGAAGCAATGTGAATAAGGGGCTTATGAAATGATGCATTATCTTTCACATAAACTACTGTAAAATTAGTATTTATTGTTAAGGATGCTGTAGTAATCCAGCAGGTTTGGTTTCCACAATAGATTCTGTAAGTGTGGACAGTTGTTTCAAACTTACCTTTTGTCCAGTTCTACTGAATTTACGTTAGGTCAGAAAAAAATTGGAGTAGCTGGATGTATAGCTTGCCAGCGCTTAAATAGGGGGACATATGTTCAGATGTTCATTTGAATTTTCATGCAATTGAAAGCAATAAACAGCATGTGCACCTGCAATTTTTCACCTGCAGTTCCTAAGAGCAAGGATGTCTGAGACGCTCTGCAGAGTTTCTGCACAGTATGGCAGAAAAGTGGAAAAGGCTGTGAAAATTATCTAATTGTATTATTTTAAACTGAGTTTGAATTATTTTAACTGTATGTATGAATGGTTTTAATACTGTAAATAGTTTAATTCTATTTTAATCTAGACTTTTGTATGTTTTTAATTATATGTGTTCTTTTATCTGGAAGCCGCTGTGAGTTCAGTTTTGGAAAAAGGGTGGGGTAAAAATAATTATAATAAATAAATAAATAAAAAATAAGGGACAGATTTTACACATCCTGATTTATTATAGATCAAGGCTATTAGCTTTTTCCTTATAATTGCACAATTCCAAAGTGAGCTAATGGATACCTAGAATAATCTACACTTTCATATATTATATTTTTGCTGACCAGAGATAATCTCTGTAAGAAAAGTTTATGCTGCATGTTTGTTTGTTTGCTGTGAATATGCTATGTGCAGGCAACTAGTAGGTGCAAATAATCTTCACAAAGATTATCAGGTAGGAAAAAATAGCATATAAAGCAGCCTTTAGATATGTGTTCTACTTTAAAATTAAATACTGACAATTATTCATTCAAAGACTGCTTATTCTGTTACTGAATTTTTTCAAAAAACCACCCAAAATTGCTTTCCTTGCATTTTTGCTTATTTTTTGTAAAATTTATTTTAGGGTTCTGATTGTTCTATTCCTTGCCTTCTTGGAACATATGGAGTAAAATGTTCCTCTACATGCAGCTGCAAAAATGAGGCCATCTGTTCCCCAGTGGATGGTTCTTGTACTTGCAAAGCAGGTAAGATAAATAATTTATTTCTTTGTAATATGGAATTCATATGAAATATTTCTTTAAAAATGAGAATGGACTATAAAACAGGCAGGAAGGGGAACATGGATTTATGTCAATCACTTAGCCAAGCAATAAGGACCCAGGGCTGCTGAGCTCTTCTAATGTTTGCAGAGGTGTTAAATATAAGAAAAATTGCCCAACAAAAAAATAAGAACAGATCCTCTCCCTTTCTCTGGTATCTAAACACTACTCATGCAACCACGTTCTTCTCAAAATCCCAAAAACTTTGATCTTATTATTTTGTAGTACTGAGGTATAAGACAAGAAAAGAGAGCAGACATCAAATATAGTGGTTGGGGAATCTAATTCTTAACTTTGTCTCAGAAAATACTTAAATGCCTCAAAGCCAGTGGAAAAGATACATAAGGTAACAATTGGAATCAGCACTTGATTATAGCAAATGCATTTTTATTTGTTGTGTAAGTGCACATTGGTATGCTTCAACAAGATACCTTTCCTCACTAAAGCACCTAATTTTGTAGCTAGGGACTGTGATCATGAGACAGATTTGTCACACCACATGTGTTTGGAATAACATATTGATTAGATTGTGTTTCTTCCCCTTGCTGTAAATGAAGTATAAAATTAGAAATCCAATTTGTGTCACTATTGATCAGATAAAATTGTTCATCTTGCATTTATTTTTAATTTTAATTAGAAGAGACATCTCCACAATATTTTCTGCGCCTTTATGTACTAAAATGCTCATAAGTATCACCTTAAAATTAATTGCTCTTTACCAAGGTGGCAGTTATAGAGCTTTGAGGATGGAATGCTCAGAGGGGCTTCATTTGCAGAAGCTAAATGATGTTGGTACTGTCCACCAGGTTACGGCCATTGTGATGCCAATGTGTCCAGGGAGTATATCTAGAAGTTCTCCTTCTTAGTCAGTGCTGTTGGATCTGTTGGCATCTGTATAGCTGTTATATATAAATTCAACAGGCTGTGGCCCTCAGTGTTAAAATATTTTGCAACTTCTTGCTACACTTTTTCAGTCAAAATTGCCCATTTATGGTTTATGAAGCATGTGCATAGGTCATTTGTAGTTTTTTGTACATATTAGATATGACATTTTATATGTGTATATATTTAGGAAAGGTAGATAATCCTTAACATCGGTCCCAAGACTAATTATTTTTGTTTAGCTCTGTGTTTTGCTGGATGCAAAAGAACCCCCCCTCCCAAAGACCTCTATCTTCCATCCGGGCAAGCAAGAGTTCAAGGACACATTCCAGCCAGGCAAAAACATTCAAGAAGGGTGAAAAGTAGGGCTGGTGAGGATGACAGCCTGGGGAGAGAGGGGGTGCAGCCTCTCTACAGAGAGTTCTGAGGGCCAGATAGATAGCTCTGGAGGGCTGCATTTGGCCCCCAGGCCTGAGATTTCCCACCCCTGATGTAGATGAAGAGCGTCCTCCAAGTCATTCCTGAGAGCACACACTGCTGCTGACTGGATGCCTCTACTGCTTTCCATTCAGGAAGAATTTCAAAATTAGAACTCTACACCACTGAAATGAGCTATTTTGTGTTCACTGTGACAGGTTGGCATGGAGTTGACTGCTCTATAAACTGCCCTAGTGGAACATGGGGTCTTGGCTGTAATTTAACATGCCAATGCCTTAATGGAGGGGCATGCAATACACTGGATGGAACTTGCACCTGTGCTCCAGGATGGAGAGGAGAAAAATGTGAACATCCGTGTCAGGTAATTAAATACCATCCACTAAAACATGGGGTTTTGGGGTTGTAATTCACATCACTGATGGCATCATTTGTGTTGTCCTGTAGAATTTATGTTTTTTTTAAATAAAGTTTGCCACACATTTTTATCACTTATATAATTGGTTGCAGGGAAAGCTGAGTGTATTTTGATAGTACATCTCCTTATATATCTTCAAATTATCTTTTCCAAAATATTAGTTTATTTGTTTATTAAATTTCTATTGCACCCTTCCTCCCAAAGGCATCAAACATCAAAGTAGTAAAGCAATTCAATAAAAAATAACATATTTTAAAACCATTAGAAACATCTAAAACATTTTAATTTTTTTAAAAAAATCTTCTCGAATCTGATTATGTGCACAGGAAATGCTTCTTTTAATCTACTCTCTTTCATGTTAAAACAGATTACAAAGGTAAATGGAAGACTACTACTCCGTAGTCACATGCCATGTTGCTTTACTTTAGAACTAAAGGATAGATTGGGGAGGCTAATCCCTAAGGTGTGCTATAAATGCATAGGTATGAATGCCAAGTAGCAGCAAATGAATTGTATTTTGGGTTAGATTTCAGATTCTAGTTTTTCTGTGGCCACTTTAACTCCCCTCCCCCATTTTTTCTCTAGTCATGGAAGTGGAAGTTGTAAAAGTGTTCTACCATACATTTCTATTGTCACCAAGTCCTTCCCCTGAATTTAAATGGTGGCTGTATTTTTCCTTGTGATGAGGGGAGAAGACAATTCTGAGATTTGTTTTAAAGGCCAAAGACAAGTCTGTAGGCAAGACAATCCAGTCAGAGATCTCATGCCTCTTTTCATTTGTTTTAAAACTAGCCATGGTATGTGTGTGCATATGTATGTGAATGAGAGCAAGAGATTGGAGAGAGACTGGAGCAGGACTGCAGGAGAGGGTTACAGTAGGGCCCCGCTCATACAGCAGGTTCCATGAAAAACTCCATAAAAGTGGAACAAGCGCCATAGGAGCAGGGCCTTTCTGCAATTGACAACTGCTGTATCGATGGAATGCTGCAAAGTGGAGCGCCGCAAAGCAGGGCCCTACTGTAATTCTTTCTTCCCTGTGTTGTTTACTCTGATCTAAATCCTCCCTCCCAAGTTGATCTACGGCCTGTTGGGGGAAACATAACATAGTAAAGTGCTCTGTACCTAGTCAAACCTTTGGTCCATCTAGCTCAGTGTTGTAAATGCTGACTGACACTGGCTCTTCACACTTTCAGACAAGGGACATCCCCAACCCCTTCCTGGAGATACTGGGGGCTGAACCTGGGACCTTCTGCATACAAGAAAACCTGGCCTGAGCTCCTTTTGGGAGGAAGTGGGGGATATAAATTTATTTAATTAAAAATACCAAGCAGTTGTTCCACCACTGAGCTATATCCCTTCCCCATACGAGTGTATGAAAATTGTGTAGAAATTGCTTTTTATCCCATAGATCATAGCTCACTAATTTGAGACTTGAAACCACTTGCATATCAGTTTCATCTAAAATCTAATGTTTCCGTTCACCAATGCTTTCTCTTTGTTTTCTGTCAGGATGGCACATATGGGTTGGACTGTTCAGAGCGCTGTGACTGCAGCCATGCAGATGGCTGTCACCCAACTACTGGCTACTGTCACTGCCTCCCAGGATGGTCAGGTAAATTTGAAATCATTGGGACAATAATAAAGCAGCATCCAAATTATGGTATGGCTTTACTATCATCCACTAAAAAATCTAGATCAGCTTATGAAAGATTCAGTGGGTAACAGGGATTGTTTGTATGTAATCAGTATAAGAGCCAAATGACACATGACATTAGTTATGTTTTGAAACTAGCATGCTTAACCAGGATATATTTGGTTTTATTCAGGACAAAAAGCAGCCAGATGGCTCCAATCTAAAACATGTTCCTAATCAGGATCAAGGGCCCACACAAGGGGTTTTTTTTGCTGAAAATTGGCTGCTATCTGTCCACAAAGGTGTTGTTTGCAGTAAACTGTACTTTGGGGAGGGGCAAAAAGCAACCAGGAGGGAGTGATTTTCAGCAGAAAAGTGATGCCTTCTCTATCTGTTGCCTTTTTCAAGCAAGGACCAGCAGCTGCAGGGCATAGTCCACAGCAGCCTTTCCCAACCTTTAGGTCCCAGGATGTTGTCGGACTACAACTCCCATCAGCCCTAGCCAGTATGGCCAATGTTCAGGAATGATGGCAGTTGTAGCCCTTAAAAAGCACTTAAAAACTTATGTTAGGTCTCCAGTTGTGAAGTTTTACTAGTGTACATAGTACATAGTAACATAGCAGGCTGTAATACTGATTTATGGATTGGTTCTGTCTATTTTAAGCCAGGAAAAAGGGCTGTGGTTGCTTTGAAGTCCACCCATAATACTGTGTGTACTGTAAGACTTTTTAATTGTAGAAGTAACACATTAGTGTTACATAATCCTGAATGAGAGATCTGATAAGGGGCACCTGCCATCACTAGTGCTGACGTAGATATGCAGCAGCAGCTGCTGGACCCATTGCTTACCTGCTATGTGCTCTCCCTCCCTCCCCCCTCCCCCCCTCTCTCTCTCACTCACATACACACACGTAGCCCATGTTGCTTTTGTTTGGGGACCAAGTGCAGCATGTGCTCCTTCTAAAAGGTGGCTTTAAATTATAAAATGACATAACATAATAGGAAAAATGTATTTTGTAGTTGTTTCCTTCTTATTTGCCAGCAATATAAACATAAAAATGTGAAGCAAGGAAATTGCAGTATGTAGCATTAATACAACCTCTGACAAGGTTGTATTAATATTACATACTGTTCTAATCTGAGTAACACATGTACTTCTGACAAAAGCAAAAACATACCAGTGTGTGTGTGTGTGTATGTATTATATTTTGTGTCTGGTAGACACTATTCTTTCAGTACCTATTTTTAGGCCTCTTACTCCAACCTATTCCATGCTGTACTTGTGGAAATTCTGTGGAGTTTCTCATTCTTTGACATCATTTCCAGCTGCCTCAGTTTCTTGCTAAGTACACCCTCACATTGTATTATGATTTTCCATGCCTGCATTGTTCTGCTTGAAAGTACTCCCCTGAAGTTTTTCTGTGAAAGATGCACCTGTGTTCCCTTGAGTGTCTACCCTTGCTTTAATAGCAAGCTTTCAGAAGTTATAAGAACTGTTGAATCTTATGTGTAAGATGTTTGAGACCTCAAGCTCAGCATATAGACCTCGATTAACTGAATTATCAGGAAAAACAAGAGTTCTTTAGCAGCTTAAAATTAATGTATTTATTATAGCAGGAGACTTATGGAACTGATTTCAATGGATGCAAATATGTTAGTCTTTATTTTTTATTTTCATTCTTCTGTCATGACAAACATACTATGTCTTTGGATGTATTGTCAGGAGTTAGAGCACTATGAAACAGTTCGTATGGACATATAGTTGAAGATTCCACATATCACTGATGATATAAATATTGTGGGGAGAAATTAATGGGAGTAAAAATAGCTTTCTGTTTTCAGTGTACAACTTACTTTTCTCAAGTTGGTAAATAATAATGTAGGATGCTCTCTGTGTTTTGCTAGCAGTCTCATACCTGGTGTTGCTTGGGAGTTCTAAGAAATAAAAAAATCAGTGCAGTTTTGAAAGGCTCTGTTCACCTTCTTGATTCAAAATGGTGTACGCTTGTATCTAAACATAGACGAAAACTTGCTCCTTGATTTCAGGAAATATGCAAATTTTGGTTATGATCTTAGGAGGTGGCTAAATGTATAGTGAACAAACAACATTCCAAATTACATAGTCCATATGCTGGATGTGAAGAGACCTTCTGACTTGATGGTGCTTTTTCAGTATAAGAAATTACCATTTTTCTCTTCCTCTCCTAAAGTGGGCTCTAGTTGTCAGTTTGGACAGCTTACTGGGTCTGCAACAGCAATGGTAGAGTGCAGAGTTATTGTATGTTATGTTATAGTTTTTTCTGTGCCTCCTTTTGGCCAAAAAAGCCCCCAAGGCAGCTCATGACGAATACACACAAATATAACACGTAAGAAGAAAATACAACTTACAAAAAATTAAGACAACAAAATTTTAGTATTTAAAAAACACACACTAAAAGCCAAATAATTCATTTGCCTAGCAAAGGGCAGACTCCAGAGTTGAGTTCAGGTGTTGGGATAAGTTCTCCTCTTGGGTCAGTGCTATTGTGCTGGATCTTATGTTCCACTGCCACCGTGGAGTACCTTGAAGTATCAGACTGTTAGATTTGTAAAAGTATTTTATAACAGTCCTATACTTGTCTGCTCAGAAGTAAACCCCCAATGAGTTCAATGGCACTTACTCCCCAGTAGATGCATATATTTTTGCAGCCTTAGTATATATAACATAGCATAGATGCCGCCACTCAAAGGATTATTTACTTCTTTCACACAATTACAGATGCTACCGGAATGCTAATTTAGATGTGAAACTCTTGGCATCGTCCTTTGAGCATTCAATGCATGAGGATTTCTTCAGAGCCTTAGCTGAAGTTTATCATGACCATTTAGCTATTGCCTAGCAACTTGTAAAGCTGGTCAAAGAGTTCTTTGTCCATTCTCCTGGCAAAAACCTTTCCTTACCAATCTGCTTATCAAGAATGAAATTTACATACAAACATTAATAATTCTTTTGTTTCATAAGACACATTTTAAATGTTCAAAGTTTCCATGCAGATACATTATTCATACTGTTTTAGTTAAAATTGTGTCAGAAGTCTTGCATGAAATTACCACACAGTATTGTGGCAGAGCTGTTTGCTGACATTTATTATTCAAAATCTGAGCATGCAGAAGTCTACTTGGAATACAAATTCTTTTTAAAAAAATCTATGTAAGCTACAAAGAGATAAAAGAAATGTAATTGATTAATATTTATGCACAAGAACATGAAATTGAAAAAACATACATATACACACACTGTTTTCCTTTCGGTCAGTCAGATACGCTGTGAGTCACATACATTTGAAATCTATTTATACCACTAACACTCATGGCTTCTCCCAAAGAATCCTGGGAACAGTAATTTAACCCTCACAGAGCTACAATTCCCAGCATCCTTAACAAACTACAGTTCCCAGGATTCTTTGGGAGAAGCCATGTGCTTTAAATGTATGATGCGGATGTGAGTGAGCCTTGGAGCTGTGCATTCCCTCTCCCAGTATGGCCACAAGACGTTTAGAAGCTTTCCTTTCTGTTTTTGACTAACCACATCTTGTAGTGATGTCTGAATCTGAATATACTGCCTTAGTCTTAAATATGCTTACTAAAACAAGCCAGCTTCAGCCTGTTAACTACGGCTTGCTTGTTTTTTAAATATATTTCTTTAATAGCAACACAAAAAATAATCAAATAAACAGATGTCTACTGTGATCTGTGTCACAGAGTGTGTACATTGCTTCATCTGGTCATACAATATCACACTGTCTGCATATATACATATTTCTTTGGTAATCCGTATAGATCCAAACTCAGGTTAAGTAATCTCTCCAAAATGATTTCTCAGAAGTAGGGGGCTTTGGCTCTGCAGGGTTAGAGTTAATAAAAGAAAGAAAAGGCAGCAAGTCTTCATTAAAAATAATTTCCTCATAGCGGATTACGTGGAAATTTCTTATTTCTGGAAAAATGAGGATTTTGCCCTGAGATGATGGAGTATGACAATTAGCACTGCCTGATAAACTCATGCAGCAGTGCAGGCTTGCCATGGGGGCATGGGCTGGGGGGAGATAAAGAAGGACACTTTTCAACCCTGCTTGCTTCAGTAAACAATAGTTAAAATTAAACACAGTTTATGATTTTGACATAATGCTAAATTGTGTTTAATGGAAATGGAAGGATCCGTATTTTTCTTCATGGCTGTGGCAGAAGGGGAAAGGTGAGTGTGCAAAATGGAGGCTCACTATTTAGAGTTACGAACAAACATAGCCATAGAATTCAAGTTCAGATTCAGTTAGTTTGAGCACGAATTTCATGATATGTTTAAATATATATATCCTTTAAACCATTCTCACTTAAAATTCATCAAAATATGCCACACTGGAAGTCCAAAACTCTTTCAATTTTCAACTTAATAAAATTGCTTTTCTTAAGTGAGCCTTCACTCATGCCCACTGAAAAAGTTAAATGGAAACCAGCAAAGGGGGAAGGGACATTGTACACTCAGTCCTTGTTGGGTTCCACTGGAACCAGATTTGTTGCTTAGCCATTTTCACTAGTAACCTCTAAAATCCCTGTCTTGCAAGCATGTGCATATGAATTCCTACATCTAAGCCTGTTTTTTATAATTTTATTTATTTATTACATTTATATCATGCTGTTCCTCTCAGAAGGAGCCCAGGATGGCATTTTGCAGCTTGGTCACATTTTTAAAGGTGTGGGTGTTCATGCAACTCTCAGTGGCATCAAATAAGGGGGCTCAGTGTATTTCACTTAGGAACCTAATTCAGATGCAAATGTAGGTGCCTCTGTTTAGGTTTCAAGCTGAAAAAGATTGCTCCAAGCTGTTGAGAAATAAGTTATTTTGTGTCTTGATTCAGAAAACTCTGGATAGTTAGACAGACAAAAATCAGCTTGTAAGATGTTGATGATACAAGACTCTTTTGTGTCTTGGCAATCAGTTCAAATTCCATTCAAATTTTCATTCACTCAGGAAAATAGCCCCTTTATGGTTGTTCAGTATTCTGTGTAAAATTAGTTGTTTAGTTCTTGTTAAATATCAACATGAGGCATTTTCCACTGTAGTCATTTCTCTGACAGCCTTAAGTCAGCAGAAAGGTCTAAGATGTAAAGGTTTTGACCTTCGTTCACCTTTCTTCCATCCAACAGGAAATACTTCTCAATCAGGACCCGTCCCCTATAGAGGGGGTGAGCAGTGCTGCTTAGTGTGTGGATAGGCACAATAATTAATTGATTGTCAGTATTTCCCAATTCTTCTACAAACTGTACAAAATAATTACTCTGGGGTAATTTAAACAAAGTTTCCTTTGCAAAAATCAGGAAACAGTCTATTGCTCCTTTAAGAAGTCTGATAGAAAGTAGACCTAAAGCATATTTTTCATGAAATAGCTACAAAGCTAGTCATTCTTCTGGATTTAGCCCCCTTTTTCTTTAGCCAAATGATTCATTCAGTAGCTGTACGCTAATAATAGTCAATTGATAATAGAAAGTACTGTAGACACAATAAGTTCTGAGAGTTACAGTGGATGCCAACTGGCATTTGACATGAAATGAGACTTTTGAGAAGCAGTAAAAAGCGCAGAAAAGAAATCAAGAAAGTTTTACTAACAGTAAAAAGAAAGAAGACCAATGGTTCTATTGAGCAATTGGGTTTTTTGACTGTATATATATATTTATATATATATACTTGCATTCTACCCATGACATATATACTTTTGCAACAAGCAATGCAACAAAACATGAATGATCAATATCCTTACTATAGTTAGCATTTTGAATCTTTTTTGTATTCTACTTTTCATTTGGCAGGAAACTTAGCCATAATCAGCTTACAACTAATTACTACAGAAGTAGGTTTGTTCTGTGTCTATTGCCTTGTAAATTTTCCTCGAAACGGAAGAAAATAAACCAAAACTGAATTTCCCTCTCCTAATGGAATGACAAGGATAAAGCTGTATAGGGTTGTATTCAGTGTAGTGCTGAGTTTAATGTTCCATCAGGGCAAGGATTTTTCTGAATTGCACAGGGAGCCTCTGCAATTACAAAAGGCTCCCCTCTTAGAGAAGTTAGCCCTCCTAACTTATGGAGGGTGGTGCTGGGGGTAATGGAATGGAGGTTAGCACACTGATCCCTACTCTCGCCATTTGTTTAGTTTTATATGTGAACAGAATGCCAGAAGAGGGCTAATAACTTCTGTGAGATATGGCAGCCAGAGTGCACACGGTACTCCAAGTGTCACTGCATCATATAGATCTATAGCACTCTGATAAGGCCTGACTTGATCAGGGAAGCCACATAAATCCCTTATAATAACAGGAGCATAAGAACTACGCATTTCAGTCAGCAACTTTGAAAGGTAAAAGGTAAAGTCTGGATCTGATTGAAGGGCTAGCCTCTAGAATTTAAAATCTGAGCAAGAATGAAACAGAAAGTTAAGGTCCTGCATAGAAATATTTTGGCTAGATGTTCAAAGGAAAACAAACAAACAAACAAACACAAAATATTAATTCATTAATTCTTGATATTATAGCTGGTGAGTTTGTAATGCAGTGTCCCAACTGTAAAAAAAAAATCAACTTTATAATATTAAGGTTAAGTTATAAGGTTAAACATTGTTCTTCCTTCATTTTATTTTGGATATCTGGGCAGTGTTGACTTACAAAGTAGAAGCCTTATGCTTGTGATATGTGAGATTAAAGTGTTTGTTCTAGCACTGTTAATTACAACTCTGTATGTTTGTAGGTATGCACTGTGACAGCGTATGTGCTGAAGGACACTGGGGTCAAAACTGTTCACTGTCCTGCTACTGCAAAAATGGAGCATCATGTTCTCCAGATGAAGGGATCTGTGAATGTGCACCTGGCTATAGAGGCACCACTTGCCAAAGAAGTAAGTTTTAAAGTCTCCTTTTCTTTAGTATATTGTTATTATTTATTTGGACTGCCTTCAAGTCGATTCCGACTTATGGCGACCCTATGAATAGGGTTTTCATGGTAAGCGGTATTCAGAGGGGGTTTACCATTGCCTTCCTCTGAGGCTGAGAGGCAGTGACTGGCCCAAGGTCACCCAGTGAGCTTCATGGCTATGTGCGAATTTGAACTCTGGTCTCCCAGGTCATAGTCCAACACCTTAACCACTACACCACACTGACTCTTTGGATATACTATAATGTTGAATGATAGTATTGTAAAGTGAACTCAGTGCCTTTAATGATGCTGAAGCTGATGAGTTGCTGTAATTTGCACAATAAGTGCTTTCCCTGTCACTAATTAAATTTGCTTTGGCAGTTATCTCTTTTTTGTTACTTTTGCCTAATTTGTAAATGTGCATATTACCACCACCACCCAAAATTCATCAAGACTGGTGTCTGTCGCCTAGGGCCAAAATAAGACACGGACAACAGCTGTTGGGTTAAAATAATGGGCCACTTTATTAAACTGAATTCAATTAGAATAATGAACCTGCAGAGGGGAGCCTAAGTGTGGGAGCATTCTGATGACCCAGGCAAAGCCTGCTTGCAGCTAAAGGGCGACCAACCCCTGTTGGAGCAAGTCTGCCAAACCCCTGCCCCAGCTACACCCTGAGGGTGTGTAGGGGGGCCAACCCGCGTCACCACCCCTTGGTGCCCTGAAATTCCGAGAAGATGAGGGACGTTGGCCCCAAAGGCGGCTCGTATTCTGCCACCGGGCCATATAGCCCAGAACTGCAGGCCTCCAGAGCTGCCTATCACCCCAAAGGTGCCTAAAGGTGTCACCTAGCTGCCCTTCCCCTTTTAACCTTTTCCTGCACTTCCTTGCCACAAAAGGGAGACAAGCCTCAGCTTAGTCTCCCTTTACCCCACAGCTGAAAAGAATCTCATGCGAGCCCCTCTGCAAGTCTGCTAACAGGATGTCATATCTACGTCGGTAAGGTGAACGCCGTCTGGCTGAAATAGCTCCAACCTATCATGTCTTATCTCCGAGTGATGAATAACAAAACCACCAGAGTCCCACAGAGCCTTCTGGATTTGCCTATTAACTTTTTTGCGGTTCCTATTTATCCCCCTGGGGTCACCAATGCAATTCCATTTTTTACGGGGTAAGATGTCAGATGACACTAAGTACACTCCTGGCTCAATGGCCCAGAAGTCACTACAAGCCTGCCAGATAAAGGCCTTGCCCTTCAACAAACCCAGGTTATTACCTCCAAGATGAATGACAAGAAACTGGGGCACAGCCCGATCCAAAGCCGTCTGGAACAATGTGGGAAGGAGCCTATTCCAGCTCATCCCTTGGTGGCCGAGCCGTTGCACTGAGACCCATTGACTAAGCCCCAGCTGCGTACTGAAATGAGAATTCGCCGCCCTGCGGCCTGCCCTGAATGCCATGCTGTGGCCACAGAGGAGGATGTGTGCCCGCTCTGCTCCGCTCTCTTCCAGCGGCCTGTCAAAACAAACAATAGCATCTTAGAACAATAACAATTCAACAGTTGGCTTTCTGGATCCCTGTAAGTCATCTAATATAAGCTTCATAAGCAGAGCTTTGAAAAGTTACTTTTTTAAACTACAACTCCCATCAGCCCCAGCCAGCATGGCCACTGGATTGGGCTGATGGGAGTTGTAGTTCAAAAAAGTAGCTTTTCCAAACTCTGTTCATAAGCATCAGACGACATCTGCTAACTGCATGCAGCCTCTCTCTTGAGAAGCCCAGGCAGGCGGCTGTAGAAGCTGCATCTATCCAGAAGGAGTGCGTCCCAAATTTGTAGGGGTCCACACCCAAGTTGCAAAGCACATCCTTGGCCACCTCGCAAAACTGATACTTGGTGAGGGGCAGGCCATCCCTGTGTGTAAATAGGTACACGATCTGCAGTCCCCGAACTGCCATGAAGCGCTGTAGGGCTGTTACTGGGCAGAGTTCTTCCTGTTGGGAGGGGGATAGTACAATCAAGCATCCCTTATGATGTTGGTCTGTCTTGGACCACCACAGTTGCAGGTGGGCCCGTTCGCCCTCCAGCTGAGGTCAGAAACCAAGAGAGCCCAAAGAGAATAGTCCATTTTAGACCCTGCCACCACCTCCCCGATTCGAAAGTCCCCAAAAAACAGGGTGAGGGCAGCCGCGTGATATAGTAGTGCCTCAAAGGGGGAAGAACATAAGTCCTTCCACTGTCCCTGTAGACCAAGCAATAGCTCTGGGGAAAAGGGGAGGCGAGCATCCAGGGGGCCCGGGTGCTTGCGAGTCCAATCCTCCCAACATTCAGCAAACTTGAAAGTAGCCCAAATAATCCTGGAAGCGCTGTGCCTTGGCTAGAAAGGAAAGAGTGGAGAGCTTACCTCAATGGTCTTGACCGAAAGGCTCCTCCATCTGCCCTCTACACAGAACTCAGTAAGATGCTCCATAGGGATGGGCCATTTCTGGGCGTAGCCCCTGGCCTCCCTGAAAACTGACAGCTCCCTACCTGCTCTCTGATAGTGGCCATAGTGCTGGGTGCAACGGACAGGCTTATGGCCCTTTGCGACTCGAGCCTCCAATCTCCCATAGCGCTGGGGGAACCACGTCCGGCTGAGCCCTTGGAAATGGTGCCAGCTGGCGAAACCTCTCAGTCTGATTCCATGATAGAGCATCAGCAATACTGTTATCAATACCTATGGCGCACCAGGAACAGAATATTATAGCAGATACACTGCAGCATAAATGTACACATGAGGCACATAACATTGGGGTTTCTCAAAGAGTGCTGATGACATGTACTATAGACAGGTTGCTGCACCAAAAGTGGACTGTGGAATCACGCGACCTGTCTGGCTAGAGGTGCACTGCCACAGCAATGGAAAAAAATTCTAGGAAGGTCAGATCTCGGGTTAACCCAACCTGAGCCCAGCCCTGCCGCCAGCCACCGTGGCACCATGAGTCATTGAAAATAACCCCAAAACTGAAAGAGCCTGAGGCAGCGGAGTGCACCTGTAGTTCTGCCTCTAAAAGGCGGTCCCTTCTCCAGAGGGAGACTCTATTAAAGTCCCGCAAAAAGGTAGACCAGACTGTTAGGTCAACCCTAAGAGCGACAGAAACCTGTATGTGATGCTGAAGTTGTGACAAACCAGACATGGCATCATATATGCACCTCAGAAATGCACACCCGGGCTCTATAACCCTGCATGCAAAGTTCATATGGCCAGCCAATTCCTGAAGTGTAGACAAGGTAACCTTTTTATGTTGCGCTGTGTGTAATTTGTGTTGCTTAATTTCGTTTAAAGCAGCACCACAGCAGCAGAGTAACAGCAGATGTTGAAATGCGAGTGTGCCAGCGTTTACCTAAGAAAGTAGGCTTTACCCTGCATGAGCATCACTGAGACTTGAGATTTAGTAAAATAAGAAAAGCTACTTTATTTATAGAAATACATTGTAGATAGAAAAGCAAACCTAGTTCTAACTAACTAACTAAGTTGGAGGCATAATGCCCAGGTGATGGGGTTAGCCTCATGGCTTGGAGAGAGCAGAGAAAAAGGGATGTCTCCTCTCTCCCGGACAGTTAGAGAAGGAAGGAAGTGAAAAGGGCAGAAGGAGGAGGGGCAGGTAAGCTTCCCTAAAGACATAACGGTCTAGCGACAGAAGGAAGTCAGTCAGAGCATCACAGGTAAAGGTAAACAAGCCTATCCATCTGGAGGACCCTAGCTCTATCTCCCTTCTGGAGCACAAACAAAAGAACAAAACAGGAGTTGCTCTTGCCCCACTTCCAACATTTTAGGCATAACCACACCCGAGATTTTTTCTTGAAGAGCCGCCAGTTTGGCTTGAGGAAGCCTGCAGCACTGGGCCACAGCATCGATCTCAATGCCCAGGAAAGTGAGAGCGGTGGATGGGCCCTCAGTTTTCTCGGCTGCAAGGGGAACACCAAGTTCCTCTGACAAAGCTGTGGTCCATAAAGGCCTTACATATGCCAGAATCCGCTGGACCCGCAAACAGGAAATCATCCAAATAATGTACAACTGACAGCAAACCTGCCCGTCTCTTGACTGCCCACTCTAGGAAGGAACTGAAACACTTGAAAACTGAACATGAGATCGAGCAGCCCATGGGCAGCGCCTGATCAAGATAATATTCACTTGCAAAGGTGAAGCCCAACAATTCAAAATCCTGTGGGTGGACAGGGAGGAGACGGAAAGCAGGTTTGATGTTGCATTTTCCCATAAGGGCAGCAATCCCACAATCCCTGACCATTCGTACTGCAGAGTCAAAGGATGTGTAGCGGATGGAACACAGGTCCTGTGGAATAAAGTCATTAAAAGACTCACCCCAAGGGTAGGACAGGTCATGTATAAGGTGGAATTCGCCTGGTGCTTTCTTAGGGACAAAGCCCAGCGGGGAGACTCTGAACAATGGGGTGGCCAGTGCCGGAAAGGGCCCTAAAACTCAACCTGCCCACCTTTCTTTTTCAATTTTTTCCTGTACCACAGTTTCCATGCCCGCCCCTGAGTTAAGGTTGCGGGACATAAAGGCATGCCTGGGACCCGAGTTAGGAATCTGCAAACCAGCTGTGAAGCCTTCCAACAAAAACTGTGCATCCTGAACTAAGGGATAATAACTGAGTAAGCGTTGGAGCTCAGGGAGCTTAACTGGGCTGGGGGCCTTTTCCTTGAGCTGCACCAGCAAGTCCCTTCTTCTTTCTTCTTGAAAGGCCGGCCCCTGGGGCAACTAGTGCAAGCGTGGGGGCCCCACATATTGCACATTTGTGTCTAAATCTGCATGGGTTCTGACCGCAGAAGCCACAGGAGCTAAACTCACAGCAGAGCAGGTGGGATTGAACCCCCTGCGCTGCAGGCCCGCGGGAAGGAGTCACTGCCGACTGTCTAGCCCAGCCTTTCCCAACTAGTGGGCCACCAGATGTTGTTGGACCACAACTCCCATCAGCCTCAGTCAGCATTGCCAATGGTCAGGAAAGATGGGAATTGTGGTCCAACAACATCTGGTGGCCCACTAGTTGGGAAAGGCTGATCTAGCCAGAAGGTGGCCACTATCCATCCTATCCTCGGAGTGTGACATGAACTGCAACCACAGGTCAGTGTCCTTCTTATCCCAGGGAAGGAAAGTATCAAAGGCCGCCCTCATACAAAATTCCTCATCATAGGCAAGCCAATTGGAGCTCAGAGTAGCTGTGATAGATGATGTCCAAATATTTAATAAGGACCGAGCCCATCTGTGGCTGCTTCTGCATCGCCACTCCCATATATGTCAAATAGGCAGTCAGTCAGTTAGCCCAGGTGCTCTATGTGACGCTGTTTGGGTTCATCTGAGTACTTGTCCTCCCCTTTTTCCTTACCTTTTTTTACTGGCTCCCTATATAAAAAGGAAAAGAGGTCCACATATTACCCTTTCCAGATGTTTTCCTTGGTAGCAGGAAGTAAGTGAAAACCTAAGGGGGCTGAAGTCTCCCCAAAAGGTATAGCACCCTCTTTGACAGAGCCAAGAGGGTCAGCTGCCTCTGCAGGAAGAGTGACAAACAGGGAGGACGGAGTCCCCTCTTCTACCAACATTCCTGGAGAGGATTGCCACACATGGTCACAGGCCTCTAAAAGAGGAGGCTGTTGGTGGGTCAGGCTACCCCCAACTCCAGATAAAAACTCTGACTGCTGGTCTACCGCTATTCCAGACTGGGGAGAAAAGGGCCATACCTGTCCCATCCCCCCATAGGGGAACCTCCATGGGGGTCGGCTCTATTGTAGCCAATCCTATTGGCACGTAGTCAAAGGAGATTCACACGAAGAACCATCTGCTATAGGCTCCCTTGAGAACTGCGGAATGGAAGCTGTTAATGGTTCTATGCTAGGCGTCCTCGGATCAGCCCCGCTGGGCCCAGTCTTGAGTGCATCCAGCTGAGATAGAATGGAATCGATAGCAGCCTTGTTATCCCCACTCACCACATGCCGCCCCTGCAGGATTGTTTAACCGGTGGCTCCTTTGATCCCGCTGACACAGGCCGAACAGGAGGCGTAGCTAGCTGAGATTAAACACCCTGTAAAGCTTCCAGTCGGGCCAGGATGGCTGTCCTCCTCCTCCCCATCTAAAGGAACTGGAGGAGGGTGCTTACTCACTGACTTGGGGGCCTTGCCCTTCCCCTTCAGCCCACCCTGCCCCTTAATAGGTGGCATCTTTAAACATCCAAGGTTGGCAATAGGGGACTAGCGCTGGGTGTACTCCGCGTCAGTCTAACAGGCCCAAACCTAGGCACCTTAACCCTTAACAAGCCTCGACCTAGGCCTTTGGGTGGTTTAAATGGGCCCAAAACCCTGTGCCCTCCACAGCCTAAGCAGGCCCAAGGCCCTGTACTGGGATGCTGCCAATCAGCCTAAAGGTCCTGTGCCGTTCCGACACCTAAATAGCCCCAAAGCTCTATACCCATGAGGCCTAAGGCCTAGAACCCTGGTATGCCTTGCAGGCCCAAAGGCCTGGAGCACCACTGCAGCCTAATAGGCTGGCAGGCCCCACGCCTACCCAAATGCGGGCGACTGATCTAAGGGCCTTTGCTACCCTAAGACCAAACTGTGCCAGGCCTCCCACTCTCCCAAGCAGGCCCTTAGGCCCCACCGCCCATGCAGCCAAACAGGCCTAAAACAAAAATGAGGGGGGAGTGAGGCCTGGTGCCTTAATCAGCTACTGGCCCTGGCGCTAGCGCAGCCTAAGGGGCCTATCACAAGAGCGCTTTGCACTAGCCTCCCACCGCATGTGATGGTGCAACTCACGTCCCACTGTTGCCCAACCAATGGGGGGAGCAAACCACCAAACAGGCCTTGCCACCCCCCAAAAAAGCCCCCCTGCACATGCTTCCCAGCCACCCTGAACAAAGCACCTGAAGGGTGCAACAACCAAACAAGAAAGAAATGATGCCAAAGACCACTTAGGCTGGCATAGTCGCGCTCCGCTTCTCTCTTCTTCAGGTGCTGAGGAGTCAGAGCCATGAGGAATCAAAGAAGGGGGGGAGGTGGCACTTAAATCTGTTTGGCTGCCCTGTCCTCCTGCAGTGTACCACATCAGCATGCCCGCCCCCTCAAGATGGCAGCATGGGATTCAGCCTAGGGTTGCCATATTCCAGTTCCACAAATCCGGGCAGGTTAATTTGCATATTATGCAAATTATTTTCATATTATTTGCATATTATGCAAATATTTGCATATTAATATTTGGATTGTCCAGTTGTTTTGTTTTTGTGCCTAGGAATTACCACCAAAAACTGGGGAAAGATGTGAGAAATCTTTTTTTTTAAGCAACATTTTCAGCCTTAAATGCCTAGACTCTAGTTTCCAACACTATGGAGTATTTATTGATTGATTAAGAGAATTTATATCCTGCCCTTTTGCTGTTAAAAACAGAGCTCAGCACAGCTTACAAATATAATAAAAACAATAAAAATACACAATCAATATAAAAACATAATAAAAACACAAAATAGCAACAAACATAAAGTAAGCCAGGGCAGCAGCACGGTTAACCATAACATATACAATATATTTCAGAGATGTGGTGGGTGGAGAAAAACAAGCCAAAATGTTAGGAAAAGGAGTCTTTCACACCACATACTCAGTTCTAAATACTGTTGCAGCAAGTTTTACAAGTTCCTCCAGTATTCCACTGGTGCAGGCTCTCAGACATTCAAAGTATCTGTATGTTTCTTAGGTTTTATAAAAGCAGAGCTTTGCTTAACTCAAAATTTCTCAACCACATCTACACAGGTTCCACCTCCATACTCAAAATGAAACTGGGCCTGGAAGTGTGCAACAACCCCGCACATACCTTGCTAATTAGATTACCAATGCCAGGATGTCTGTCTTATCGACTACTCTCCTGCTCCCTGGGCATCATGAAAGACCCAGTCCTGGGCTCAGAAAGAAAATAAATATCTGGTCCTCTTCAAAGTATTGAGAAACCTCTTGTTTTAATTGAAATAATAATTATAAATTCTTGTTCTTATCACTAATGGGAGTTAATTATCTTGCATATGCTGCTGTTGCTTCTATGGCTGTAACGGAGTGAGGTTAAAGATAAGTGAAATGCAAATAGGAAAAAAAAACACAGAAGGCAGTAACACTTTCCTAAATGTAATACCATACCAACCACAACAAGATTCCTATGAGTAAGGCAAAAAACTAAGCATCTCACAACCAGTCAGGATTCCTAACCAAAAACCAAAAATATGATAAATGAAGAAATATGTATATAAGCATGACTATCAAATATATTTATTATTTACACAAACTGTAAAGATATTTATAGTGCAATCCTAAGTTTATTTATTCAGAAGCAAGTCCCAGCGTATTCAGTGGGGCTTACTCAAACAGGGACAGAACTGCAACCTCAAGTGATAAACAACTTCATTCACACAACCCAAAATTCCGAATCATGCCACTTTACGCTGTTTTGCAACTGTTTATACTTGTTTTATGGTCATTGGATTTTAAATGGCTTTATTTCTTGTTGTGAGCTGCATTGGTTTCCAACCCTACCTCACAGGGGTGTTGGAAAGACTCCATACACGCACACGCACACACAGCAGATGTATAAATACATACAGCCCATATAATAGTTTATTGTCAAACCAGTTGATCATTGCAGAAAAATCAGTATTAGTTTTAAAAAAATCAGTATTACTTTCCTACAGAATAAAAACTGTAATACCTAAGTAAGCCCTGCCTACTTGCTTTAAAATTGGACTGGAGACAGAAAGAGTTAGAACACAAACATAATTCTTTTTTACATTCACTCCAAAGTCCTATTGATTTTGAGCACATTCATAACCATGTCTACTCAAAGTAAGTCCTATTGAATTAAATGGGATTTACTTTGGGCATATGGGATTAGCATTGCTTTTACAAAAAGCAAGTATTGGGAAGGTTTTCAAAACACTGCCCAAGGTCTGACTCCTGCACACAAGAGGAAAAAAAACTGAAATGTATATACTTACCCAATTTATGAGATTTTCAGATAAACGGGGGGGGGTTGAAACCACCATTTTGTTTTCTAGACACTGCCTGAGGTCAATGAAACTGAAACACAATCCCTGATTGGCTGCAATGCTGAACGGGCGGCGTTAAAGCTACAAAGTGCTATAGTACAGTACTGTTTAAAGAAAGATTTAACAGTCGAGGGGGGTGGCTAACGTTTTTATGTATA